>NC_050069.1:266566776-266872808 GCF_009764565.3 Dermochelys coriacea
TCCACTTGCTCCTCTCTGCCTCCTCCCCCCATCGCTTTCCCTTATGGTTGGTAAAAAGTGATGGGGCCATGGCCCCCTGGTCTCCACGTTCTGGTATCCCTGGTTCAAAGCAAAGTGTCCCGGCCTCATGGGCTGCTTTGGAGAAGAGAAGGGCCAGAATCTCCCACCACTGTTGTCATAAATATAAAGGGAAGGGTAACCACCTGTCTGTATACAGTGCTATAAAATCCCTCCTGGCCAGAGGCAAAACCCTTTCACCTGTAAAGGGTAAAGAAGCTAAGATAACCTCGCTGGCACCTGACCAAAATGACCAATGACAAGATACTTTCAAATCTGGAGGGGGGGGAACAAAGGGTCTGTCTGTCTGTGTGATACTTTTGCCGGGAACAGATCAGGATTGCGGCCTTACAACTCCTGTTAAGTTAGTAAGTAATCTAGCTAGAAATGCATTAGATTTCCTTTTGTTTAATGGCTTGTAAAATAAGCTGTGCTGAATGGAATGTATATTCCTGTTTGTGTCTTTTTGTAACTTAAGGTTTTGCCTAGAGGGATTCTCTATGTTTTGGGTCTGATTACCGTGTAAGGTATTTACCATCCTGATTTTACAGAGGTGATTCTTTTACCTTTTCTTTAATTAAAATTCTTCTTTTAAGAACCTGATTGCTTTTTCATTGTTCTTAAAATCCAAGGGTTTGGGTCTATGTTCACCTGTGCAAATTGGTGAGGATTGTTATCAAGCCTTCCCCAGGAAAGGGGATGTAGGGTTTGGGGGGATATTTTGGGGGAAGATGTCTCCAAGTGGGCTCTTTCCCTGTTCTTTGTTTAACACGCTTGATGGTGGCAGCATACTGTTAAAGGCAAAGTTTGTACTTTGGGGAAGTTTTTACCCTAAGATGGTAAGAATAAGCTTAGGGGGTCTTCCATGCACGTCCCCACATCTGTACCCTAGAGTTCAGAGTGGGGAAGGAACCTTGACAGGTGTAGATTGGGAAAAACGCAGATAGAGTTACGTTAGCATATGACCCAGAGAGATGCATCCAGTGCTGAACTCATCAGGGCAGCCATGTCAGCATCACATCCCCTTCCCATGTGCCCAAGCCATTCCAGCCACCATCCCTCTCATCAGATTTGGGTCCGAATCAAGCTCCAGTAAGGGATTTGCCACATCCCAACTGTATCAGGCAGGGCTTGCGGTCTTTTCTCATTTTCACTCAGCTGGATAAAGATTTCAGGATTAGACCCCGCACTACTTGTGTATTCCTACTACCCTGAGTCACGCTTTAGCATTGCTCAACTAAGCTAGAAGCATCTCACTGTAGGGTTCCATGGCAGGGCATCCGCTTCATTGTCGCTTCATTTCCAGTCATGACTATTTCTTCATCTGCCTTTTGCCACACACCATAATTGTGTGTTCGGTTTTTTTCATTCCCCGAGATCATATTCTCTCTCCATGACTTGCCATAACCTCATGATAGAAGCCACAAAGGTCCCTGGGCCAGATCCCCAGCTGTCAGTGAGGCCAGATCCCCAGCGAGAGTAAATCAGCATTGCTCCATTTTGCAGATTTGTTCCTGAGCTCCTGGGTCTGCCTTGCACTGAGGGATGATGACTGTAGGAAGAGTTGGAGATCCAGTTCAGATAAACATCCTAAACACTGAGATGCTTATCTGAACTTCACTCTGCTGCGCTTGGGTTAACTTTCTTGGGGTTGGCTGGCTGGCTTTTCTTTGGGCTGCCCTGCTTATGAAATTCACACTTCTTGCATGCAGTCAGGTGAAAGCTGCTTCTTTGTGGCATTTTGGCCACGCCTCCTTCTGATCTAGATGGAGATCTAGATCTATTTAGAAAAGCTGGACGTGCACAAGTCCATGGGGCCGGACGAATTGCATCCGAGAGTGCTGAAGGAATTGGCGGCTGTGATTGCAGAGCCCTTGGCCATTATCTTTGAAAACTCGTGGCGAACGGGGGAAGTCCCGGATGACTGGAAAAAGGCTAATGTAGTGCCCATCTTTAAAAAAGGGAAGAAGGAGGATCCTGGGAACTACAGGCCGGTCAGCCTCACCTCAGTCCCTGGAAAAATCATGGAGCAGGTCCTCAAAGAATCAATCCTGAAGCACTTAGAGGAGAGGAAAGTGATCAGGAACAGTCAGCATGGATTCACCAAGGGAAGGTCATGCCTGACTAATCTAATCGCCTTTTATGATGAGATTACTGGTTCTGTGGATGAAGGGAAAGCAGTGGATGTATTGTTTCTTGACTTTAGCAAAGCTTTTGACACGGTCTCCCACAGCATTCTTGTCAGCAAGTTAAGGAAGTATGGGCTGGATGAATGCACTATAAGGTGGGTAGAAAGCTGGCTAGATTGTCGGGCTCAACGGGTAGTGATCAATGGCTCCATGTCTAGTTGGCAGCCGGTGTCAAGTGGAGTGCCCCAGGGGTCGGTCCTGGGGCCCGTTTTGTTCAATATCTTCATAAATGATCTGGAGGATGGTGTGGATTGCACTCTCAGCAAATTTGCGGATGATACTAAACTGGGAGGAGTGGTAGATACGCTGGAGGGGAGGGATAGGATACAGAAGGACCTAGACAAATTGGAGGATTGGGCCAAAAGAAATCTAATGAGGTTCAATAAGGATAAATGCAGGGTCCTGCACTTAGGATGGAAGAATCCAATGCACCGCTACAGACTAGGGACCGAATGGCTTGGCAGCAGTTCTGCGGAAAAGGACCTAGGGGTGACAGTGGACGAGAAGCTGGATATGAGTCAGCAGTGTGCCCTTGTTGCCAAGAAGGCCAATGGCATTTTGGGTTGTATAAGTAGGGGCATAGCGAGCAGATCGAGGGACGTGATCGTTCCCCTCTATTCGACACTGGTGAGGCCTCATCTGGAGTACTGTGTCCAGTTTTGGGCCCCACACTACAGGAAGGATGTGGATAAATTGGAAAGAGTACAACGAAGGGCAACGAAAATGATTAGGGGTCTAGAGCACATGACTTATGAGGAGAGGCTGAGGGAGCTGGGATTGTTTAGTCTGCAGAAGAGAAGAATGAGGGGGGATTTGATAGCTGCTTTCAACTACCTGAAAGGGGGTTTCAAAGAGGATGGCTCTAGACTGTTCTCAATGGTAGCAGATGACAGAACGAGGAGTAATGGTCTCAAGTTGCAATGGGGGAGGTTTAGATTGGATGTTAGGAAAAACTTTTTCACTAAGAGGGTGGTGAAACACTGGAATGCGTTACCTAGGGAGGTGGTAGAATCTCCTTCCTTAGAGGTTTTTAAGGTCAGGCTTGACAAAGCCCTAGCTGGGATGATTTAACTGGGACTTGGTCCTGCTTTGAGCAGGGGGTTGGACTAGATGACCTTCTGGGGTCCCTTCCAACCCTGATATTCTATGATTCTATGATTCTATGAGACCTGATGGTGAGAACAGGGCCAGCAGACATAAAGAAGGTTTCAGACTTCAGAAAAGGTGGGGGCTTAGTTGCAGATTCAAGTCAGCTCTTAATTACGCCCGTCTCCAAGCCCGGCTTAGAAGTCGGGCAGCCCTGTATGGACGGCAACTTACCCTAAGAGATGCAGAGAGCAGTGAAGCTCTTGCCATCGTTATGCATGGCCAGCTGGAACTGGACACAGGATAAACCAGACCTCTTGCCGCACCTTAAGCACTGGGTGATCACTGAACACGGCACCAGGGTCTGAAATGTACGGCCTGATTCTCAGCTTGCCTACACCGATTTTCCCCTGGCGATTTTACACTCTGACTCGCCACAAGGCCTTGCATCTTGTGTCCCCTCTGCAGAGCGTGTGTAACATGCTGCCATTCTCAACGGATAGCATTTCACACCCATTTTGCACAAGCATCTGTGAAAACCATAAACAATTGGGCCCATGGACTTCGCAGGGGTTGCTCCTGATTTACCCCATGGTTGGCATGAATCAGGCTTTGGGCCCAGCTCCTCAGCTGGTGTAAATGAAGCTGATGGAGCCCCATCAGTTTACAACAGCTGAGGATCTAGCCCCCGATCAGCCTATTTATTAACAGGTCTGCATAAACAGCAGGGTTCCACATAGGGGTCAATGCAGGCAAATTCTCTGGCTTGGCTGGTGGAACTGAGTCAGCATGTCTCCAGGGTAAGGAAGATAAGGGTCCTAAGAACTGTCAAATAAGCAGATCTCCGGCCAAACGAAGGAACAAACAAACATTTGGCTTCCAGCTAGCCATGTGACATAAATAGACTTGTGTCAGGACAGCCTAACCATGTCAGCTCGTCTGGGTGTGGCTGGCTCTCCTTGCTAAGGTGCTACCTAGCCTACTTGTGGCTTTGTTGGGCTGGCCCCTTCCCTCACTACCCCCATCCCTCTCATTCCTAGCCCCACGTATTCTAGGGCCCTGTTCTCCCAGTGCAACACTGGCCCTGGGGTTAGAGAATGTGACTCAGGAGATTTGCACATCCATCGTGCACAGTAGTGGGTAACTGGACTGCACGAGTTCTTTAGGCCCAGCGTCCCCAGTAGAACTGCCCTTCTGCCTGTTGTTCTTCTGAACTGCTGTAGCTACGGGGGGCACTGCAGGGTGGGTGCATGCAGAATGAGAATGCGCCACAACAGGGGTGCTACCGCCTATTCTGCGTCAGACAGGACCTGCAAGCAAGGGCCCTGCAGGACGTTGAATCACTTCTGCTTCTTCTCCAGGGCCAGGGCAGCATTACCGTGGTCATGTTACAACTGGATTGAATAGGACAGAGCATGGGGGAGACCCTTCAAATCCTCCAGTCCATCTCCTGGCCGACACATCTCACTCCACTGCCACATGCTCCCAAGCGGCCTGGCCGACCTAGGGCTAATAGTCACAAGGGACAGGCCAGCATTTTCCTTGGGAGATCACTTCACAGCCAACTGGATCCTCTCTGTGTCACGGCGTTTAACGACAGAAGGCCAGATTGTGATCCCCTCATGCTCAGTGGTGCCTTTCTGCACGAATAGGCCCACCAAGTCCAATAGGACTTTGCATGCCTTACACTTAGATTGCCAACTCTTTGGGGCTGGGTCTGCCTTTTTGGTCTGTGTTTATACAGTGCCTAGCACAGTGGGGTCCTGGTCCATGGCCTGTGCAAGAACACACGGGATAATCTCACCCCAGGTGAGCCCCTCCTTCTTAGTCACTCCATTCGTCATATGGATAGTTGCCTAAGACATGGCTGAGTGAAGAGAGGCCAAACTACAAGCAGCCAGACTGTGCATGGTTTTGTGGCAGAAGTGAAACTGTCTGTACAGACATAGGGTCAGACTTTTCCCTCGCTATGCCTGGTGCAGGGCTGACATGTAGACGCGCTCACTCCTCCTTCAAACAAATGTATCGATCCTGTCACAGGGCAGATTTGCTGGCAAGCTCCAGCGATGCAACCCTTAACACATTACCACCGAAACTGGGCTCCTGGCTGCTTTGTGTTGCAGATGTGAGGCAAAGCAACCAGAGGAGCCTGGCACATGGTACTTCCAGCCCTGACACTGGGTGAGATATTGGACCTTAAAGTCACATCCTTCTGATTAAACATTTTGTTTCACATACACACACACACGTGTGTGCCGGCACACGTCACTTCCTGCACGGCATTGGGAGGTGGTATCTCACCAGCCACCTGCATTAGAGCATCCACCTGCTGCAGCGGTGACGAATTCATTCTGTGCACAGGGACGAACTCCAGTTTAAATCCCCACCCCTGGCCAGCAACATACATTTAGGATTCGGTACTCCCCTTCAATCCACCGACATCGCGGGGAGGTTTGCAAAGGGTGGGCGATGGCCTTTATATTGAACCTTTAGGGCGGGTGTGATGGGGCACGACTCACCACTGCAGCGCCTCCTGCTGGCTGTCCAGAGAATTAGCACTGTGCCCTCTGCTGGTGGTGTCTTGCCCACTCCCGGGACTGCAGCATCCTCTTCATGACACTGCCCTCCAGTTGTGCCACACTCTGTTCTCCGCCCTTCCAGGGGAATCTGCAGTCTGCTGTCCGGTCACTCCCTTCAGTGGCAGACTGCAGTGCATGGTCAAACCACTTCCCATGTGGCTCCAGCACCCTCCTTGCCCTTACGTCAGGGCCTCAGTCTGCAACCCCCAACAGCCAGCCAGGAGCTGTCTCTTGCTCCCTTGGCCCCTGTTGGCAGCACTGTCCACAGTGCTGCAGTTCTCTCAGCCCTTCAGGGATCCAGTCCATCCTTCCTTCCTGGGCTCCCAACAGAGAACTGCCCTCCTCTGCCCTGCAGCTCCCTTTTTCAGTGGGCCTGCCTTGCCCTGATTGGTTGCTCCCCTCAGCCCTTCGCTGATTGACTGTCTCCTGTGCAGCCTCCCTAGGGCTGCTTTTAACCCCTTTTCTGCAAGTGTGGGGCAGACACCACATCACAGTGGGATTGTCCAAAGGGTCTAACGGATTAAGTGACCATCTCCCATGGCATCATGGCACCTAACACCCTTAGGAGCTTTTGAACTCCCCAGACTTCATTATTTAGTGTTTGTTCAGTGCCATTCAGCATTCTGCACTGAGAAAATCCACTCCCTTGTAGGATCACGGCTGTTTGCCCCCTTTGCTTCTCTTCCTTCTTCCTCTGTTTCCCAGTCTTTGTAGGCCTCCTCTGTTCATTCCTCTGCAGCAGCTCCCAATTCCAGCTCCCTTGGGGCTTCCCTTCCACCACCTTCCCCATTCTATCCATAATGAACTAGGAGTCAGCAGAAACACTTCAGTGACATTGTTAGAGTTCAGAGTTAACAATACATTGAGATGACAGAGTGACAGAGTGAAGGAATTCACACCTCTCCGAGCTATTGTCTCAGGCTGCCTGCAGATTCAGGCACAATGTGCTTCAACAGTCTGCACTCTGGTTCACATTTTGCAAGGTTTCCTTCATAGCCATGTGTATGGTATGAATGAGCCCCAGTAATCCAGGACCAGGGAAAAGATAAGTTGTCAATGTAACTTTTTGGTAGTGGACCCAGTAACCAAAGAGAGAAGTGGTGTAAAACCAGGTGCAAGAAATAATATTGGCAGCAGCAGTGGCTAAGAATGTGTGGAAGGAGACAGGGAGGAAACTAACAAAATACAGGGAGAAAATTAACATATTCAAATATTAACAAATGAAATTAACAAAATTGAAATATGCTATATATGTGTGGCATGGGAACAAAGCATGATAGGTACAGGGATTGGTCCTGAAAATAAGCTGACCAATCAGAAAGTGCATGATGTAACACGGACTGGAAGACACATGCATCTGTGCAGGGGTAAACTAGTATCTAAAGGACTTCAGATTGGATTTGTGGTACACCCCGGACTCACCCCCTGGATGTGAGTCTGATCAGCTCTGTGTAGTCTTAGTGCATGCTGGTAAAGAAACTTGAGTGAGGAATCCAGAGTTGGGCTGAGTTCTTGGGAGCAGAGAGGTTAAGGTCTTGAGAGAAGTCCCAACACCATGCAAGCGAGAATCATACTGTGTCTTCTAAACAAAAGTTGAGATTCTGCACAATCTGTGCATGTCATGTGGGACACGTCAGATGGGACAGATCTAGCCCATGGATGGGGACTAGTTTGACACCTCTGAGCAACTGTATCGGTTTCCAGTGGTTCTCAGCCACTATAGTTGTGTCTGACTTTAAAGGAGAGAGGCAAAGCAAAGCAAGGTAGCAATTGGCATGGTGTGACTTTAAGGTCCCATCCTTTTTCTAAATCACCAGGACTAAAAAACAAATGCAGAAACCACAGGAAAGGTGACTTCCTTGACTTTCCAGGGTGTAAGGAGCATGCTAGCAAAGACACTCCATAAGATACCAGGTTTTCGATCTCTCACTGCCATCGGCTACTAGGGCTACTGGTGCAGGACCTCGGGTCAGTGTCGTTTTCATTCCCAGTGTGTGCTCAGTACTTGATTCTGAAACGGGTCTGCACTGAGAGAGGAGAAGTTTTGGGACAGGGAATGGTGTTATTCCCAATAGACTGAAAGAGGAGGGGGGAATTATTGACCCAGCTGAGGAGGGGGAGTTATGGGGCAGCATTGCTCACCCAGGAGGGGGAGCTGCTCAGTCACACCGGGGAGACAAGAAGGAGCTGCTGCCTTTAATAGAAAGGGGAAGTTGTGCCCCCCATACTCCATCTTTATTTCAACTTCCCATCCCCCCCATTTTACAGACAGAGGTGCAGAGACTTGCACATGGTTCATCCGCAAATCTGTGGCGGAGCCCAGACCGAAACTGACGACTCCTGGCTCCTCGGCCGCTAGCCCACACTCCAAGCCCTGTCTGATGCACAGGACAGGTGTGCTGCGTCCTTTCCCCGGGCTTGGCCCGGTTCAATCCTTCTCCGATATACCTTCCCCTGCCCATCTGGCTCTGAGCTCTGCCGGCCCTTAGCCTATCCGGCTGTCCGGCATCTCCCAGCCTCAGTTTTACCCCGAGTCCCCTCACTGGAGCAGCGCGAATGACGGGACTGACTGGCCGCGCTGGGAAGACGTCATCTCCCGGCTGTCCGAAGCACACGGAGGGTTTAATGTGCCATCCGCACAGTGGTGGCCTTGTTGCAGCTGCAGCTCGGCAAGCAGAGCCCAGCGCTCTCCTCCCCATGCTGGGCTCAGCCCAGATTTTTTGGAACAGATCCTCTCAAAGCGGGGAAGGGGGGAGGGGAGGAAGGGAGAGCCGGGTGGGGTGGGGCGGCGTTGGCCACATCTGAGGCTGTGGCCCAAATTCTGCTGGCCCGATCCGCCATGAAGGCGGCCTGTGAATCAGGACATCAATCAACCTTCCGGGGCTCGGGAAAGGGTCAGATACCTGTGGTTTGTAGCACGCCGGCGGAGTTAAATACCTCCAGAATCACAGTACCCCACACTGCTCATTAAAGCTCCCATCTGCCTCTTTGCAGGGGGGCCAGGGGTGAGAGGAGGAGGGACAGGTGAAGGGGTGAGATGCCAGCGCTAGCAGCAGTAAAAAAAAAAATCTCAAGATATTTCCCAGCTGCCTGTGTGGGATGCGAGCGAGGAGCCTAACCCCACTTTGCTGCTTTTCCACTCTCCTTTCTCGCGCCTCAGCTGTAGGGAGCTGCCCAGGACTGCTCGCTGGCAAAGGAGCGCTGGATGTGAAGTGAATGATATTAAAGGGGGAGGAGAGGTTGGGGCGGGCACGGGGCTGGGGAGGAGAAACCCTTGAAACCCTATCGCACTGGGAAAGAGAATGAGGCAGTCCCTGTGATTCGTGAGGCTCCACCTACTGTGTTTCTGGAGATCCCTGCAAACATCTGCCTCTGGTTTTCACAGACACCCCCGGGAGTTAGGTACCCAAATCCCATTGGCTTTTAGTAGGAGTTGGGCACCTAATTTCTTCTTTAATGCCCCAGCCATTTTTGTTTTTTTCTTTGGCTCTTCGGGCCGATTCAGGCTTATCTGTGTGAGATGTAGCCCGTGATGTATTCATCTGTGCAACTGTTAGGCCTTTTGGAGAGTTCCCCCCCGCACCGCCCCCAGGCACTGCCCCATAAGGACTCTGCTGTCTGCAGAGAGAGAGGCAGTGGTTTCTGCAGGCAGACCAGGGCAGGCCAGCTCAGGAGAGATGCACCCCCTGCGCTCTCTCCCAGAGCTTTTGCCCTCATTCCTTCTTACCTGTTTGTTGGTACCTGATCTTAAGGGAAAGTGACTCAGGCTGTAATGATCAAGTTGCTCTTGGGGGATGGAAAAATGTTACGGGATGAAACCGAGGGGGTAGAGATATGTGGGATGGAAGGGAAATGGCACAAGAAAAATTGGACTGATCTGACTTGTTACACTGGGAAGAGATGTCCCAGGGGAATGGCTGGAACACTGGGCAAAATGCCATAGGCAGCAGTACAGCCCACGGCAAGAGGCCTGGACTCGATGGGTGGCGTTTTAATTCCTGAGAAGTCATACAAATTGTGGACACCGCAGTGTTATGTGTATTTCCCACCCTGACCCTTTCTTCTCCTGCCAGCAGTGTAGTAAAGACCTGTGTCGAAGGAGATTGGTATCATTATCCACATTTTACAGGTGGGAAAACTGAGGCACAAGATCAACCAGTGACTTGCCTGGGGTCATCCAGCAAACCAGACTGAGTCAGTCTCACCAGCTACATGCATTGGTAAATCATGAGTCAAAAATCCCAAGCTGGGCTTCAAACTCATGAGGTTTTAAAAAGGAATGAATGGAAGGTTCTTTTTTTTTTTTTTTTGCCTGCTGGTTGCTGAGGCTTTAGGGGTCCCAGTTTCAAGCTTTTCTCCATAGCCATGGGGGCTAGACATTGCCTGGGGTTTTATTTTATTTTATTTTATTTCATTTTATTTTATTTTATTCTCACAGCTAATCACAGGAGCTGGGGCTTTAAGGAGAACTGGCAATGCTGTTGAGTGGCTGACTACCCCACCCTTAAAAAGGGGCAAATCCAGACCAGAAAGTGCTTCTGCTGGGTGACTGCAGGCAAGTCACTGGTTGGCCCCATGCCTCAGTTTCCCCAGCATGGGCAAGGGGTTCATGGTCCAGACTGCCTGTACTAGAAAATGTGCTAAAATTGTGAGCTATCACTTTAAATGTTCCGGGGCTGTCCTGGTTCAGAGAGGGGGAAGCACCTTACCCCAAGATCACTCAGCGGGTCAGTGACCAAGCTGGGACATGCATCCACATCTCCTGGCTCCCAGCCCAGTGCCCTGTCCACACGTTTGGAGATGGCGTTCCATTTTCACACTGCTTATTTTGATTGGGCAGCTTAGCCTGTCCCCGGCATCTCCATTGCTACTGTTTCTCTAGCTAGCTAGGTTAAAGCTAACATGGGCAGCCCTCCCCATGTTACAATCACTCTTTCATACGCTGTGTGGAGGTACCCACAGGCAGAAAGATCTTGAGGCAGGATCCGTGTCTCCCCATGTGTTTGTACAGCGCCTAGCACAGTAGCATCCAGATTGCCTCTCAGTGTAAACAAATAATCCTGAGGCCCTGATCCTGCAATAGGATCTGTGCGGAGCTCCATTGACTTCAGTGGGATGCACAGTGTGTGAAAGGATCCTGGTGCCAGATCGGGACCCAGATTAGAACCCCCACCTTTCCCAAAACCTAGATGTGAACACGTTTCTGCTGGAGACATGTCACGGGAGGCGCTTCGCTTCCATTTATGAAGGAAACAAGATGGGTGGTAAATATCCAGTAAATACAAATGCACCTGATTCTCATTGAGAGGCTAAATTTACAGCCCCTTTAAGGCTCCTTTACACTGATAGAGCAGGGTAAAGGTGCCTTTGTGTAAATGAGAATCTAGCCCAGTGTATCTGACATCCACTCACCTCCATGGGGAATGGATCCCAGGAGAAACTTTCTCCATCCACACTCCCTCTGCTGCAAATCAGGTGTGAACAGAATGGTTCTTGTTGGACTGGGAGATCCCTAGACAGGGAGCACTGCAAACTGGAGATGTGGTTTGGTGGTTGAAGCGTCGGGTATGAAACACCTAGATTTTGAGTCCTGTTAGCATTGACTCGGGCCCCAGCTTTTCCAGGGAGCTCTGTGAAGTTCATGCAATGTCACTGTGTTGGTCCTTTCCTGCCTGCTCTGAGTTTCCGTTAAAAAGTTCATGAAACTTTTACATCAGTTAGTATTTTCTAGGTTATTCTTTGTCCAAAATATCTCCTTCATGTGCTGTTTGGCAGTGAACGTGACTGCTGCACCACACCCCAGAGGTGGATGCATTTCAGTGAAGTGACTCCATGCACCACATGCTTAGCCTGTGGAATTCATTGCCACAAGGTTTCACTGACACCAAGAGCTTAAAATTCAGGAACGATTTGGATGCTGATATAGACAATGAGATTAACCAGCTTTATAGTAGTAATGATTTTTTAAAAATAGTTTTGAAAGGGAAAAATACCTTCATGCTTCAGGGCCTAAGCCAACCTCTGATTAATAGAGGTCAGGAAGAAATTTTCCTTCATGGAAGAGTATTCCATAACTGCATATTGCAGGGTTTCTTGCACATTCCTCAGAAGCAGAGGCTATTGGCCAATGTCAGAGCAGAATATTGGACCAGCTGGCCTAGTGGTCTGATCCAGTCCGGCAATTCTTACATTCCTGTATAATGTGGGAATCCCTTTAGGACAGAAAGAGCTGTATAAACAGACAGTAAGTTGTTGTTATTTACCCAACTGATTCTCCAGTCTGAGTACTTCTCTCTAAAAGAAGACATCTGAGCTGTCAAGGAACCTTCCTTTCTCAAGCAGAACAAAAGTAATTAGCCTCCAGCAAGATCGCTTTCCATTTGTTATGAAACTGTCAGTGGCCTCCGCGTTTAACTGTGTAATTACATTCTCCGCAGCTGGCCTCAGTTCCGTGCATCTTTT
Organism: Dermochelys coriacea; assembly: GCF_009764565.3. Classification (NCBI taxonomy): domain Eukaryota; kingdom Metazoa; phylum Chordata; order Testudines; family Dermochelyidae; genus Dermochelys; species Dermochelys coriacea. The sequence continues at coordinate 266,579,150 of NC_050069.1, forward strand.
ATTCACAGCTTGTAGCCGCCATGCTGTTGTATAGCGTGTCTATATCTTGGAGATGTTCCTTCAGTGTCCTGGTGCAATCTGTGGGGCCGATCCCCCCCAGTATGCTCCGGCTGTTTTGCGCCAATTGGATGATGCAAGACAGTTGTTAAATGGATTAAATCAAATTGACAGCTGCTTTGCATCATCGGAGCAGTGCAAAGCAACTAGAACTCGCCAGTGAATCTGTCCCTATGATCTTCGTTGTGTTTGCTTGCATTTGTACTGTTTCACAGTGTACTTTATATCTATACTGGGTATTCTACTTTTCAGAGCTGCATATAACATTTTTTTAGAGACCCAGCCCAGGAAAATTGGGCTAGCTCAGGCAGTTGAACCATACTGGCTTAAATCTTTTAAAGTGACTAATGATTTGGGTGTTCAGCTCGAGGCACATAAAGGATCCCAATTTTCGAAAGTGCCAAGCACACACACTTTGAGAATCAGGCCCTTTCAAGGTGATTTTGGTTTAGCCCCCAAGTCATTAGTCATTTTTGAAAAATTAGGCCATTATGATTTTAACTGTCTGTCTGTCTATCTATCTGGAACCAAAATGTACAGATAGGCTGTGCATACATTTTTATATTACTGCTAACGCCCCCTCATCGAACACTTCCATTCTAAAACTTCATTTTAAAGGTGTAATATTACTTGTTTGTTACTCCTGTTATTATCCACTAACAAAATGTGGCTGCTTTACATTGGGATCATTTTGCCCAGCTTAGGAGGACGTGTTTCCATGTGGCAGGACGGATCAAACCCTTCCTTTTTTTTATATTTAATCGTATAGTTTAAATCTCCTGAAAGAAACAAAGTATTTGAATAGGACAGACTAGCAATGCTGATGGCATCCTTAACAGCTGACGGAATAAATACACATGACCCTGGTGCCTTATAATTCCACCTGGCTTGCAGGAAGGAAGTGCATGGTTTTGTTACAGTGTTGCTCAATGGAAATCACCCTGCAGGAGAAGTGCAACTTCTAGGTCTCAGGATTGTTTGAAGCATCCCAGGGACAAGGGCTTTCCATAATCCGGGTCCTTGTAAAATTCAGACTGTCGACAGCTTTGCAACAACTGGCCCTCCCATCGACTGCCCAGAGAGAAAAAACCAGTCCAAAGCTGGGAATTCTCCATCCAATGAGAAGAGATCTTACTCAAGAGGAATTTGTTACAAGCCATGTTAAGTGTTTAGCTTGCTATTCACTAGGGGCCTAAGGTACAGGTTGTGCTAGACAAATTCAGAGTGAAAATAAGGCATCCATTTTTAATGGTGAGCGTAATTATCCATTGGCACAATTTGCCAGGGTGGATTCTCCATCAGTGGCAATTTTTCAATCAAGAGTGGAGGTTTTTTCTAAAATATCTGCCCTAGGAAGTATTTTGGGGCAGTTCTCCAGCCGGCATTATCCAGGAGGTCAAACCAGATGATCGCAATGGTCCCTTCTGGGCTGGGAATCTGAAAAGCACAAGGACAGCTGGGTGGGGAATGGTTTTTTTCCTGTTCTGCATCAGGATGACACTGTGATCTTTCAAAGTTTTTTGTGGGGTGGTGGGAGGAAGAAAGAGAGAAGAGAGTGACGTGGCCCTCCCCCACTCCAGACGAGTCAATAAGGGCACTCACATGGGATGTGGGAGATCCAGGTTCCAGTTCCTTCTCTACCGGGCTCCCCAGTGAGTCCATCTCTAGTGGGACCTTATATTTTGGTTACTTGAGGGAACTATTGGCTATTCAGAGATGGGGGGCTCTCTCTCTCTCTCCAGTTTTGACCTGAAATTCCAACCTGGACCAGAGAAACCTTTCCCGAAAAACATTTAATTGAAACCAGTATGTACCTGTGAAAAGTTTTGGTGTCGACCAAAAACCGTTCTGTCGGAAAATTCCCAATCAGCAGTGTGACAGGGTCTGTAACAAGGGGCACATGCAGTTAATAGATAAAGTCCCAGTAGAACGGGCTCAAGAACACATAGCAGAATTCCTGGCTTTGGGAGGTCCAATAAAACTTCCTGTAATTGTGCACCGCAAACACTTTCTGCTTGTGCAACTCTTTCCGTCATCTGCTGATTGGGTCTCTCAAAATCTCCCGCCACTTAAATGCCAGGCTTAAGTGGGGCTTAAACAATGTATAGGCCTCTGCACAATGGTGACTCTCAGCTTTAGATCCCACGGTGACGGGCTCTATGGGACACGCTTGGTGGAGGGAGGGATTGTGCCCTGAATACCGGCAGCAGGCTGGTTTTCTCAGCCCGTCACAATGGAAGAAGCTGGTGAGGGTAACAGATAGGACCTGATCCAAAACGTCACTCAATTCAGTGGAAGTTATGGATTAGATGCAGGGGTTGCTGGGTGAGGTTCCCTAGCTTGTGTTCTGCGGGAACTCAGACTAGCTCACAACAGCTCCTTCCGGCCTTAAAGTCTGGGAGTTGGATCAGGTCCCTAGTGAGCCATTGTCCCTCTGCAGGCCTGCAGAGCCACTCCAACTTCCTGCTCTCCATGGCTCCATACAATAAATAGACATCCAGTCCCCACTGCAGAAACGTCGCCTGCCGCTTTCCCAGCGTCTCGAGGGCTTTGTCTGGGCATCTCTGACAGCAGCGCCTTGTTATCCGGCGACAGGAGTCTGATCCATTCACAAGAGTCTCTTTGGGGACTCAGGAAAACATTCATGATGCGGGATTGATCTGGTCTCTCAGAGCCTCGGAGGCCCTAATGGAAAGGTATCATTACGGGAGAGGAGGTTTTAAAAGGGAGCTCGTTTATTGGAGGGTACCATTATGATTTCTGAATTGAACATAGCTTCAGTACCCCATGACAATGCTTTCTTGCAGACAGGAAAGTCAGCGACCGTGGGTTGCTGGCCCTGAGCAGACCTAGCAGTTCAGGCAAAAGCTCCCAGTCCAGAGGCTGGATTCACTGTGGACCCAGCATGTCATGAAATAAGCATGCATTTCAGAACCGCCCACTGTTGGGGGGCAGCCGGGGAGCCTTCGGAGATACTCCAGGCTTGTCTCTGCTCTTTGTCTCTCTGACAATGTGAAATAACGTGGGCATTTTGGTCTCCTTTGTGTCTGAGGCTCAGGAGATTGGAATTCAAGTCCCTGCTCTTCCTACAACTTCAGGCAAGTCACCTGATCACCCCGTGCCTCAGTTTCCCTCCAGTAAAATGGAGATGTTAATACTCCGTTTGTCTGCTGAGGTCCCGATTCTGGAAACCACTTAGGCATGTGCCTAGGTCCATCCCTGCACTTACGCACAGACCTGCCTTTGAATGTGTGCCCAGCTGCTGTCCAGAACAGGGGTTCTTTCCCCAGTGGGGGGTTGTAAATCTTTTGGGGGTGCAGGGGCTGTCTCTCGCTGTGGGTCTGTGCAGCACCCAGCACAACAGGGCCCTGCTCCTGCTAGAGCCCATTAGGCGCTGCTGCAATGGAAACATAAATGCTAATATTAAACAGATGGTATCTGCTGGTTTGAATTATATGCGTAAAGAATGAAGTCGAGGGAGAAAGCTTGGAGTGGCTTGGTGGAGACGGGATTGTTAAAGCCAAATCCTGCACCCTGGAAAGCGAGGAGTTTTGTTCTGATTACAGCTTGTTTTGCACCATGTGTCCATACAACGCCTGGTGCGGCGGGGCCTCCATCTCGCATGGGGCCTCTAGGCACTACCGTGATTAATAACAACGTGCTGGATCCCGTTTGCTCTGCGTTGCGGGTGCGAGCGATAAGAATCCCTAGCTCTTATCTGGCACGTTTCATCCACAGATCTCAAAGGGCTTGATCCTCTTCCTCATTTTACAGATGGGAAACAGCGCACCGGGCATCGGTAAACATGGCCAACAGCCATTCAGCATCCTGGAGGTTTGTTATTCCTTGTGGCAGGCAGAAATCAGTCTTCTCCTAGGTCCAGGAGACCTTGCTGTGAGTAAAACCCTCAGGGCCTGGCCCAGTGGTTCCGTGCTGTGACCGTCACTGGTGTGACAAAGGGAGCATTGTTACAGACAGCCGTGTAATGGGATCTCGCAGCGTCGTAAATCACTTTTATGGCCGCTGCGCTTTCCCTCCTGCGATGGCGTCTTAGGTTTCCCCTCTCCCTCGCTCAGGAACGATGGCAATCTTTGGAGAGGGACGGGGGCGGGCTCTGGAAACATTCAGTGGGGGCATCCCCAGTCGCATACCTCTGAAATCTGACCCCGAAAGGAAAGTTTATGTGGTTCAACTGACTTAAAACCTTCAAGACCTGGCTGCAACGGTGCCAGAATAAACAGCTGCATTGAGAATTCCTGGGCCATTTGTGGTGGCCGTCTACACTGGAAAAGCTTTCTATTGACTGTGGAGGGGAGAGGCGGGGGGAGAAAAAGAGAGAGAGAGAGAAAAGTACACACGCTCGCTCACCCATCGCACGCTTTCAGGCCAAATGGCAGTAGAACACTAGAACAGGCGTCGGGGAGCACGCGCCTGCACAGACAGGCATGCACGCTAACACATGCTCCCACAGACAGGTATGTTCACTCACCCGCACTTGTAAAGACATGTTTGCACAGACAGCTATGTGCACTCACATGTATTTGCATGGACAAGTTTGCACAGACAGGCATGTGCACTTGCATGTGTTTTCACAGACATGTTTGCACAGACAGAGGTGTGCACTCACACTACTTGCACAGATGTTTGCACAGACAGGTATGTGCACTCACATGTACTTGCATGGACAAGTTTGCACAGACAGGCATGTGCACTTGCACATGTTTTCACAGACATGTTTGCACAGACAGAGGTGTGCACTCACAGTACTTGCACAGATGTTTGCACAGACAGGTATGTGCACTTGCACATACTTGCACAGATATGCTCACACAGACAGAGGTGTGCATTCATACATACATTCACAGGCATGTTTGCACAGAGAGGTGTGTGCATTCCCGGACACAAAAGGACGCACACAGGTGGGCATGCACTCATACAAATATGACCACCCTCACGTCGAGAGGCACACATACAGACTGGTACATACCCTGGCACAGATGGCAGAAACAGGAACACATATTCCACAGGGAGGTGGACGCACTCAGTAGCATGCCCGCACTCCTACATGCATAGACATGGACATGGCACGTGCATTCCTGGGCACGTGCGATGTGCCCTCCACCAGGGACACAGAGATGATCTGAGCCTGAGTGTAAATGAGAATCCACCCACAGGGAATTTTATGGGTTGCACACAACTCCTCTGAAAGCACTTCTGCAAGCGCAGGACCCCCCTGACACCCTGCCAGGGCAGGAAGCTCAGCATGGCATCATAGAGAAGAGCGCGCCCTACTGACTCACCAATTCCACTTCCAGATAGGTGCTCATGAACACAGAGGCATGGCTTCTATCAACCTACCCCAGGTCCTTATATGGGCCCTGTCACCTTAGTCTCTGACCGTCTGGCAATTCTCACAACAAGCAGGGCAGTGCTATTATCCCCAATGTACAGATGGGAAACTGAGGTACTGAGAAACTAAGGCCCAGATGAGAGTTAGGCGCCTAAATACCTTTAAAAGTCTGGCCCTAAGTGACTTGCCCAAGGTCCCATGGGAAGTCTGTGTCAGAGCAGGGAACTGCACTCAAGCCTCCTCCTTGCACCCTATCCACTGGGCTATCCTTCCTCTCGGAGCGTCCAGCCTGAGCCTCTCCCTGTGTGACCGACGTGTCTCTGAGTCATCACACCTAGTAAAAAAGGGTCCATCCACCAGGTGCGCTGCCTCTTGCACCATTCACTACATATGCCATGTGCCAGACCACGGTGCGCCGTGCACCATTGCAATTATCCGAGGGCACAGACCCACTGGTTTTTCTTCTACCTCAGGCTGGTTAACAATACCTGTCTCGATCGCTCCACCTCGTTGCCCCTACTGTGCTCGTGAGCATATGATGTTCAGTGGCACCTCTGGTGGGGGGAGATAATGGGGCTGGGGCAGGCAAATCAATCGGGTGTGGTGTGTTTCTCATTTCATATCTCTAATCCCTGCCAGTGCCACTGCCTGTGGTGTAACTAATGCTTAATAAAGCCAAGTCCCTCAGCTTCATTAAAGGGACACGGTGAAAATATTTATTTTACATTCATTGTGCGATAGCACCTGGGAAGCCCTGAATCTTTTTCCTTAAGTAACATTCTCTTTCCCTTCCCCATCCCCAGGGGAAAACAATCACACACTGCTTTGTTATTGTAGGGCTGCTTGGGAATGCTGAGCTGTCCATGCTGCTTTATTATTGTAGGGTTGATGGTAAGCACTGGGCTGTCCACGCTGCTTTGTTATTGTAGGGTTGCTGGTAAGCACTGGGCTGTCCATGCTGCTTTGTTGTTGTAGGGTTGCTGGTAAGCACTGGGCTGTCTATACTGCTTTGTTATTGTAGAGTTGCTGGTAAGCACTGGGCTGTCCATGCTTCTGTGTGAGGAACTACCCACGTTGTTAGCTTTGGGGACTGTTTTGAAAAACCTTTGCAAAATCCACCATGATAGACAGTGGCCTGGACTTTGCCAAAGATGGGGAGAGCCCTAGGACTTACCCCAGCAGATGGTGTGTATCTGCTTGGGTGGGTGAGTAGATGGGCTTTGCCCATTTCCCCCTAATCCTTCGACATGGACAGAGCCCTCTGTTGCGGTGGGGTTAGCAGAGTCCCCCAGAGCAGCGGGTCTTGGAGTTAACACCCCACTGAGATGACTGGGCTTAATTGCCACTCATTCTGATCGTTTCAGGCTCTCTGCAGACTCAGGCAGATGACACTTTACATTATTTTTCCACTTGGGACATGCTTTACCTCCTAACCATCAGAGCTAGAAATGTGAGTTTGTTTGAAAATGAAAGCGGAGATGCTGACGTGGTCCCAGGAGGCAAGGGAGCCCTGCACATAGGCCTATGTATTAATCCAGACCCGGTTGCAGCTACACAGATGGCAGGAATTGAGGTTGCATCTCCAGCACAATTAAGACTTCAGAGGCAGCAGGTACAGTTTTTGGAAAGCGTAGGGGACAATTTCCTGGTGCAAGTGCTAGGGGAGCCAACTAGGGGGAGCGCTTTTCTTGACCTGCTGCTCACAAACCGGGTAGAATTAGTGGGGGAAGCAAAAGTGGATGGGAATCTGGGAGGCAGTGACCATGAGTTGGTTGAGTTCAGGATCCTGACGCAGGGAAGAAAGGTAAGCAGCAGGATACGGACCCTGGACTTCAGGAAAGCAGACTTTGACTCCCTCAGGGAACAGATGGCCAGGATCCCCTGGGGGACTAACATGAAAGGGAAGGGAGTCCAGGAGAGCTGGCTGTATTTCAAGGAATCCCTGTTGAGGTTACAGGGACAAACCATCCCGATGAGTCGAAAGAATAGTAAATATGGCAGGCGACCAGCTTGGCTTAATGGTGAAATCCTAGCGGATCTTAAACATAAAAAAGAAGCTTACAAGAAGTGGAAGGTTGGACATATGACCAGGGAAGAGTATAAAAATATTGCTCGGGCATGTAGGAAAGATATCAGGAGGGCCAAATCGCACCTGGAGCTGCAGCTAGCAAGAGATGTCAAGAGTAACAAGAAGGGTTTCTTCAGGTATGTTGGCAACAAGAAGAAAGCCAAGGAAAGTGTGGGCCCCTTACTGAATGAGGGAGGCAAGCTAGTGACAGAGGATGTGGAAAAAGCTAATGTACTCAATGCTTTTTTTGCCTCTGTTTTCACTAACAAGGTCAGCTCCCAGACTGCTGTGCTGGGCAACACAAAATGGGGAAGAGATGGCCAGCCCCTGTAGAGATAGAGGTGGTTAGGGACTATTTAGAAAAGCTGGACGTGCACAAGTCCATGGGGCCGGACGAATTGCATCCGAGAGTGCTGAAGGAATTGGCGGCTGTGATTGCAGAGCCCTTGGCCATTATCTTTGAAAACTCGTGGCGAACGGGGGAAGTCCCGGATGACTGGAAAAAGGCTAATGTAGTGCCCATCTTTAAAAAAGGGAAGAAGGAGGATCCTGGGAACTACAGGCCGGTCAGCCTCACCTCAGTCCCTGGAAAAATCATGGAGCAGGTCCTCAAAGAATCAATCCTGAAGCACTTAGAGGAGAGGAAAGTGATCAGGAACAGTCAGCATGGATTCACCAAGGGAAGGTCATGCCTGACTAATCTAATCGCCTTTATGATGAGATTACTGGTTCTGTGGATGAAGGGAAAGCAGTGGATGTATTGTTTCTTGACTTTAGCAAAGCTTTTGACACGGTCTCCCACAGCATTCTTGTCAGCAAGTTAAGGAAGTATGGGCTGGATGAATGCACTATAAGGTGGGTAGAAAGCTGGCTAGATTGTCGGGCTCAACGGGTAGTGATCAATGGCTCCATGTCTAGTTGGCAGCCGGTGTCAAGTGGAGTGCCCCAGGGGTCGGTCCTGGGGCCCGTTTTGTTCAATATCTTCATAAATGATCTGGAGGATGGTGTGGATTGCACTCTCAGCAAATTTGCGGATGATACTAAACTGGGAGGAGTGGTAGATACGCTGGAGGGGAGGGATAGGATACAGAAGGACCTAGACAAATTGGAGGATTGGGCCAAAAGAAATCTAATGAGGTTCAATAAGGATAAATGCAGGGTCCTGCACTTAGGATGGAAGAATCCAATGCACCGCTACAGACTAGGGACCGAATGGCTCGGCAGCAGTTCTGCGGAAAAGGACCTAGGGGTGACAGTGGACGAGAAGCTGGATATGAGTCAGCAGTGTGCCCTTGTTGCCAAGAAGGCCAATGGCATTTTGGGTTGTATAAGTAGGGGCATATCGAGCAGATCGAGGGACGTGATCGTTCCCCTCTATTCGACACTGGTAAGGCCTCATCTGGAGTACTGTGTCCAGTTTTGGGCCCCACACTACAGGAAGGATGTGGATAAATTGGAAAGAGTACAACGAAGGGCAACAAAAATGATTAGGGGTCTAGAGCACATGACTTATGAGGAGAGGCTGAGGGAGCTGGGATTGTTCAGTCTGCAGAAGAGAAGAATGAGGGGGGATTTGATAGCTGCTTTCAACTACCTGAAAGGGGGTTTCAAAGAGGATGGCTCTAGACTGTTCTCAATGGTAGCAGATGACAGAACGAGGAGTAATGGTCTCAAGTTGCAATGGGGGAGGTTTAGATTGGATATTAGGAAAAACTTTTTCACTAAGAGGGTGGTGAAACACTGGAATGCGTTACCTAGGGAGGTGGTAGAATCTCCTTCCTTAGAGGTTTTTAAGGTCAGGCTTGACAAAGCCCTGGCTGGGATGATTTAACTGGGACTTGGTCCTGCTTTGAGCAGGGGGTTGGACTAGATGACCTTCTGGGGTCCCTTCCAACCCTGATATTCTATGATTCTATGATTCTATGATACAGGAAAGGTGGGGACTGCAAGGCACAGATGCCTGAACAGCAAGGAGAGGGACTCCTAAATGACCTAGGATGGATTTCCAAGCTCCAGGCTGATCTTGACCATCTGTGGCCTGTTGGCATCTCCAGACGAGATGCAAGCAGCCCTCACCACATCGGAGGGTGACGGTGGTTTGTTTATAGCTTCGGATCACGGGTGAGCACAAAAAGTTTATCTGGGAGTTGCAGCAAGCTGTATCTATAAACAGCCCTGGAAGCACAAAAGCATTCCTGCTGCGTTAGGCCATTTTATTGGCTTCATGTGATGGCTGGGTTGAGGCAGGGAGGGAGAGCGTTCAACCATGCACCGGAGGGACGCTGGCTCAGCCAAATTTTTCACCCCTGCCTTTGAGTGCCGTACCGTTGTGCTTGCACGGCGGGGGAAGGTAGGGGGAGATTCAGGAAGGGATTCCAATGTGGAATTGAAATTTTAAAGGGAAAAGGCCGTCAAATGGTTTTAATCCTTTAAAAATAGTAATCCCTGCATTAACTCATTACAGGCTCCTTACATTTAACTCTTTGCTTGCCTTTTCTCTCTAGCTGGCTTTAGTTCCTTCCATGTGTTGTTGTTACTACTTATTATTTGTATGATTGTACCATCCCCCCCCCGCCCATTGTGCTCAGCGCTGTACAAACAGACAGCCATAGGTGCTGTACAACCAGGCAGCCCCAGAGCTGGAGAGAAAGATTAAAGACAGGCTTGACCCCAAAGAGCTGATCCAGCAATAGGATCCTGGCCCCAGTGCTGAGATCGGCCAGTGGCAGAATGGTGGGGGTACGTTAGATGTGGTCTGCGAGAAGATACGATGTCAGAGAAAGAGGCCAGAGAGGAAAGGGGCACCAGGGCTACACAACATAAGGTTACGCAACCTTGTTTTCTCACAGCACACGACCTGTTTGTTGCATTCCTTTTGATATTGCAAATTCTGGTTTCAGGCAAATGTACCGTGCCCCATATGCCCACGCTAAACGCACACATTCAGTGTCCACACTTCGCTCTCTATACACTACACACGCACAGACACTAACCACACATTGTACATGCCTGCACAAACTGCACATGCTATAAAATACACACACACAATCCACACCCATTGCAAAATACGCCAACCACAAACTCATGCATGTGCTCCATGCTATGCCTACACGCGTGTACACATCGCATGTGTGCATGCAATACACAGCCACACTGCATGCACACACACCGGATACCCTGCCCCCTTTGCTGTTAAGGGAAATGTTTTCAGCACAGCCTTTTCATTTCATTAATTATTTGTGTGACGGAGCAGGACCCCCATCGTGCTAGGCGCTGTACAAACACAGACCTTAAGTTACTTTTCTATTTATCAGACCAGCAGCAGGATTGGTACTAATAGTGAGGTCTGCTCCCTTCAGGGATATTGACTTTATCAGTAATCTTGTGCTTAGCTACAGCCTGTATGTCTGGGCAGCAGAAGAGCAAATACAATGCACGTGCTCTTCTCTCGCAAGTTTGTTGTGTGATGTTTTAATTAATTACGTAGCCAATAAAGCTCTTTCATTTCCTCAGATGAAAAGTGCCACGGAAATGCAAAGCAACGCTCACTGATCATCTCCCTGTATGAGCACTTCCCTTGGCCTTAGGTCAGATTCAGGCCTGAGTTTAGGGGCAGGTGACCACCTGGGGGTTGGGTTGGGGGGCACCGGGTTTGGGGTGCTGTTTTCGTTGTTCGCGACAAAAGGGAAAATCGAATGTTTGAAGTAATAGGGTTCAGGTATTCCGTATGTGGATTCATTTTTCACTGATCTCCTAAAATGAAAAACCCTTAAAATTAAAAAGTTTCTATAATCTTAGAGGAAATGATTTATTAAAATGTGCTTATAGATGGCATGAATAAATACAGATTCTAGTGTGCAAATGTGTCATCTTATATGACAGGGATAAATCATGCATGCAAATCGTGTATCAAAGTCGTAAAATAGGTTACAAATGCAATGAAAAATAAGGTATTAAAAATGTAACAAATGGAGGGAGGGGTGCCAAAGACATTCCTCGTCTGGGGTGCCATTTGGTCTAGGGCCAGCCCTGGTTGTATTGTTTACTGTGGGCAGGCTACCCAAATCTGCATTGATCTGGGCTTTGGGGGAGTGACTTCCCAGTTCATTTGCTCTTTGAAATTCCTGCCCCGAGGCTATAGCTGGAAAGTTGGACTAGTCAGAGCCGTGACGCTGATGTAACAGGGCAGTCAAGGATTCCCAAGGTGTAGGAGATTCTCCCTCTATACCACCTTCTCTCCCAGTTTAGGGGATGTGAAGGGGGCATGGTCAAATCACTGTTGCTTTCCAGTGGCCCCTTGCTTATGTAATGGCTTCTTCTGCATCAGTACCAGTCAGCATAAGTTTGAACAGCCCTGAGGCTACTCTAACTTACAGCAGGGGCTGAACAGGCCCCCAGGAGCCTTGTGGGTTGGGACATGCAGTCACTTTTGCCTCCCTGCCCAGCATCTTGCACTGTCTGCAGCTCAAAATAAACATTTAGGGCTTGATTGTCATTGACACTCAAGCCCCATTATGCCATGCTGGCAAGGCAAAGGGACTTTGAAGTGGGTGTGCGCCCATGCCCCCTTGCCAGACCCCTGTCTTTTACACTGCCAGAATGAAGTGGAGAGACTTTAGTCCTTTCTCAGTTTTGTATTAAACAGGAAGGATTTTTTTTCCAATTTACCATCTGTGTCGATTAAAGATCACACAGTTCTTCTTCACCTGCAGTAAATAGCCACGTGGTTTCAGGTCACCAGGTCTGACATGATATTTGTGGTTACAGCTGGTTTTTCAAAGGTTTGTTCTGATGCAGAATATTGAAATATCGAAACCTTGAGAGTTGCCACAAAATGGCATTTTTATTTTCTGGTCAGCCCTAGGCGTGATGCTTTCTGCTCTTCCATATGGCATGTTCTGTGCTGGGTGACGTATACTACAGAGTGTCTCTAACCTTTCCAAAGCGGGTTGATGGGAGGGGATGCACAAGCAACGTGATTCTCCGGTACCTTGTCCTTACAGGGGGAGGCTATTTTCAGCATATTTATACACGTCTTTCATATTCTAGTTATTGAATATGTGTCTATCATTGGTATCTTAGTGAGCGGGGGAAGGGAGCGGAGAGCAGCAAACAGAGGGCGGGGGGCCTTGGAGAAGGGGATGGAGAGGAGTGGGCGGGGAGGGTGCCTCGTGGGAAGAGGCAGAACGGGGGTGGGAAGAGGTGGAGCGGGAGTGGGGCCTCAGCGCGGAGTGGGGTTGGTGCGTGGGCAGGGCCTTGGGTGGAGGAGGCCGAGTGCGGGGTGGGGCTGCGGGGCAGCGCAGGGGACGGCACCACCGTCCGGGCGCCGGTGGAGCCCCCCCCACACACTTCTAGGAAGCTTCTGGAAAACCCATGGGGTCAGCGCCTATGCTTGTACTTTATGTGATCACTTACAGACGACGGGTGGGCCAGTGGTGTGGTTTCCTGCCTGACCATGCACAAGTCACATAGGGTATGTTAAAAAACAGGTTAAAAAAAGATCCGTTCTTCACTTGGGTTAGCTAACATAGGCTAAAACAGCAGCAAAGACAAGCCAGCCTGCGTGAAAGCCTATCAAGGATCCAGGATTGAACGTGAGCGGCTAACCCATGTTGCTGTGCCTTCCCCGCGACTTGCACCTGAGTTAGCTAAGGTGGGGTCGCTAAGCCAAGTTCAGAGCACAGCCTTCTTTTGCAGTATAGACAGAATCTCTCAGCAGAGACCAGCCCATAGAGATCAGTGGCCACTTCATACCCCTGCGAGTCTCCAGCGCTGCAAACAGACCCTTTCCCTTTAGTCCTCTGATGCAGACTAGGCACATTGAGGCTCCCAGGCCAGCCTTTCAGCAATGAACTCTCCAGAGCGACATGCTCCCTAGCTTGGCCACCTCCCTTCTGTACATCGCTTCCCCTCCCCGTGCCTCAGTTTCTCAGGCTGCAAAATGGGTATTGTGAGACTGAGCCTCCTTTGTAAAGTGCTTTGAGATCCTGCGATGAAAGGCAGCTGGATAGAAGTGACTTCTTATTGCCGGGGTGGAAACTCAACACAGTGCTCACAAAACGGTCGATGCAAAGCAGCAGTTTGTTCCAAACTCCCAGGGCCTCGTTGGCTGTGAACAGTGAGCGAGCAAGCGAGAGAGGGAGAGAGAGAGAGAGAGCAAAACGGCTGGGAGAGATTTTGTCTGAGGGGCTCTTCCATCGAGGGGGTGTTTGTCTTGCGTATCCACAGCCAGCCTATCGCTGCGCATTACTCCTGCTCTTAGCATTTGGGACCGATTAATGGTGCCCCCCTCCCACAGAGTTAGTCGGATTGCAGAATCTCCGTCCCTCTAAAACAAGCCCCTGAGCGAAGCTGCATGTGTTTAACTCCATCCAGCAGCCAAGCCATGGAGGCAGAACCAGCTTCCTCCTTTGGCTGGTTTATGGAGAAGGTCCTTTGGGGTCCATTCAGATTCGGCTCCCCTGGGACTGATTCTCCCCTCGCCGGCCTCCCTCTGCACTCACACAGAGGCGAGTGAGATCTGAATCAGGCCCTGTCCCGTGCTTCTAGCTGCTCCCTGAATTATGATGTCTTGGCCATAGGTGGCAGCAAACAGCTAGAGCTTCCCCACGGTGGGCCTGTCAGACACAGGAGTGGTGGTGTGAACAGAGGTGCGAAAGGGGGAACTCCTCTTCGATCCGATTGCTGGGCAGAGGTGCTTTGCTGTGCTCTGGAGTAGCCTCCCAGTAGGAGCAGAGGGGGGTGAACAAATTAACGAGGCTGAAAAAGGAGCTTGATAAAGCGATGAATGACATTATATGCCCGAGAAAGCAGGGGACTGGACTAGATGATCCAAGAGATCCCTTCATAGAGTCATAAATTCCCAAGGCCAGAAGGGACCATGGTGATCACCTAGATTGACCTCCTGTATAACACAGGCCAGGGAACTGCCCCAGAATAATCCCTACAGCAGATCTTTTAGAGAAACATCCAATCTTGATTGAAAAATTGTCAGTGATGGAGAATCCACCCGGACCTTGGGAAATTGCTCCAATGGTTAATTACCCTCACTGTTAAAAATTTACATCTCATTTCTAGACTGATTGTGTCTAGCTTCAATCTCCAGTCATTAGATCATATGAAACCTTTCTCTGCTAGACTGAAGAGCCCATTATTAAATATTTGTTCCCTGTGTACACACTTTTAGACAGTAATCAAGTCACCCTTTAACCTTCTCCTTCTTAAGCTAAATAGATGGAGCTGCTTGAGTGTATCACTATAAGGCAGGTTTTATAACCCTTTAATCATTCTCTTGGTTCATCTCTAAACTCTGGCCAATTTATCAACCTCCTTCTTGGATTGTGCACACCAGAACGAAACACAGGATTCCAGCAGCAGTCGCACCAGTGCCAAATAAAGAGGTAAAATAACCTCTCTGCTCCTACCTGAGAGTCCCCAGTTTATGCATCCCAGGATCTCATTAGCTGTTCTGACCACAGTGTCACACTAGTTCATGTTCAGCGGGTTATCCACCCCGATCCCCAAATTGTTTTTAGAGTCCCTGCTTCTCAGGATAGAGTCCCCTGTCCCATAAAGATGTCCTGCGTTCTTTGTTCCCAGATGTGACATTTACATTTAGCCATATTAAAATTTGTATTGTTTGCTTGCACCCGGTATACCAAGTGATCCAGATCATGTGGAGTCAGTGACCTGTCCTCTTCATTATTTACCACTCCCCCAATTTGTGTGTCATCGGCAAACTTGATCAGTAAGGTATTTGTCTTCTCAGTTCAGTGATAAAAATGTTAAATAGCCTAACATAAGAACAGCCATACTGGGTCAGACCAAAGGTCCATCTAGCCCAGTATCCTGTCTTCCAACAGCGACCAATGCCAGGTGCCCCAGAGGGAATGAACAGAACAGATAATCATCAAGGGATCCATCCCCTGTTGCTCATTCCCAGCTTCTGGCAAACAGAGGCTTGGCCTAGGGCCGAGGACTGATCCCCGCAAGACCCCACTGGATGACGATTCCCTGTTTACAGTTAAAGTCCTACATCCTATGTTCCTATCGGTGATACAGTGGTGCTGCTCGTGGCCCAGAATCCTCTATTGTGAATCGAGCAGCAGGGCATGTTGGGAGCTGTGGTCTTCTTGAGTCCTGCACTTTTGGTAAGAACACAGGAAACGGAGTTGGACTCAATCTGTCAGGTCCAGGGTGGAGTTATTCTTCAGGGGCTTTAGGGAGGGCAGCCGCTCTATTAAGCACAGATACAGTGAACTGCAGCTCCTGGCAGGCAGCCCTTGCTTGGGCAAAGCTTAGATGGCCCTGTTGAGTCCACATATAGGGTAGAGGAGGATAAACTCTAGTACTTTCCATCCTAAATGGCATTCTGGGCTGGGTTTGGTGTGAGTATCCCACTGTGATAGCTGCAGGTCCAGATTATTATTATTTATTGTTTGTGGTATCATAGCACGTAGGGGCCCGAGTCATGGACCCAGACCCTCTGACTCCATATGCTTTATGGAAATATGCTTATGAATATGACATAACTGAAATATGCTTTACGTTAAATACCCCTTGTAAGGTATCATTAGACAGCCAGTAATCTACTGCATGTGTTTATCCTATTGGTTTGCATGTATTATTTCTAGGCCTGGAGTTAGAAAAATAAGACATAAACTTGTGTAACTGATGTAACCATATTAAGTGGAAGCCATTACGGGTGCTTCAGAATCAATGGCCCGTGAATGGGTTTGTTTACCTGCAAGCCTGCCTTCGTATGTGTGGGCCAGCCCCTGGTAATGAAGAATGAGGTCTCACAGGGACTTGTGAGCATGTCACCTGACACTGGAATCCATCTTAAATCTGGTACTTTTACATTTAGAAGGAGGGGTGGCACTCAGAGAGACAAAGGATTCCTGCCTTGTGCCAAAGCTATAAAATGGACAAAGTGGTCCCAGCCTTAGCTTACCACTTAAGATGTCTGCTGGAACTAACAAGGACTGTACCAGGGGAAAGAATTGGGCCCAGACTAGGAAGGAGTCTAGTCTGTGAAAGAAGCTTATTGGAACATCTCTGAGGGTGAGATATTACCTGTAATCAGTTTCTTAATGTATTAGGCTTAGACTTGCATGTTTTGTTTTATTTTGCTTGGTGACTTACTTTGTTCTGTCTGTTATTACTTGAAACCATTGTGACAAAGCTCTGTCCTTGCCTCCGTGGTACCAGGGATTTGTTTAGCCTGGAGCTAAACTACTTAAATCCTACTTTTTATACTTAATAAAATCATTTTTTTTATTAATAAACCTGGGGGAGCAAACAGATGTGCAAATCTCTCTATCAGTGTTATAGAGGGCAGACAATTCATGATTTTACCCTCTATAAGCTTTATATAGAGTAAAACGGATTTATTTGGGGTTTGGATCTCATTGGGAACTGGGTGTCTGGGTGCTGGAGATAGGTAACCTGCTGAGCAATTTTCACTTAAAGCCTGCAGCTTTGAAGGCATGGCCCAGACCCTGAGTCTGTTTTGCAGCAGGTTAGCATGTCTAGCTCAACAGGGTTCTGAAGTCCCAAGCTGGCAGGTAAAACAGAGATCAGCACATCAGGTGACAGTCCCAAGGGGGTCTCTGTGACCAAACCTGTCAAAACCCCATTGTGCTAGGTACAAACACAAAGAGCTTCCAATTTGAGTATAGGACAAGAGACAACAGCTGGATACAGACAGATGGGGGAGCACAGTGTTCTCTGCACACTAGCAGCCTGGCTGGTGTCAAGTGTTTTGCAGGGGTCACGCCAATGGATAATGATGGGGTGGGATTAGAAAGAGGACAATGAGTTAGTTTTGCAGATGTTCCCGTGGAGTGCCTTCCAGCATTAGGGGCAGCACGGGGAGGAAGCCCAAAGGGGCTTCTTTGAAAATGCAACAAGCGGGTGATGGAGGCTGACATCACGGGCTTTGCTTCAACCCAGCTGTGGAAGTGTCATCACTTCAATTTGACTCACATCACGTATGTGTCTCTCTCCACCTCCCCAAGCGGCGTTGAGTCACTATTGATGTAGATAGGTAAACACAGGTATCAGTGTAGACACCACATTGCTTACGTCAACTGTTACTGGCTTTCAGAAGCTTTCCCAAAATGTCCCACATTGACAGTACAATCATAGAGTCACAGAATCATACACTCATAGGACTGGAAAAGACCTTGAGAGGTCATCTAGTCCAGTCCCCTGCACTCATGGCAGGACTATGTATTATCTAGACCATTCCTGACAGGTTTTTGTCTAACCTGTTCTTAAAAATCTCCAATGATGGAGATTCCACAACTTCCCTAGGCAATTTATTCCATTTTTTCTAATGTTGAACCTAAACCGCCCTTGCTGCAGTTTAAGCCCATTGCTTCTTGTCCTATCCTTAGAGGTTAACAAGAACATTTTCCCCCTCCTCCTTGTAACAACCTTTTATGTATTTGAAAACTGTTATCATGTCCCCTCTCAGTCGTCTCTTCTCCAGACCAAACAAACCCAATTTTTTAAATCTTCCCTCATAGACCTTTAATCATTTTTGTTGCTCTTCTGTGGACTTTCTCCAACTTGTCCACATCATTCCTGAAACGTGGTGCCCAGAACTGGACTCAATCCTCCAGTTGAGGCCTAATCAGCATGACCTAGAATGGAAGAATTACTTCTCATGTCGATACAAGTGCTCCTAGTGAGCACGCACATCAGCGACACCAGGTTTTGATGGGTTCGGTCAAGTGATTTAGTAACTGTGGTTGACTGTGTGGTCAACATTATTTTGTAGTGGAAACATGGCTTAGGAGGTGGAGTGACTTGCCCAGGGTCATGCAGCAGGTCAGGGCAGAGCCAGGAATGGTCCAGCGTGCTGGATTGCAGCATTGCAATGGTGTCATTCCTTTGCGAATTGTTTTCATTAGCCGCGAGCTACACAAGAGAGGTCAACAGGCAGATTCTTTCATGATAACTTCCCTTCCAAGGAGTGGGAGGCTCAAAAACCTGTCACTTTGCAGCCCTGCCCTCTGCCTTCACCTCACTCTGAATTCGCTGGCTTATTTTTGTCTCCCTCTCGACTCGAGCCTGGCTTTGGTTTTGTACTTTTCCAGCCATGCTACAGACCCAGATCTGCTCCAGAGGCTGGAACGCGGCCTCCCTGCCAGCTCCCGTTCCTTTGCAAGCCTCTAATTATCGTTTCGGGAGGATAATGTCCCAGCGAGAGAGCGTGTCCCTATACATTTCCCTTGAAACATGGCAAAGGAATGCTGTGGTCCGTCTGTATGTCAGCTCCTGCAATTAGTGCTGCCTGTGTAATTAGCCCAAGATAGATGGTGTTGGTGAGCAAGCATATCCCTGGTCTAATTTCAAACTGCCATAAAACCAGTGAATGGAAAGCAGAGAGCTTCCATTTGCTTTCAATTGAGAAAAATAGAGGGTTAAGGATGATCGGCAGCCCCACCCCTCCTTAAACACACACACACACGCACGCAAGCATTTCATGGCTAAATGAAACCAGAGGGCAGAGCTGTGACAAATCCAGGCTCCCTCTTCAGTTTCGAAGGATGCTGGAGCACTCCACTCTCCGGGCATGTTGGCAAAAATACTTTCTCTGCCCGTATCCCCACTTGAGAGATGAGGTGGGGGAGGTAATACCTTTTATTGGACTGACTGCTGTCGGTGAGAGACCTGACCAGCTCTGCGTAAGCCCGAAAGTTGGTCTCTCTCACCAACAGATGCCAGTCCACTAAAAGCTGTTACCTCACCCACCTTGTCTCTCTAACATCCTGGGGTCGACACAGCTCCAACAACACTGTGTACAACCATCCCCTCTTGTCTCTTTCCTCCCTGCTTCATCCACTCCCTCTCCTCCTCCTCATCTTATTATTATTACAGATCAGGCTTAGGGTTCCGGGTGCTGTCCGGCCTGTCTCTGCTCCGGAGCGCTTACAATCGAAGTACCCTGGAGCTGGAGGTGCTATTCCCACCTCAGGCGGACGTACCCACACTAGTTCTGATTGAGCTGCTGTTCTGAAGTAGAAGCGTGGCCCTGGTGGCCACTCGGGCCACCTGCCCTGGGGACGTACGTAGGCTCTCAGATGAGGTTGCACTCGGAGCAGCTAGCTTGAGCCGCTGTGGCCACATGGCTATTTTTAGCGTGCCAGCTCGGTCAAGTCTCCCTCCAGAAATCACGCCTCCAGATCCAGTGTAGACATACATGAAAAGGCAAGGCAGACAAAGGGTGGGGAAACAGGCCTGGGGGGGGGGACTTGTTTAATGGTCATTAAAACCCTGAGTTCTAATCCTAGTGTTTTATCCACTAGACCACACTGCCCCCCTCCCCTTACTTTCTCCTCATTTCTCCCATCTCTTTTCTGTCCCCATCCCCAGACCCTCTTCTCTTTTCTCCTCCTCCTCTTTCCCCTGTTGCCCTGCCCCACCCCTCCACTTTTTATTTTTGGGCACTTCCATGGGTTATTCTTGGCCTGGTTAGGACTCAGACACTTGGAAATGCTGTCTCCCCTTCCCAAAATAGACTCCACCCCCAGAATCATAGAAATGTAGGGTGGAAAGGACCTCAAGAGGTCACTTCGACCAACCCACACCCTGAGACAGGACCAAGTAAACCTAGACCAGCCTTGATAGGCGTTTGTCTAACCTGTTCTTAAAATGTCCAGTGAAAGAGATTCCACAGCCTCCCTTGATAACCTGTCCCAGTGCTTAACTATTCTTGCTGTTGGAAAGTTTTTCCTAATGTCTAACCTAAATCTCCCTTGCTGCAGATAAAGTCGATTGTTTCTTGTCCTGCTTTCAGGAGACATGGGGAACAATTGATCCCCATCCTCTTTATAACAGCCCTTAACATATTTGAAGACTCTTATCAGGTTCCCCCAGCTCAGTCTTCTGTTCTCAAGACTAAACACCCAGATTTTTGAACCTTTCCTCAGAGGTCAGGTTTTCTAAACCTTTGATCATTTTTGTAGCTCTCCTCTGGACTCTCACCAATTTATCCACATTTTTCTTAAAGTGCGGCACCCAGAACTGGACACAGTTCTGCAGCTGAGACTTCACCAGTGCTGAGTAGAGCAGGACAATGACCTCCTGTGTCTTACATATGACCCTTCTGTTAATACACCCCAGAATGATATTCGCCTTTTTCACAGCTGCATCACATTTGTGAGCCTCATTCAATCTGTGATCCACTCTGACTCCCAGGTTCTCTTCAGCAGCGCTAGCACTTTACTGATTATTCCCCATTATGCAGTTGTGCATTTGATTTTTCCTTCCTCATCATAATACTTTGCACTTATCTGTACTGAATTTCATTTTGTTGATTTCAGACCAGTTCTTCAGTTTGTCATGGTCATTTTGAATTTTAAACCTGTCTTACAAAGTGCTTGGAACCCCTTCCACCTTGGTGTCAGCTGCAAATTTTATAAGCATCCTTTCCACTCGATTGTCCCAAGTCACTAATGAAAGTGTTGAAATGTATGGACTGATCCCTGTGGAACCCCACTACACACAACCTCCCAGTTTGACAGCAAACATTAATTACTACTCTTTGAGTACAGTCTTTCAACCTCTTTTGCCCTCACCTTATAGAAATGTGAACCACATTTCCCTAATTTGATTATGAGAATGTCATGTGGGACTGTGTGAAAAGCCTTGGCAAAATCCCCATCCTGTTTTGATTAAGGGGTCCATTCTTGTATCCTGGTTTCACTTGATGTGTACAGGAGCTGTGGGCATGTGCTCAGAGCAGAGTTTGACCTTAAGACATTTTTAAAACACAGTAATTAGCAACTTCATTGAAATGCATCCAGTACAGCAGAAGGTCTTCCAGTCATTTGGATAAACTCTCTTTAGCCATGTTTACCCTTGTCTTCACTACTGGCTAACACGATACATACCAACTGGATGTACCAGCGACATCAGCTGGAACAATCTGCTGAGAACACAATCTGATTAACATAACCTTCCCTTCAGTCTTTTAGAGAAGCCCATATTTTCCAATGTGGATCAAATCACCAGAGCACTTTGTCTTGGAAAGCTAAGTGCCCTTGGACATCTGCCTGGGCTGAACGAAGCAAGATGGTTGGTGATCAGTTTCCACTCTCCCTTCCCACTAGGAAGAACAAGCTGTTCTCTAACTACATGGGCAAAACAGAAAGCATGGCAGTATCTCCATTCAGGTATTAAACACAACTTGCCAGATCCTGGGTAAACGTTAGGCAAACTGTGTTTGCCTCATATAAAACCTAGTGAAATGTCATTGTTAAGGAAACCTGGAAGCAGTTCAGCGTTTTTATTACCCTTGCCTCCTCCATGTGCCTGTCCTTCTAGGGTTGACCTTGCCTATTTCCTAAAGACATTTGGTTTCTGTCTTAAGATGCTGGCCTTGTCCTGTTACATGGCCTCTTTAGAGACAGTGACTGTCTTTACAGATGGCATCTTCTATGCAGAGAGGCTGCATGTCTGGACTGTCCTTCCAGTGGCCATTCCCCCTCTTGTTACTGGGTAATTAGGCATTGGTATCCATTGAGGAGCTGACTGCGAGTGATGAGACCATGATAACAGCACTGAATGCCTCATTGCAGGACTCACAAGAGGACATGTCTCACATGATACAATTATTAGAGTAAGAACATAGGTGGCAACTGTGGTGTATCTGGTCTCGCATCCTGTCTCCAATAATGGCTAATGCCAGCTGCTTCGGAGGAAGGTTCAAGAAACCTCACTATAGGTAGGTGTGGGTTAATCATTCCCCCTTCCCTCCCATGAAGGTCTCATTCTAATCCCTAATAGTTAGAGGTTGGTTTAAACCCTTAAGCATGAAGTCTTATATCCCTTCCAAATGATCTTTTTGGTTAGCATTAACTATTCATAGATAGGCAGAAAGGACCCTCGTGATATTCTGGGCAGACCCACAACACACCAGCCAGGGAATTGCACTCAGTCATTCCTGCAAGAAGCTCACATTTTAGGGTTGATCCATCCAGTCTTGATTTAAAGACTTCCGCTGACAGAGAATCCACCACATCAGCTGCAGGAACACACAACCAGCCATGTTCAGATCCATCCACCAACAAGCCCCTGATGCTGGGTCTTCTTGTCGTCCATATGAATATCCAATCCCTCTCTGAATCGTAGAAAATGGATGCAATAGCACTTTGTAATTATGCCAGCACGGGTATATCAAATGAATCACGCAGTGGCAGATCCTCAGCTGGTGCACACCCATGTAACTCCACTGACTTCAACGGGGCTAAGTGGATTTACACCAGCTGAGGATCTGGTCCTGTATCCTCATGACGTCTCTCGGCCTGTCAACAGAGACTGACAACAGCGGGCCAAGTTGCACCATTGTGTGGGGGTGTTGCAATAGACCGCAAAGGATGCCCAGGATATTTACGCTGCTGACTCTCCCAGTGTAAGCACTGTACTGGTGATGGAGAAAAGGCTTATGCAAAAGTTGCAGCTTGGGCCAAGACATGCCAATGTTGGGTTAGCTCAGCAATGGGGTCTGGAAGTGTAACGCACTAGCCCACATTGTGCTTTTCCCCCTGTCGAGGCTGGGCCAGATGGCGACTAAACCTAATAGAGCTGCAGGCTAGTACAGCTACTTCTTTAGCTCAAATGGCAGAAGTCTGTACTGAAGGTCTCAGGTTCAAGCCCTGGTGATGCCCCATGGAGAAGCTGTTACACTGAGGTGGTGATGTAGCTTTTTTCAAATAGGGGCTGCATGAGAGCTGTTTGTAGAACAGAGGCTGGTGCTTCAGCAGAGCTTCTGTGCTGTGTGATCTTGTACGCTGGGCCTGGCCTGTGCCAAGATTGGTGAACTAAAGCCTCCATGCGCAAGAGGACTTCAGTTGAGAGGTAAAACCTTGGGCTGCAGTTCTTGTGGGTTCCCCATTCGACTCCACCAGAGCCCTAATGCAGCCCGTAAAGAATTTCCACAATGTTGCTTGAATCCCCGGATGGTGTAGGGTAAACAGAGCTGGCTCTATGCCATCACCCACCCAGTGCAGGGATGTATCTAGACTGTTCCTATGCAGCCAGCTGTAGTCAGCTGCCTTCAGCAAACTCCTGAGCCAGCCAGTGCTTCATCTGCTAGTCCTTTTAAGATTGTGTGCAACTTCTGTTGAGGTTTTGCTGCTGGAGAGCTGCAGCTTAGGGGAGACCTGCCTCTCTGAACTGAACTTCCAGAGCTTCTCAACCTCACCCAGCACAGATTTTTAACTTGTATCTGGGGTGCCGAGAAAACTGAGAGCTGAGACCAGAGCATTAACGTACGCAGCTTATATCCTGATTAAGGACACCCCATTGTTATAGAGTCTGGCTCAAGACCCCAGATCCCTCTGTACATCCAGTTGTCATGTGGTGGGAGCTCTTGGGGGGTAGCAGAGGCCCTCAGATGTATCTCCTTATCAGGCACAGTTGTTCCAAGGAATGCTTCTGGCGCACAATGTAATACTATGTTATCCTGAACACAAAATGCGTGGGGAATGGAATGCCCAATGCTCCCCAGACTAAGAACAGTTTCAACCAGTTGAATGCAGGTATTTATTCATTGTGGCAAGGGTAGGGGGAAAAAAAGCCATTAGGGAAGGTGGTGACAAATTACATTTATTACATTTCCATTAAGAAAAGCAATGTCCTCCCTTGATTAATAATGAATCCAAGGGCTCCTGTCAGAGGTTAAAAAAACCCCATGAATAATGTTCTAGACAGAAGAGATTGGATTTTTTACAGAGCCACCGAGACCTAAATGTCTAAGTTTTTAATGGCCAATTTCCCCCTTTTCTCTTGTCTTCAGAATACCTGTAACACAATCAGACACACAGGGTATAAATCAAGGTCATAAGCAGTTGTCTAGAAAGACTCCACTGCATTTTTGTGCCAAGGTTTTCGCCCTAGAGTCAATTGGCTCGTTGTGTTCCATCTCCTGTCCATGTCCCCTCTGATTTCAGTGAGATCTCTCCCTGTCTTATCATTTGATATTGCTAGAGGCCCTGGCAAAGATCATGACGCTGCTAGACGCTGCAAAAAAACCCGCATCATTAGAGACAATCCCCAGAAATACTTACAGTTTAACCAGAGTAGATTCATAGGTTCCAAGGCCAAAAGGGTCCATTGTGATCCTCTAGTCTGACCTCCTGTACAATGCAGGCCAGAGAACTGTCCCAAAATAATTGCTAGGGCAGAGCTTTTAGAAAAACATTCACTCTTGATTTAATAATGGCCAGTGCTGGAGAATCCACCCTGACCCTTGGTCAGTTGTCCCTGTCACATAGAGGGAGATTGATTAATGGAAGCCAAAGGAAACTCTGGTGCGGTCCATAGCGGTCCTGATGTGCAAATCGGTCATCTGACCTGGGGATCGGGGCGAAGAACTAATCACTAGCTTGAGTAGTGCCATAATGCGGCTGGGGAAGTGCACATTTCTGCACAGGCTGTCCAAGCCCCTCCAGAACCCTGGGTAAATATGTGTGTGGTTTGACTGCTTCAGTACCGAGATCAAAGCTAGCTTCCATGTGGCTACACAAGCTGCAGTCACACCCTGTGATTGCAGAATAGACGTACCTAGAAAGCATTATTATCTCTTTTGCTGGTGGGGAACTGATACACAGAGACGTGAAGTGATTTGCTATCGGTCACATAGGGAATCTGTAGCCACGCCCCAGATCTCCATGATCCCAGTCCAGTACTCTTACCACAGGACCATCCTCCTTCCTCCAGGCCCACCCTAGTCTTTGATTACCTCCCAGGTATCTATGACTGTACCTTCACAGCACCTCTGTGAGGTGGGGAAGCATCTTTATCCCCAGGTAGACGGGGAACTGAGGCACAGAGATTAAGTGACTTGCCCAAGGTCTGATTCCACCATGGAATCCATGAAAACCCACCTTCACCCCATTCATTTTAATGAGCACTTCTTTCCAGCAGCAAGCCCCGTTTTCATTGTGTGGCTGGCCTATGCTGACAGCCCTGAAATGACTTTGGCTCTGCTGCAAAGAGACCAGCAGGTGGAGAGGGTGCCCCCGCACTGAGTCTCATTCTCCTCCACCTTGCACCTTGCGTCATCCTTTAGGGCCTGATCCAATAGGGCCTGAGTGCCTTGGAAGCCAGCCGGAGACATTTGGCTGACTTCACTGCACATTGGATTAGTTCCTCACACCTGGGCAAAGTGGAGACAAGATGCTGCTATGTAAATGTCTACACACAGTGCAAGGTGGTAGAGAAAGGGGCCCATTGCATTCCCCTCTCCCAAGAGTACTACCTAGCTCTTATACAGCGCTTTTCATCAGTAGATCTCAAGGTACTTTACAAAGGAAGTCACTGTCCTTAGCCCCCTTTTACCAACTCTGCTGGTGAAACAGAGACACAGAATGGCAAAGTGACTTGCCCAAGGCCAGCCAGCAGGCCAGTAGCAGAGTCAAGAATAGAACCCATGTCTCCCAAGTCCTACTCCAGTGCTCTACCCTGGAATGAGAGGTGTAAGGGTTGATGAGGTAGGGGTCAGCTTGTTTAAATCAGCATAGCTCCACTGAAGTCAAAGGAGTGTTGCTAATTTACACCTGGAAAGAAGGTGTAAATTGTAATTGTGAGAGTAATTAACCATTGGAACAATTTACTAAGGGTCGTGGTGGATTCTCCATCACCGACCATTTTTCAATAAGATGGGATGTTTTTCTAAAAGTTCTGCTCTAAGAATTTATTTTGGGGCAGTTCTCTGGCCTGTGTTATGCAGGGGGTCAGATTAGAGGATCACAATGGTCCCTGCTGGCTTTAGAATCTGTTCATTTACACCAGCTGAGGATGTAGTCTGTTTTTTCCCTGGTGTTACTGTTCTGAGCCTGGCCCATCTGTTCCCACATACCTGCCGTTTGGTGGGTGAATTTCAGTGAGTCCATGATCTCGATCCGCTTCTCAGTGGAGAAGCCCTGAGGAATAAAATCCTCCTCCGAACAGGAAACCATTAGCAGCGGCAGCAGGGAAGCCAAGGATCAAATGAGTGTAAAAACGGAGCTACTCTTGCAGTGTCAAGGTAGTTAGCCCAGCGATGAATGTGGCCCCTCGTCTGATATGACAGGCCAGAGGCTGCATTTCTAGGGTCAATTACTATAGCGCAAACCTTGGTTCAGCTCACCTGGGAGAAAATATTAATCCGTATCTGGTGAAAGTCTTGAACAGGACAGATACTAGAACCATCTGCGGGCCATATACCAAAAAGCTACTCAGCTCTTGCCACTTGGCTTATTCTTCCGGGTGCCTCCTTCAAGGTCAAGAAAACACTGATATATGTTCCTTTCTCTTGCCATTCTGCCACTGTATAAAGCAGCTGCTTTATGGATAGCATAATTTTTTTCCCCAGGGTGATTCGCATATACTTGAGTGGGTTGCTCTGCGCAAACGCGGCAGTGCAGTTTGGATCTAGGACTCCAGGGAGGAAAACCAGAGGTAAATCATCATTAAAAAAGCAAAATGGCAAATCAGTTAGGAGGCAAGACCGTTCGTGTAGGTAAAAGGCAAATGTCCCCGAGCTGTAGGAAAATGGGAAATAGTCTGATTCAATTAGGGCAATTCTATTTCAGCCCTTGCATGGTCTATATGAATGCTGGCAAAGCCAGAGTGACTTTCTTCTTCTGAGAGCTGGACATCAGCCCAGATGAGAGCTTAGAAACCTCCTGATGTCTCAGCGACATGTACGCTGTGCTAGGGGAAGCAGCTCCAGCTTCTCTCTGAGTGCCTCTGAGATCCTTGGTTGTCTGACCTCAATGCTGGGCTGGCCACCTCAGAACCACAATAACGGGTGTTGTCAGAGCAGCTGGCTTGGTGAGGAAAGAGGGCAAGGAGTGTAGGGGCTAAGTGCCACTCAGTGGTGACTCTGGGCCCTATTGATGAGAGGGTTCAGTCGGATGGAAAGGGTGGGGGAAAGTTCCTTCCGTGCTACAGACTCATTCCCACGCCGCTCTGGGATGAGCCTGGGCATGTGGGTTAACCTAGTTTAAAGCACAATAATTTAGGGCCTGATCTTGACTCCGATGGGAGTCAAGTGCACCTATCACCTGGCCTTAACCAGTCACGATGCAAAAATACACTTCTTTATGTGACTGTGTTTCTTTAAGGCCACAAAGGATTCTGGGAATTATTTGCGATATTTGTGCAGATGTTTGTTAAAAGAATGAAAGTTCTTCCCCGAATCCCCTGTGCTGCCCCTGCCTTCTGATATGACATTTCTTTGCCCCATCCCTAATAATTTCTGATGTTCTCGTGTACAGCATTTGTACATGAAGAACGATCTGCTAATTATCCAGTTGATCCCAACTTCGCACATGGAACTAGTTTTCCTAATGCATTGGAACTATGACCCTAAAAACCCCTCTTCAGTCAGGGATTGGTTTGCCGATCTCGGGAGACTGAGCGGTGGGATGCCAAGGTGGCAGAAGGAAAACTAGGATCTAAGAGGCAGCTGGGTGTGAAAAATAATCATGAGCATTTTTCATTTGTGACTCTCATTGTACCTTGCTGTACAAACCCATATTTAATCTTTGCAGCACCTTTCGGCAGGAGGGAGATACACTGTCAGATCTGGTCAGAAAATCTCTGGGTAACTTTTTATTTGCCAATAGGCAGTGGCTTTTTGATGCAACAGAAATGTGCATGACACAAAAAGTCTGTTCTTTTAGAAAGTTGGAGGTGGGGGGGGAGGTTGCAGTGAAAACCCAGAAAATATTGGGGTGGCGGTGGAGGGATTCAGACTAGATTGCAGGGGTGCTTCTGGCTTTAAAATCTGTGAACCTAAGATCTCGCAGAAAGACACTGTCAGCATTGGGTGGAGAGCCCAGGCGGGCTGGCTCCTAGCCCTGTGTGTTTAGCCCTAGACCTCACTGCCTCTGGCTGTTTCGCTTTATGAATGAGGTCATCGCTAGTGAATCACTTGCTCCAGATGCCCATTTCTGCTATGGAGCAGGTACAGCAGCACCCTCCGCTCTGGACTGGGCTTTCTGGTGGGGATCGATTTCTAAAGCTGCTGCCTCCAGTCATTCAGATCTAGGGGCCATTAGCAAGAGCCCCCCTCCCGCCCCCGTTGTCTTCATTTCTTGGATATAATCAAATCTGAGGCTAGAAAAGGGTGCTCAGAGTTGCGCAGGGTGAGTCTGCACTGTAAAGATTGCCCGGGGGATTGGCAGCCAGGTCTGAGCCCCTTGGCTCTAACTTGCATCCCCAGTGAGGCCAACTCACGTGGGCGTAAAATACCGCCAAAGCTGCGTTCGAGATTTTTTTGTGTGTGGAGGGGAGGGGAGTTGAGCTAACACCGGGGTCAGAGCCCAGGTTAATTGTCCCACACCTGTCAGGGATGGTCTAGGTATTCGTAATCTTGCCTCAGAACTGCAGGCCAGGAGCTAGATGACCCAGAGGTTCCTTCCAGCCCTACGTCTCTCTAAACTCTGCAGCGAGGACATACCCGCAGTGTTTGAGACGGGCCAAGCACCCAGCTATTCTGACTCCACGCCCATGCCCAGTCCATGAGATCGTACTGCCCCCTCCCACCCAACTCAGCTACAAAATCTGAATAATCCAATTTCCAATCCACACTGGAAAGGGAGTTAAGCAGCTTTTCACTCTAGTTCTTGTGAAGGAGCCACCTACCCCCAGGCCTGTCACCCTTAGTGGATGGTTCTGTTCTTTGCTCTGGTAAGACTGAGAAGGAAGAGCGGAGAGCAGCAGTGCCATTTGGGGGCTCATTGTGAAGGCAAAAGCAACAGCCCGAGACCCAAGGTGATGTCTCCGGAGATCTGGCCACGGCCACGTTTAACCCGTGACATCCCTCTGGCTTCTGCAGTGGAGAGAGAACCTGGTTTGGCTGTTATTGGCTATGCATACCTTTCAGTTCAGTTCAATGACACCACTGGGATAACAAATTATGACAAAGGGTAAGACAAAGTCAGGCCCCTCAGGTATCAGGAGAAGATATGACCCCTCCCGCCCCAAATGGGGTCATGCACTGTGTTGGGAGTTTGATCCCCCAAGTCCATCCATTATTACTGCACATCCGTGAATTGTGGATCACGGTTTACACGACTGTGGCATGCTGTGCTAGAAGTTTGCATTGTTTGAAGGTACATCAGTGTAGCTACGTTTGTGCAAGATATTGGAGAAAAGGGGTAACATTTTGAAACACGCCCATGTGTCTTAGAACCTAATTTAATCCAGTCCTCTAAGGTAGGCTCCTAACTCACTTAGGCACTTTTGAAGATGTTACCCAAAGCCTTACACTTATTTTGCACACCAGCTGAACCCCAAATGAGAGCAAATTGCATTACTCAGCCTCTTCCACCTGTTTTCTGACCATCTTATACCTACTATGTAACTTACATCACTGTTTACATCACCAGTGAATCTGGATCAGAGAGAGCCAATGACCATTGTCCCATTCTCTTTGGGGAAACTGGTTCTGTGTGCCTTCTCTCTAACAATCCATCCTACCCCATTCATTGTGTCTTTCAAGGCCACCTTCTTGGGCCAGGTTTCCTTCCCACTTGTACAAAAGTTTAAATCGGGAATAACTCCACTGAAGTTGATGGGCCCATGTAAACTGGCATTGCCTTATGGATAGGGCCCTACCAAATTCACCGTCCATTTTGGTCAATTTCACAGTTATACGATTTTAAAAATCATAAATTTCATGATTTGAGCTATTTAAATCTGAAATTTCACAGTGTTGTAATTGTCAGGGTTCTGACCCATAATGGAGTTGGGGGAGGGTACACAGTTATTGTAGGCCGGTTTGCAGTACTGCTACCCTTACTTCTGCACTGCTGTTGGTGGCGGTGCTGCCTTCAGAGCTGGGTGGCCAGAGATCAGCAGCTGGTGGCCAGGAGCCCAGCTCTGATGGCAGAGCCTCCGCCAGCAGCAGTGCAGAAGTAAGGATGGCCTGGTCTGGGATTGCCACCCTTACCTCTGAGCTGCTGTCTGCAGAGCTGGGCCCTCAGTCAGCAAATGCCACTCTCTGGCCACCCAGCTCTGAAGGCAGCAGTGCAGAGGTAAAGAGTGGCATGGTCTGGTATTGCCACCCTTACTTCTGCACTGCTGCGGGTGGGGCACCACCTTCAGAGCTGGGCGCCTGGCCGACAGCCGCTGCCCTTTGGCCGCCCAACTTTGAAGGCAGCG
The DNA here is from genome assembly GCF_009764565.3 of Dermochelys coriacea. Taxonomy (NCBI): domain Eukaryota; kingdom Metazoa; phylum Chordata; order Testudines; family Dermochelyidae; genus Dermochelys; species Dermochelys coriacea. The sequence goes on from NC_050069.1 coordinate 266,609,794, forward strand.
CAGAAGTAAGGGCGGCAATACCCTGACCCACCTAAAATAACCTTGTGACCCCCCGCAACTCCCTTTTGGTCAGGACCCCCAATTTGAGAGATGCTGGTCTCCCCCATGAAATCTGTATAGTACAGGGTAAAAGCACACAAAAGACCAGATTTCACAGCGAGAGACCAGATTTCACAGTCCATGACATGTTTTTCATGGCCGTGAATTTGGTAGGGTCCTGCTTATGGATCATAGGCAGTGCCAGTGCCAAATGCTCTACCGACGTGTCTCAACCCTGACCTAAGGGGGCTCCTCTAGGAGTCAGATAGTCATTCAGTCTCCATGGTCCATTCTACCCTCTCTCATAAAGCTGTGATCAAGGGTGCCAACCATAGCTGATTATTGGGGTGAATTTTTACAGATACCTTTAGCCAATGGAGGCCTGATTCAAAGTGACGTCAATAGGAGCCAGTCAGTGGACTTTAATGAACTTTGGATCAGGCCCTAGGAAATGCTCAGAGACCCATAAACATATTTGTTCTTGAGTGGTGGTATTGGATCATCTAGAGAAGATCAGTCAGGAACGTCCATTCTTCCCGCTTCAGAACACAAGAACAAGGGGACACTCCATGAAACTGAAAGGAGGCAAATTCCAAAGGGATAAAAGAAAATACTTTTTCTAACCTGTGCGTAATTCAACTGTTGAACTCATTGCCACAGGAGGTTGTTAAAGCCAAGAATGTAGCAAGATTCAGAGAGGGACTGGACATTTATACAACAACAGGAATATCCAGAGTTAGAAATGAATACTAAAAGAAAAATAGAATTTTTGAGGGGATATAAAACGTCATGCTTCAGTGCTTAAACCAACCTCTAATTATTAAAGATTAGCAGACCTGTCCTGGAAACCGATTATCCCACTACAGGGTTTCTTTCACCTTCCTCTGGAGCAGCCGGTACTGGCTACTGCTGGACTGGGTGGACCTCAGCTCTGATCCATTCCAGCAATGCCTCTGTTCCTCTATCTCTGATGGGGCAGCATACAGCCAGGAAGTGGTAATGGCTCTTAGTAACCGCAGTAGAGTATGGCACAATGACCTGGACAGGGGTGGCTCTATCTCACCTAACCCAATCCCCTGGGCCACCCCATCTTGGCAGACATCTTTCATTCATCTGACAAGTTGCCAAAATGATTTTCGGCCCCATAACAGTGAGAGGCTCGGCTCTCTTCCCTCAGGGCAGCGAGCCAGCCAACTGCCTGACAGTCACAAATTATGACCACCAAATAAACAGCGCCACGTTCCAGCCCAATAAAGACAGTTACACAGCCCACAGCATTGCTTAGTCCCGATTTAGGACTCTGTTCAATAAAAATAGGCTAGATGGCTGTGGGCCTACAGCAGCTTGGCGCCGACGCCCCCCCTCCTCCCCATCACAGCTGCACGGCTTCCACCTGATCACAAGCCGGAAAGCCCAGGCTGTTGGCAGTCAGGTGAGAGGGTGTTAAGACCTTCAGGAATGTCTCAGAGAGGCATTTCTAGGGAACCTTTTAACCCCAAGGCTCCCGTAACCTGATGTCAAATTGCAGGAGCCTGTGTGGAGGTGAAGAGCTGTTCCTCCTAACCAGACCATGTGTGTCCCATCAACGCTACTCAGGAATGTAGAATGCTGACAATCCTCCTAAGGCAAGAGAAAGCTAGCAGGAAGGACAAGAGATCCCATGGGAAGGGATCCTAACCAGGAGGAAGGAACTTGGATGTTGAGGTTTATGTTTGCAAGTGCAGGCTAGAGAAAAGGCAAGTAGACAGGAGGAGTTTGGACAATATCCTTTGTGTGTGCTGAGAAAGGAGCAGGGTGTAGACTTCACCTTTCTACAGCTCCCAAAGCATCTGACACACTAATTTATAAACTGCATATACACAGCGTCATGCCTTCCACTAGTAAAATGCGGCCCCCTTTGGGGTTGAATGTGACATCAGGGCCAGCCCAGCTTATGCACCTGCAAGAGCAAAAGAATACTGTACCCCAGTTGTATCTCAGCTAGGGGTACATGTACCCCTGGGTGTACACAGAGGTCTTCCAAGGGGTACATCAACTGATCTAGATATTTGCCTATTTTTACAACTGGCTACATAAAAAGCACTAGCAAAGTCAGTACAAACTAAAATTTCATATAGACAATGACTTGTTTATATTGCTCTATATACTATACACTGAAATGTAAGTACAATAGTGATATTCCAATTGATTTATTTGATAATTATGTGGTTAAAATGAATAAGTCAGCTATTTTTCAGTAATAATGTGCTGGGACACTTTTGTGTTTTTATGTCTGATTGTGTTAGCAAGTAGTTTTTAAGTGAGGTGAAACTTGGGGATATGCAAGACAAATGGGACTCCTGAAAGGGGTACAGTAGTCTGAAATGGTTGAAAGCTGCTGCGATACCCAATGGTAACTATAGAAAGTGTAGGCAGGCTGAGTGTGTTCATCTGAGCTGGAATCTAGCCACGGACGACCTGTGGGAGGGGTTATGAACCCAAGTGTTCATAGCTCGAGCTGGGCAAGCAATTACAAAAAGAGATTTGTAATTCATCATCATTCCCTTGCTTAAAATGTTTCCGTCATCCAATCATGGGACAGCATCCAGCCATGTGACTTAAGTGACTAGTCACACACCCCGCTAGCAAATACTCAAAGGAAAACCAGAAGTGAAGAGCGTTTAAAGACCCTGCTGGCTGAAATGTGTTTACCGCCTCATTGGCCTCCTGCAGATCCCTCCTTAAAACTCTCTTGTGCTGTGATACCTACAAACTGCTTGGTAATGGTTAAGCTGGTGGGGTGCAGAAGCCACTGCCTGTCATTCTGACCAATACTGTCTCCTTGTACTCCCCCGTCTATTTGTATCCACCTTTTGTCTCTTGTCTAAAACTTACAATGTAAAGTGTTTGGGGGCAAAGACCGTCTTACTGTTCTGGGTTTGTACAGCGCCTAGCGCCATGGGGTCTGGTCCATGACTGGTGCTCCTAAGTGAGACCACAATACAAATAAGTAAATAAATCATCATAATCATTTTCTAAAACTTCAGAACTCATGCAGTGTGTGAATCTTATCATTATCAGACCCTCTTGGCCCTTAAGAGCAGGGGGGGGAAACATCCAGGTGAGTGTAAAAACCTGGGTTCACCAGAGATTGCATGAAACAGCTGATTTCTGATTTCTCTTATGGGATGAGTCTTTAGTTATGACAGGATTCATTGATTTCTGCAGTGTAGCACATGGGATGAGCATCAGCATGTGGCTCTGCTGTGTTCCTAGCCGATGGACGTGTCTGGTGGCACACAAAGGACATGCTTTTTAATCTGAGTTTGGATCTGTAGGCTGAGTGGAACTCCTGTGCTGTGAGCAGCTACTGGAACTTGTTTAGATGACTCTTTTCCCATTGTCTTCTCCGGGTGGTGCTATCTGTGTGTAATACGCTTGAGGTCAAAACACTTTGGATGCTGGAGGGGGTAGAATCCAGCACCTTACATATCCAAAAACGAGCTCCAACCACCAGAACTCAAAGAATAACTTCATTAGCTGTTGAGAAGCAGGTTTTGACAGTCACTGGTAGTAGACACGTGATCATCTACATTTGGTGGTGCCACCATGCTTCTAATTTATGGGGAGAATTCTTTGCTGTTATTGCTACTACGGAACTGACTGGAAAGGCAGATCCCACCAATGTGATCTATTAGTGAGTCTTTGCCTATCAAAGGTCTACAGAGTTGGAGGGAGAAAAGGAGAAGTTGCTCCATCTCCATTGGGTTAGGGTCAAGATTGTTTATGCCAGGCGCAGTGCTGGGCTACGTCGAGGATTGCTTCATCTCCCAGAGCCCTGGCAATATTCCCTACCTAAACAAAATCATTTGGGCAGTTCTGAGTCTGGAAGGAACTGGGTTAATGCACTCAAGAGCTGCCTGGTTTTCACGACAGCTGTCGTATTACTGAGTGCTGTGCACTGCTTTCCAGGAATAGCAGCTAGCAGGTGTCATTTCTCATCTCACCCAAGAGGAAGGGATTGTGTTGTGCAGATGTATCCCAGTGTCTCCCTTGTGCCGACTCAAGCATGGTGAAGAGAGACATATCCAGCTTGCTGTCAATATGGTCAGTAAATCAGTGGCTTCCATGGTAGATGCTCCTTTATATACCTGAAATTCTTAAGGGGTTCCTACTTGTTTCCTATTTACAGGACATAGGATTGGAAGGGACTTCCTGTGTCATTGAGTCCTATTCCCGGCCCCCTATTCAGACCTTACCGTTTGGAATTGTGTAGCCCCTTAGAAGTCCTGAAGGCCAAACCCTGACTCCCAGTGCTTTGGATCAGGCCCTGAATCTCTACTCCCAGATCAGCGAAGCCACGTTTTACCTCCCCCCTCCCGCTCCTTGCATGAGTTTATTTATTCAAAAGCTAAGGGAAGCAGTGGCCTCACGCTAGCTTCAGAGGCCCTGGGCTAACCAGACCACACCCGCCCAGATTGTCCTCCTAGCTGCTGGGGATGGAAAGGCCCCCAATAGCCTCTTTCAGAAACACCCGCAAAGTGGCATCAGGGGGTCGTTACCGCAAGACCTGAGCTAACCAGTCTGGCTAACAGAAAACGACCTCTTCCCCAGCTCCTCCCCACCCCCGCCCCCTGAACCTGAACCAACCCTTTCTTGCCTGCTGCCCAAGTGGAAGTAATTTTTCTAACACGGGCACTCAGGTCAGAGGGTTGGTGTTTGCCTCATGATAGCACCCAAGGCCTCAGTCAGGTCAGAGCCCCGTTGGGCCAGGTGCAGCACCAATACCACACAGGCTGTCTGTGGCAGGGCCCAGGCATTAAACCCAGGTCTCCAAAGTCCCATTCAGGGCTTTACCCATCAATCTGCGCCAGTGTTTGCCCTTCTCTAGCGCCTTCCATCTATGGATTCCAGTCACCTTCACAATATCCCCCTCCTTACAGCCCTGTGAGGTGTTGTTACTCCCACAGACAGGAAAACTGAGGCAGAGAGCAGTTTAAGGGTCTTGCCCAAGGCCACACAAGAAGTCCTTGGCAGAGCTGAGAATGGAAACCAGAATTTGTGACACTGGCCATATTCCTATGGATCCAGGTGAGCAAAGAACTGCAGGGCCTGGATGTTCTCCCCCCCTGCTCTTAGGGGCCAAGAGGGTCTGATAATGATAAGGCTCAAGCACTGCATGAGTTCCAAAGTTTTAGAAAATGATGATGATGATTTATTTACTGATTTGTATTGTGGTTGCACTTAGGAGCACCAGTCATAGACCAGACCCCATGGCGCTAGGCGCTGTACAAACCCAGAACAGAAAGACGGTCTTTGCCCCCAAACACTTTACATTGTAAGTATCAGACAAGAGACAAAACGTGGATACAAACAGACGGGGGAGTACAAGGAGACGGTATTGGTCAGAATGACAGGCAGTGGCTTCTGCACCCCACCAGCTTGACCAAATAAACAGGAGAGGCATTTTAGCGCAGAAGCTGCCATGGAGGAAGCCGCTGGTCCAGTCTTATCTGCGACGAGCATGCAATCTAGGGTTCCTGAATTTCAGCAGCACCACATAACTAGCCTTCCTTTGCATCCTAGATAAACGATCTGTCCCTCTCCTCCCTTGCTGGTGTCAATTGTGTAACGGGCATGCCGAGGTGACGCTGCAGACTGTTGTCGGCAGCAGATGCTTTCTCTTTTGCTGTTCCGACACCCTTCAGTCCCCTGTCTTGTGTCCTTGCCTCAGCGGGTGCTGTGGGGAGCTAAAGTCTCAAGCAGCGCTCCCTTGACTTGAACCTAACTTATGTTACCTTAAGCACTGAGCGACCTGTGTAAAACCTTCACTAATACTTAACTTTTATCTAGCAGATCTCAAAGGTCGGGGAACATTTTATATGGGGGAAGCAGAGATGAGAAGGGATTTGCCCCAGGTCACACAGCAGAGCCAGGAACCAAACCAAAATCTCTTGAAGCCCCATCCAGTCCCTCATCCACTAGGCCGTGCAAAGAATGTATGCAAAGAAGTCACCTCCTGATCCCTCCAGCCTATGACTGGCCAAATGCTCCCCCAGCCGCAGTTGAAAAGGAAAGACCTGGTCTTTGCATGAGGACTCTGCTGGGGTAGAAGCCCGTGGCTGGTGGCTGATCAGCTACCAAGTATATTGTATCGCTCTTGGCCCTGATTCTTGCACAGTCAGAAAGCCCTCGCTTGGACAACGAGGACGATGATGTTATTGCTCCAGAGCGTTGTCAGAGCGAGCTGGAAAGTGCATTTAATGTAATGACAGGAGAAGAGCCAACTCGCTGTGTACTCAGAGCTGCTTTCCTGGCACCGGCTAGGGATGCTGGCAGCGAGTCAGCTCCTCTTTTGCTATTAATGATGCTGTGCACTCCAGAATTGCAGAGAATACATTCACTGTGCTGCCCAGCTCCCGCTCTGAGACCACTGCTCACAATCTACCTGGAGCTCCCATCAGGCCCCAAATCTCCAGCCTGCCCCAGATCGGGATGAAGGAGCTAGCCCTGATTTCAGGCCTGGGGTTTGGAAGAAATCACTGCAGGTTAAAAAGGTCTGGGTGGAATTAAGGCACCTTCCCCACACCTGAAGACTGGCTTGTGTTTTCTTATACTGAGCAGAGCCGTGGGGCCCTGTGATGGGGTGTACCAAGCGTTTGCTGACCACTGGTGGAGGCCCTGCCACCTTGGCACACCCAGTCCTAAGAAGTGTCCTGCTGGAAGGGAAGAGCAGTGAGTTCAGACCTCCAGGGGTTGCCTACAGAGGCCTCCCATGATCAGCTGCAGACAGAACCAGCGAGAGTTGGTCCTCCGGCATCTAGAAGGGCTGGGAGCAGGCAGAGGCCAATCAGGGCCCATTAGGCCAGATAAAAAGGCTGACCACTTCTACTAGGGGCCAGTTCTGGGTGAAGCCATGACAGGCAAGGCTTGCTGTCCCTAGCCCAACCCAAGAAACCTGGACTAGTCAGCATCCTAACTTAGACAGTATTTGCCTTGGTCCACATGAAGGACTAGTGTTTTTGTTATGGACTGTAAAGCCCATATGGCTATTCTGAGTTCAGCATTAACTAGTTTTCTGTAAAACCTGAAGTGAACTTGCTCTGAGGGGTGCTGGACTCAAGTGAGCCCTTGACAGGCCTCACCCCACTAGAGTTCAAAGCCACTGGATTTCATGCAGCCTGGTGTGCTGGTTTTTCTGGCATGCACAACACAGGCTATATAATTTAACCCAGTGATTCCTGTGGGAAGCCTATATCTTATGGTTGAGCTAGAGCATATCTTTTAGAAAGGTATCCAAATCTTGATTTAAAGGCTCCATGTGATGGAGAAGGCACCATCTGCAAAGGGTGACTTCCAAATGGGAAAGACCAGCTCAGCTGTCAGTGGGGAGGCGCCCTACCTATGAACCACACAGACCCCAGGGCTAATCTCAGCCCTGGAAATGTAATTGGCCCTAAAGCAAAGGTCATCAGCTGGGATTGAACCTGAGACCATATCTGTGCCAAAGGGCAGGCCTCTACTGCTTGGGCTAAAGGAATAGCTTCTTTAGTGGGCAGCAGTAGTAGGCTATCCTCCTGTGGGAACATGAAACTAACCACCTCCTTACCCTAGTCTCCACTGACACATCCCTTCTCCATCACACCACATAGCTCTGTGCGAAGGAGTGTGCGTGAGAATCACAGCTGCTTGGTGCAGAGGGTGAGGTATAGTGAGGTATAGGTATATCTACGGGCACCTAGATATAACCCGACTTGCTCTGGAACAAGGCCTGGCTAGGGTGGATTTGGTGTTAGGGTTCTATACTGGCCCTGTTCCCATCTCCAGTGTAGGGAGCAGACCCGAGGGCATGTTGGGGGTATGGCTAGAATGCACTCCTGGGCTCTGCTTCGTAGGGAGCCATGAGAGCAGAGCATGAGTTGGAGCAGCCTGGAGGTGCCTCTAAATTACACCAAGCCTCCGATATGCCCCTGTACAGACCCAGAATAAAGGGAGCATGAAGATGGTTGAAATCTACCTTAACCACATGCCCCCTTCATCTCTGCCCCTAGTGCATGAACAGAGTAAGTGAGATGGGGAACTCTAACCTGGGAAGCAGTGCCTCTAATCATGATTTGGGGTTGTGGTGGATAATGAACATGAGCTCCCAGTGCAACACTGTCACCAAAAAGGGCTAATCCGATACATGGAAGAATAAACAGGGGAAGCTCAAGTAGGAGCAGAGAGGTAATTTTACCTCTGTCTTTGGCACTGCTGTGACAGTTTTCAAATCAAGATTGAGTGTTTTCCCTAAAAGTTCTGCTCTAGGAAATATTTTGGGGCAGTTCTCTGACCTGTGTTATACAGGAGGTCAGACAAGAGGATCACAATGGTTCCTTCTGGCCTTGGAATCTCTGACTCAGGTCCAGTGAATCCAGCTGCTGGTCTCTGCTAACTGGTTGCATCCATTTCAGTGTATGGCTGCTGGCTAATGCTATGTGTCCAGTTTCAAATGTGGATACGTCAGGAAGACTGGCAGTAGAGAGCAGAAGTATGCAAGCTTCTGGGCAAAAGCAGGTTAACATGATCTGATGGTTTACGGTGCTGGCTAGCAGATTGTGGGCAAGGATCACTAGCCAAAATATTCTTTCCCTTGCAAAGTTGGGTAGCTGCCTGGGGCTCTCTGGGCAATCCAGTACTCACTCAGTGACAGTGTTCAACGGCTTGTTGCAATGGTAAAGGAGTATGTCTTGGAGAGGCAAAAAAAAAAAAATACAATGGTCATAGTGTAGCCTGGAGCAGCTGTGCTGGAAAAACCGTCAGCCCTTCAAGCGAAAGGCTGAATTTCTGCCAATCTGAACGCTGCAGCCCTCACCCACAGGAGCTGTTAGATCACTCGCTCCTTTCGCAGGCAAACCTCCCATTGAAATCAACGAGAAGCTAACCAGAGCACATCCTCGGCTCATTTGTTATTTGTTTTCGAGGCCCCAGCCAAGATCCGGACCCCATTGTGCTCAGCGCTGTACGCGCATACGCAAAGTCAGAGGCAATCCCTGCAATCTAAATAGACAAGGCAGAGAAAAAAGAGAAGAGCAGAAGTAGCATTACGCTCAATATCTGACCGTTTTGAACCATAGCTACAAATCTTCTTAAAATCTGAAACCAGTTGGGGAGAAAGAGAGCCCATGGCTTTGGGGTGCTGCCTGAGATAACGTTGCTGGTTTCATTAGCTAGACCTTCCCTCGCTGTCTGCTCACCATGGGATACACCTCTTGTCTTACCCGATCCAGCTGCCTCTCCCTCATTGTCACTTCTCTGTGCCCTCTCCCCTTCCCTCACGCTTAGCTTTGCGCTCCTCTTCACACCCCCCTTCGTGCTTGGAACAGTCTCCCTCTGCAAGCCCCTTTCTGTCTCCCCAAGTCCTTTGGCACACTCTCCCCCCGTCCTGCTTGTGGTCAAGGTGCCTGGTTCAGATTTTGCTTGCACTGATGGCAATCAGGAGTACGGCCTGGATCAAGGCAATCCAGGGCCATGCGCACACCCAGCATCTCTGCCTACAGGCCATGGCCACGCCCATTCACCATGGCCTGGATTCTCCTGCACCTTGGTCCTACATTTTCTTTGGGGGGGACAGTGGCACGGGCCACCTGCACAAGAACTCTCTGCTGAGGGGCCCTCTACCAGACCCAGCCTCCTCAGAGAGCCATTTCCTGGCTTCCAGGAGTCTGTTCCAAAGGAGGAAGGATTCAGCCCTCACTTATCCATTTGTGAGTCGGGACCCTCAACAACACCCCAGCAGAGCTATATGGGCTTCCCACACATACAGGCATCCCCTCTTGGGAAGGTGTCCTTGGGGATCTCCAGAGCTGCAGACTTCAGAGTTAACAACCCAGTAACAATGAATGGGGCACTTCACTTCTCTCTCATAGTTACTGTTTCAGGCTCTCTGCAGACTCAGGCACACACTGCCAAATTGGCTGCACTCGGGTTGTGTTTTCAAGCATTTTCTTTGCAACTGTGAGAGCTGGAAACATTGTTCTGTTTTTAAGAGAAGGCAGATTTTCTGATGCTGTCATGTGGCTCCAGGAACTGGGACCCCGAGACCTGTGCAATAATCCAGCCCTGGTTGAGGTCAGAATCAAATCACATGAGTGAAATTCAGCTATAAGTCACCTCAATGTAAATCAATTGATTCCAATGGAGTTAGTCCAGAGTTACAGCAATCCTGAGAAGGACAGGCCAAGAGCTGCTGCCTTCAGCTGGTGTGTCGGAGAGAAGCTGATGAGGCTACAGTTCAGGATTATTGTATTCTGTGTCTGGGGGGATAATAAAAGATTGAGACAGTCTGATACTCCGGTGCTTGTCTGACATCCACCTGCAGGCTGTGCTGGGAGGTACAGCAGCAGCTGTGCCTCCCGTGTCCAGCCTTGAGAATTTCGTTTGATTCATTAATTCAAAAAGGTCTTTGCATTGTCAGCAGTTTCTTTCCACTAAATCTGACCTCACTGCCAGAATAGCTAGAGGATTAGTATCAGACATGCCAAAGAGGAAACAGACAATTTAGCCTGACCTGGGGGCACTCATCTGTTGTTAAGAGGATACTGGTGGGTGAGGGTTGGTCTAGGCAGCTGATAATGGACTGTGGGTATCTTTCAACCAGTTCAGTTATTGATCAAGACAGTAATGAAGGAAATGTGTTACTCTTCTGTAGGAGCTGTTAGTCATTTAGACTTTGTCTACCCATGAAAATTAATCCAGAGTAAAGTAGGGTGTGAATATAAAGCAGATTATCTTTCCCCGATTAATTCCATATGTAGGTGTTCTTATTCTGGAATAAGAATGCTTCATTCTGAATTAGCCATATGGATTCAGATAACTTGGAATAAGGCACTCTTATTCCTGAACTGGAGTGTCCACACATGAAGTTAATCAGGAATAGCTACTCCGGAATAATTCCTCATGTAGATAAGCCCTTAGAACCCACATTAAACACAGTCAAAAAGTTTTATCAGAACACTGACTTTTCCTCTAACAAAAGCCCAAATTAATTAGCATTCGCTGTAGCCCAAGGCAGAAGATGCGGGACTCCACTCATGTAGTAAACTATGTTCTACTTTTATCTTTCTCCCTTATTTTTTTGCAGGACACACAAAAGCTCATACATTTTGTTTTATTAAAATCGATTCATAGTAAACCCAGGGATGGATGATCTTCAGCTGACACAGCTGAAAACATATTGCACTCTAGGGCGGGTTGAAAGTTTTCCATCAAAAGCGGTTTGGGATGGAAAAATGGGGGTTTTGACTAACCTAAAGTTTTCACAGAAAGGGTGTGGTTTCCATGGGAAATTTTGGCTTTTTCTTGAAAAAGCTTTAGAAAATACTTCATTTTTTCTTGAGGAAAATTTTGACTTTGTGTAAAAACAAAACAAAACAAAACAAAATTAAATGTTGATGTTTTGTCAAAAATCTAGTACTCAGACATTTGAATGATGATGTTTCATTGGAAAACCTAAAATTTTTGGTTTGGGGGTTTCCAGTTTTTTGACCAAAAGTCTGCCTTCTCTGCATAAAAAGATCCCCACTTGCCGACATGCTCCGCTTAATGCTCGTTACCACTTTTCACAGTATTAAACAGGTGTCCCTACAAATTTCCTCTGTTTTGAGAGGCAATCACAGCCACCAAACCATTTGTCACTCTCAGCTCTCCCTGAGGTCTGGCAATTGTTTCCCATAACTCTTTTTAGGACCGATTAAAATGTACAACAATCCTGTGTTAGCTTTCAGGTCAGTGAACAGCTGTTCAGCTGCCATGGTTTGGGGTCTTGGAACTACATCTCCCTCCAGGACAGTCTGATGAAGGATGTCCCAAAATTCCCTGCATTCCACACAAAGGCGGCATCCCTTTGATTTTAAGGTTGAAAATTATTTACGTCAAAAATAGCTGAATGGCATTTAAGGCCAGAAGAGATCATCTTCATCTGACCTGTTGTACAACACAGGCCATTCAATTTCTCACAGTTATCCCTAGGTTAAATCCAAAGATTGTAGTTAGACCAAAGCACTATGGCCCTCAGGAGACTCAACTGTTGTGTGCCACAGGCAGAGAGCTGGAGAGACCGGGCGTCACCAATACGTGATACCCCTGCCATGACAGGGAATTGAACTGGCATCTAGCATCCTGGCGCTGAGGTGATAGAGTAGGAACGAAGCCCACGGGTTCCAGTACAAATAATTTTTGTGCCCCTCTCATTGTGGGTCTTTGGCGCACACAACCAGATTGAGAGGGAGGAGGGGCCAGTGGTTAGAGCACTGGACTGTGGGGAAACCCAAGCTCAGTTCTTGCTCCACCACAGACAATCCCGTGTAAAGTGGGACAAGTCCCTCCCTCCGGCTGTGCTCCCCACCTGTACAATGGGGATAGTAGCACTCCCCTCACTCCCCTCCTTTACAGGGAGGTGGGGAGTAGATATTCATGAAGCCGTGAGGTGCTCAGACACTACATTGATGGGGGTTAGATAAGTACCATCAATAGAAAGGTGTGTTGTTGCGAGCCTGGTTATATTGCAGCCACCCCTAAATGGCCCCCACTGCACTAGGCGCTGTACAAACACATCATAAATGACTGTCCCTGCCCCGAAAAGCTGACAGTCAATTGCAAGGGGTTGCTCTAGCTATAGGCAAACTAGGCAGCTAGGGTGGGAGATCTGGCCCAACTGTCCCTCTGTCATACCGGGGTGGTGGCCAGGCCAAATTTGAGTGGTGTTGCAACCCCATGCACCAGGTCTCAATGCCACTCGCCCAGATTTGGCCCCGCTGCCCTTCTGTTGTGACAGAGGGGAGGCCGGGCCAAATTTGAGTGGTTGGGGAGTGGACGAGGGGGGGGGAGGGATAAAGCAGCACACTGAAGTTTTGCCTAAGGCAGCAGAAGGCCTTCAGAGTCTTCTGTTTAATCTGATGTGCTTCCTCATGCTGAGCAGTGCCTTTACTCCATGAGTCACCCCGCTGAAATCAACAGAACAGTTCTTGGAGTAAGACACTACTCAGTGTGAGGAAGGGGATCAGAATCTGGCCCTTTGTGCTCTCCACTGAATGAACAAGTACATTTATTTCCTCCTGTTTTAGGGTTAGAATCATAGAATATCAGGGTTGGAAGGGACCTCAGGAGGTATCTAGTCCAACCCCCTACTCAAAGCTGGACCAATCCCCAACTAAATCATCCCAGTCAGGGCTTTGTCAAGCCTGACCCTAAAAACTTCAAAGGAAGGAGATTCCACCACCTCCCTAGGTAACGCATTTCACCCTCCTAGTGAAAAAGTTTTTCCTAATATCCAACCTAAACCTCCCCCACTGCAACTTGAGACCATTACTCCTCGTTCTGTCATCTGCTACCACTGAGAACAGTCTAGATCCATCCTCTTTGGAACCCCCTTGAGGTAGTTGAAAGCAGCCATCAAATCCCCCCTCATTCTTCTCTTCCGCAGACTAAACAATCCCAGTTCCCTCAGCCTCTCCTCATAAATCACGTGTTCCAGACCCCTAATCATTTCCGTTGCCCTCCACTGGACTCTTTCCAATTTTTCCACATCTTTCTTGTAGTGTGGGGCCCAAAACTGGATACAGTACTCCAGATGAGGCCTCACCAATGCCGAATAGAGGGAAACGATCACGTCCCTCGATCTGCTGGCAATACTCCTACTTATACCACCCAAAATGCCATTGGTCTTCTTGGCAACAAGGGCACACTGTTGACGCATATCCAACTTCTCGTCCTCTGTAATCCCTAGGTCCTTTTCTGCAGAACTGCTGCCTAGCCATTCGGTCCCTAGTCTGTAGCGGTGCAGGGGGTTCTTCCGTCCTAAGTGCAGGACTCTGCACTTGTCCTTGTTGAACGTCATCAGATTTCTTTTGGCCCAATCCTCTAATTTGTCTAGGTCACTCTATCCTATCCCTACCCTCCAGCGTATGTTATGTTCTGCCACTTGTCCTCACGTACTTGAATACAGCCTTACTCCACAAAGAGTATTGATTTCAACGGGCTACTCACAATGAATTAGGAAAGGATGCTAACAAGTACAGGAGTGCCGGAGCATTCTTGCCTTGCCTGTCTGCTGTAGGTAAATACAGGGCTGGGCATAAGGCTTTTTTCCCATCCTGCAAGAATCTTCTAGATTTAAAAAAAAAAAAAATCCCAAAACGAAACAAAACGTCAAAATCTCAGAAATGATCGTGAACCAAGAAACCTAAAAAAACCTCAGTCGATCAAGTAACATGTTTCATTTTGCTCATTTTGAAACGCTTTGTTCCCACTGTGATCTTTTTTCTTTCTTAAAACTTTTTTTTTCAGTATAAACGGAGTTAAATTTCTAAACAAGAAGTCATTTTGAAGGAAAAAACCCTCTAAACCTTTCATTTAGAAAATGTCAAAATGGGCTGATTCAGCAATTTTGAGCATTCTTTTCATTTTTCCCCTTCAAAAATGTTCCAGGTAGGAGATTCTATGAAACCAGAGCTTGTTTCATGAATGGTTGCAACGGATCGGAATTTTTTTGACAAAAACAAGTTTCATCCCGAACTTTCCAACCAGCTCTAAACAAACATTTACACAGACAGGGATTATTTCATCTGCAGTGGGAACTAAATCAAATTGTTCCTCCTTATGAATGCCAACCCGTAGGCTGACATGTAGCACAAGAACAAAAGGACACTCGATGAAGCCAAAGAGATGGCAACTTTCTGCAAGACCCTTCACCCAACGATCACACCAATTATTAACATTGGCAGAGGGTAGTGTGGTAAAGGCAGTTGTATGAAAAAGGGCCAGTCTTGGTTGTTCAGGGCTGGTAGTTTCGAAAAGCTGGCATCCCTGGGGGCAGAGATAAGCTTGTGGAGCGTGATCTGAGGTGTACGGTAGCTGGGGTGAATGGCGAGGTCGGTGTGTGCTTTGGGGCAAAAGAGTAGAAGGCATATGCCATTTACTGGCTTGATTTCTCAGTTCCTTGCTTTTTATGGTTTTGTGTCAGGCCCGTTGTGTATGTAGCAACCTTACCTAGGAATGTTTTATTGTCTTTTATTTGTAGTAGTTATTCGGGGAGGATGCACTTGTAATTACACTTTCTGGTGTAGTTGGCATTAAACAAAAGCAACATGCTAGTATTAAAGTAGTTAATCTATAGACTTGCATTTCACACTATGCTGACATGCTGGCGAATGTCTGTGTAGGACTGCCTTCTACTGGAGGGAATTGGAACTGCTCAACTGTGTGTCATACACTGTATACTGCTAGGAAAGATTCTTCTGTCATTTGGGTGGTAGGGTTTTGTGTCTTTGGAGCCTAGGATCAGAGTTCTAGCTCCGCCGCTAGAATCGATTTCCAACAGGTGTACAGCAAGATCACAACTATGAAGTCTTAGTTAGTACAGTAAATTGTCTGTGACATTTAGCTCAGCCAATTTGATACATATTGAGCTAAATTTATTCCTGGTGTAACTCCATTGGCTTCAGTAGAGTTACACCAGGGATAAATCTGGCCCATCACATCTATTTTATATGGGGCATTTATTTCAGCCAGAGGTGAGAAACGTTTGTTTTGCCCGCATGGATGAAGAAAGCTGCTTGAGTTAGCAAACAGTGTTCTGCCTATGGGAGAGGTATAGCCAGAGAGGTAGCAGGCACCTGGCAAACTGGTTAATTTCAGCCCCGTGTACAGAGATAATAAGGGGGCATGTCTTCAGCTTCACTGCCTGCATTGTTGTTAATGGTCTGTGTGAAAATCTACCTCCTGGTGGTTGCAACCAATAGCTGCAATGCACGTAGCTGGTATCGGAGGAGGGGGGAAATCAAGAAAATAACAAGGGCAGGTGTCACCCATGTGATGCAAAAAGCAGAGCAGAGAGGGGCAGACACTGCTGAAAAGGACAGAAGTCCTTTCTAGCCACCATTTTTCCCCAGGACTTTTCTATGAACATACATAGCACCATGCACAGGCCCCGCTGCACATACATATGGCTTGCTGCTGGACTTCACACGACACTGAAATGCAGTCATCTCTGGGGTGACAGCCGCTGTTATAATGGCACGGTACAACCCCCTGCCCCGGTTTGCAACAAGAAATATAGAACAAAGCCAGTTCCATTTGAAGCCACAGGGAAATTTCAGGAAGCAACATGTAATTCCCTACCCCAGAGTACAAGCGCTTGCATTTCACCCCTCTGTAATCATTACGAACTTGGACCAGCTCTACAGAGGGTGTAAACCAGCCTAGCCCTATTGAAGTCAATGGAGCGACACCTGCTAAGAATCTGGCCCCAACCCTGCTCATCAAAGGAGCGGTGACAAGCTCCCAGCCAGAGCTGATGCAGCCGCTGATGTCTGAGTGGTCTGAGCGCAGCTAAGTCTCTGAGTGTTTTTTGTTGGCGATGCTGGCACAGATTCCCATCCAGATAAGGTGTGTGCTGTCTAGCGGCGCTGGGGCCGTGCGTCCAGCTTCTGCCCAGAGTTTGTGCACGTCCCTCCCCAAGCCCCCCTCTGGACCAGCCGTTCGGCTGGATAGAGCCTTGCATTCTTCTCAGAGGGGCCGTGCCAGCACCTGAGAGCTTTGCATGTTTGCCTGCGTCGAAAGTTTCAGAACACGGTGTTGCTGAAATTCAATCTGCTTGGCCGCCTGCCTCCAAGGGAAACAAATTAAAAAAGAAAAGCCCACTTCTTGTGGTGAGTCACTGCACAACGGGAAGCATGTCAGCACTTTGCTACCCCGATGTCACAGTGGGGAAATAAGGAAGGGGAGCGAGAGGCCTTTCATCTCAAACAAGGGGGACAAGCAGGGGCACAGCTCCCCCAATAATCAGTGAGGGCACAGAACTCCTCCAACCTCCGGGCCCATGGTGGGAGCTGACAATTGCTCTGGCCCTGGGGCCACTGGGGGGAGGGGAGCAAGCTCCTCCTGCCCTAGGGCCAAGGCGGGGGCACAGAATGTGCCAGACACGTTTTTATTCCTGCGCACACCCCTGATCTCAAGCCCATTGCCGTCTTGTGCAGATAACTGAAATGTGAAATAAGGCGGGGAGGCGCAATGTGAAAACTTCATGGGGGACAGAAATTTGATATTGGGATCTTCAGTCGAGCAGACAAAGATCTAATGAGGTCCAGTGGCTGGAAGCTGAGGCTAGACAAATTCAGACTGGAAATAAGGCATACATTTTTAACAGTGAGGTTATGTGACCATTAGACCAATATACCAAGGGACGTGGTGGATTGTCCATCAGTGGCCATTTTAAAATCAAGATTGGTGTTTCCCCCCCAAAGACATGCTCTAGTTCACACGGGAATTACTTGGGGCAGTTCTCTGGCTTGCATTACTCAGGAGCTCAGAGTAAATGGTCACCGTGGGCCCTACCGACTTTGGGATCTCTGGAAATGTTTGTGCTCCCGCAGTTTTTGTGTACCAACGCATGTGCCGTTGTTTTGCTTTGTTTCTTTTTAAAGTCAGCCTATTGCAAGTGAAAGGCAGCAGCCCTGGGGGGCAGAGGTGCACCTGTTACCCTGAGAACATATGCAGCATCTCTGCAAGCTACGCCCACGATGCTCTATTAATAATAGTAATACCTAAAAACAAAGAGGAGTCTGGTTTTATTTGGGAATAAGCTTTCGTGGGTAAATGGGACTGGGAGTGGCTTGCTCACTACAAAAGCAATTTTCCCTCTCTTGGTATTGACACCTCCTCATCAATTATTGGGAGTGGACCACATCCACCCTGACTGAATTGGCCTTCAGCATTTGTTCTCTACTTGTATGGTAACTCCCTTCTCTTCATGTGCCAATATATATCTATGCCTGTATCTGTAATTTTCACTCCATGCATCTGAAGAAGTGGGTTTTTTACCCATAAAGCTTATGCCCAAATAAATCTGTTAATCTTTAAGGTGCCTCGGACTCCTTGTTGTTTTTGTGGATACAGACGAACCTGGCTACCTCGCTGATCCTTAGTAATGCCTAGCACGTCTCATCTTCTTATCGCAAAGCCCTTTACAAACAAGGTCAGTACCATTCTCTGGGCATTATAGATGGAAATGGATTGCCCAGGCTCATCCAGCAGCCAAGATCAGACTTGAACGCAAGTCTCCTGAGTAGGCCAAGGCTATAGCCACAAGGCTAGACTAACTGCTACCTGCTAGAGCACAATCCTGACCTGAGGTGCACCCCTAAGGATGAGATAGAAATTCAGCCCCCATGACCTATGCAGTCTTTGGCTTCTCTGCTGGTGCTGCAGACAAAGGGGTCTGTTATTATTATGATAGCACCTAAAGATCTGAGTCAGGAATCAAGCCCCTCTCCCCAATTGTACTAGAGATTGTGCAACGCATTACCCGGCCCCCGTGAGACCACTGTAATGGAGGGCCTGGGGTCTGCCAATAAGGGATATTTCATGGCAAGGGAAAATGGATAAATCCACACTACCTCTGTGATCAGCTGAGATAGAGACCCCCCGGCCAGAGGATAAAATCTCACTCCTATAGCCCAGAACAATAGATATATCAATCAAAAGTCAGTCCCCTGGCCGGGTGAGGAGATGCCTAAGGAAACTGGTGAGCAAAGTGGCCGGTGAAATGCTAGATCTGGGGACAGGACCGTGGGAGAGGTAATGAGGGGACGATAATCTTTATATAGGGGGTATGACGAGACTTTTGCATTGGCTCTGGGTGCTGCTTCTGAGCAAGCAATCCTAGTAACCTTGCCGCAAGCAGAGAATGAACTTCAACACTGGATCAAAGACTTGATAAGCAGGCCAGGTGAACCTTGAGAAGGAGGCACCGGGAAAGACGGGTGCCTGCAGGGAAGAGAGGCAGGATGGTCAAGTGGTTAGGACGTAAGTCTGTGCTCTTAGAGGTTGGGTTCAACACCATCCTGTGCCACAGACTTTCTGCAGGACTGTGGGTGAGTCACTGAGATTCTCTGTGCCTCGGTTCACGATCTGTAAAATGGGGATAGTAACACACTATGATGTTTGGGTCACCTTAGCGAGATTAAAGCGATCAGAATCTGGCCTCGTGTTATTACTCCTCAGAAATCATGACTTTAATAAGAAGCATTTCTTATGCCTACTTTCTTTCTATTTCACATTTGGGGACAATGTATACCTTCAAATCAGCGGCACTGCGATGGGTACCCGCATGGCCCCACAGTATGCCAACATTTTTATGGCTGACTTAGAACAACGCTTCCTCAGCTCTCGTCCCCTAATGCCCCTACTCTACTTGCGCTACATTGATGACATCATCATCATCTGGACCCATGGAAAAGAAGCTCTTGAGGAATTCCACCATGATTTCAACAATTTCCATCCCACCATCAACCTCAGCCTGGACCAGTCCACACAAGAGATCCACTTCCTGGACACTACGGTGCTAATAAGCGATGGTCACATAAACACCACCCTATATCGGAAACCTACTGACCGCTATTCCTACCTACATGCCTCTAGCTTTCATCCAGATCATACCACTCGATCCATTGTCTACAGCCAAGCGCTACGATATAACCGCATTTGCTCCAACCCCTCAGACAGAGACAAACACCTACAAGATCTCTATCATGCATTCCTACAACTACAATACCCACCTGCTGAAGTGAAGAAACAGATTGACAGAGCCAGAAGAGTACCCAGAAGTCACCTACTACAGGACAGGCCCAACAAAGAAAACAACAGAACGCCACTAGCCATCACCTTCAGCCCCCAACTAAAACCTCTCCAACGCATCATCAAGGATCTACAACCTATCCTGAAGGACGAGCCATCGCTCTCTCAGATCTTGGGAGACAGACCAGTCCTTGCTTACAGACAGCCCCCCAATCTGAAGCAAATACTCACCAGCAACCACACACCACACAACAGAACCACTAACCCAGGAACCTATCCTTGCAACAAAGCCCGTTGCCAACTCTGTCCACATATCTATTCGGGGGATACCATCATAGGGCCTAATCACATCAGCCACACTATCAGAGGCTCGTTCACCTGCGCATCTACCAATGTGATATATGCCATCATGTGCCAGCAATGCCCCTCTGCCATGTACATTGGCCAAACTGGACAGTCTCTACGTAAAAAAATGAATGGACACAAATCAGACGTCAAGAATTATAACATTCAAAAACCAGTTGGAGAACACTTCAGTCTCTCTGGTCACTCGATCACAGACCTAAGAGTGGCTATACTTCAACAAAAAAGCTTCAAAAACAGACTCCAAGGAGAGACTGCTGAATTGGAATTAATTTGCAAACTGGATACAATTAACTTAGGCTTGAATAGAGACTGGGAATGGATGAGTCATTACACAAAGTAAAACTATTTCCCCATGGTATTTCTCCCTCCCACCCCACCCCCCACTGTTCCTCTGATATTCTTGTTAACTGCTGGAATTAGCCTACCTTGCTTGTCACCATGAAAGGTTTTCCTCCTTTCCCCCCCCCCCTGCTGCTGGTGATGGCTTATCTTAAGTGATCACTCTCCTTACAGTGTGTATGATAAACCCATTGTTTCATGTTCTCTGTGTGTGTGTATATAAATCTCTCCTCTGTTTTTTCCACCAAATGCATCCGATGAAGTGAGCTGTAGCTCACGAAAGCTTATGCTCTAATAAATGTGTTAGTCTCTAAGGTGCCACAAGTACTCCTTTTCTTTTTGCGAATACAGACTAACACGGCTGCTACTCTGAAACCTTTCTTTAATGGCTTTCATTTAGACACCCTGTCTGGAATCTTTCATTTGAAATTGACATGGTTTCAAGCCTGCAGGGTTGGTGAGCTGTGAAACAGTCGCATTTCCCTCCTGGCCAGTCCCAGTAGCCAACTAAAGGCTGTTCAACTTGTCATTCCAACAGGACGCCCACAGGGCATATTGCGCTTTAAATCCACCCCCCCTCCCCCCGCACACACACACACCCCAGCCCCTTAACTACAGACATGGGGAAATGTTGCTTCTCTTTCCAAGGATCTAGTCCATTGATTTAACATAGCACTGCTTTCTCTTGCTCCTCCCGTGGAGGAGGACACCTGGGGCTCATGCAAATGCAGGCCGTGTTTGTTTAGATGGCTCAATTTACAAAGCGGAATACACTCAGCTGTCTTACATGACAGCACCTCCTGGTGTTTGGAGATAAAAACTGAACTACAACTGAAAGGGGTTGCCTGGCGCTGAGAGGGGGGTCGAGGCAAGCGGGGCAGTGAGCCAGGGCCTAAAGCATTGCAGCACTGGGGAAGAGACATCAGAGGAGGACTCATTTTCAGAGCGAGGGTGATTGAGTCATTAAAAGCCATTGGGAACCTTGTGCTTGTACCCTCCTCTTTGATAACATTGCCCCTAAGCGTACGTGGAATCAGACATTTCTTCAAAGATTGCAAACCTATTGGGAGCGAGAAGTCAAAATGAGGCCTGAAAAGTCCAAGTTTGCATACTGGAGTTTCAAAGTGTTCACATCATCTTCCCGGTGTTTGGAACGGGAGGGAGCTGCATGTTCCCTCTTGTTACTGACCAGTAAGCTCCACCTCCCATTTGGTTCCCGCAAAAGAGCAATAAAAAGTCAAAATAAAATAAATAGAATCCATTCCCTCGTAACCCTGATAGCTGCAAAACGGTCTCCGGAGACAGGAGTTTACGAGGCCAATAAAGCTGAGGAACATCTGCTTTAAAAGAAAAAGAATATTGTAACTAAGCATGGAGCATGTGTTCTAGGAAATGGGGCCCAACACAGAGCCTTTCGGGGTACTCACTCATATCATCTTTCAAAGATAAGAGAGAAATAGCTGCATCAGCCAAGACAAATACAAATCTGCAGTGTCAGACCAACTTCACCTCCTTTTATGGTGCTCCTGATGGATCAGCCAGTGAAAAACAGTCAGACTTAAGAAACCAACAAGGGAATCTCAACAACTAAAGGTCATGCAGCGGTCTCGGACATGTTTCCTACTCTTGTCAATGTCAGGAGGCAAGTGCTTGTGGAAACATCCTGGCTGTTCAAACAGATGTTACTAACTGTATCATGATCTAGACCAGAATTACTTTAACCTGAGGAGTTCACTCTCCAGGCCTGGACCTTTCAGACACACAGTGCAGACTTACAGTGCTTGAGCTAAAGAAATTTCTCCCTCCACACATGGGAGTAGTAGGCTGTTATCCTCTAGCCTGTCTGCCACAATGGAAAGATGCGTCATTCCCTTGCCAGTGGGTTATACATGAGTCCTGAATGTTACTAAAGCTGATGCATGACTGCATGGTCTCTATGCAACAAATCCATCATGTAAACGCAGAGAAAACCTGTTTGCTTTGGCAGGGCTGGTGAGAAGCTGTGTTGAGTTTTTGTCAGCTGCAAGCTGCTCATTGCATAGCTTAGCACCTCCTAGGATGTAATCAGAAACACAGGCAATTTCTCTCTGAGAGCATCACTCCTAGGTGGGTCGAGCAGATGTTCCGATGCAACTAGTCCTGAGTCCGTGGCCAAGCAATGTGCAATGAAGGCTGTAAAACGTTTATGCACTTTGATAAACACTGTTTGCCAGTCACAAAGCTCAGCATCACCAAGATTTGAAGGCACTAGCGTGACAAGAAGACCGATCAACTGGGTTGCATCCGTGCGGATCGTATCCAGGTGCCTGAGAGCAAGGAGCTTACCAAGTGTCTTTCTGTGTGCACATCACTGCTCTCTTGTTACTGCATCAGCTCTCCAAGGAGACCCGGCCTGAGCTGATGTCAACAGACCTCTTGATGGAGCTGCATTGATACCAGCTGTCAATCTGGCCTGTTAGGGGTGCACAATTTGTGGGGAGGAGCTGGAGAGTACGAGGTGCCTTGCTCATGCTGCCCACCCCAACCCCTGCACCTCATCCCTGGTACCCTGCTGAGGGTCCAGTTGCATTCCATGTGCTTTCCTTAGCACAGCAATTGCTCCTGACTGATGCCTCCTGGTGGATTAGTTGCCCCAAAGCAGAGCTGCAGCTCTTAAGTTACCCTTTCTAAGGCCTTGTGCTGAGTGTAATCTGCCACTGGTGTGGTCTGATGGGGTCAAACTGTATATCCCCATGCAGTGGGTAGTTAATTAGTTAGCACCAACAACAGGGTGGGTGAGTCCCCTTGGTCATTCAACAGGTGAGTTTGCCAGCTAAGGAGAGGGGCGAGGAATTGCAGAGCACTCATCCAGCCACTCACTTTTGCTGCTGTCCTTCATTCATAAGCCTTAGACTATGTGTCTGTCACTCTCGCTTGTTTGCCAGCCATTCGTGCAGCCTGAAACACGGCCACCCGCTGTACTGCAGATCGCTGGATGCAAATGCCATTTTGTCCTGTTGGCTGCATAGGCTGGAAGAATGTGCATGCATAACGCTGACAGACTCCGATTGGCAGCGGCCAGGATCAAACCTGGGACCTCAGTGCATGAGCCTCTAGTGTGTGAGACAGGTGTCTTTTAGCAAAGGCTGTAGCTGGCTCATCTACCTCTAGCTGGCCTACCTGCCACTAGAGTGGGACAGAGCACCACACCAAGCTGGCATGTATTACACATGCCTCATCAAAGTACAGATTGATCAGGCCCTCGGAGAGAATCATAGAAATGTAGTGCTGGAAGGGGTCTCCAGAGGTCACGTAGTCCAGCCCTCTGTGCTGAGGCAACACCAAGTAAACCTAGACCATCCCTGACAAGTTTGTCCAACCTGTTCTTAAAAACCTCCAATGATGGGGATTCCACAACCTCCCTTAGTAACCTGTTCCAATGACAAGTTTCAGAGTAGCAGCCGTGTTAGTCTGTATTCGCAAAAAGAACAGGAGTACTTGTGGCACCTTAGAGACTAACAAATTTATTAGAGCATAAGCTTTCGTGAGCTACAGCTCACTTCATCTGATGCATCCGATGAAGTGAGCTGTAGCTCACGAAAGCTGATGCTCTAATAAATTTGTTAGTCTCTAAGGTGCAACAAGTACTCCTTTTCTTGTTCCAATGATTAACTCCCCTTATACTTAGAAAGATTTTCATAATGTCTAACCTAAATCTCCCTTTCTGCAGATTAAGCCTGTTACATCTTGTCCTACCCTCGGTGGACATGGAGGACAATTGATCACTGCCCTCTTTATAACAACCTTTTACGTCATTGAAGATTGTTGCCTGTCCTCCCTCAGTTGTCTCTTTTCTAGACTAAAGATGCCCAGTTCTTTCATCATTTCCGCCGAGGTCACGTTTTTTTCAACCTTTGATCATTTTTGTTGTTCTCCTCTGGACTCTCTCCAGTTCGTCCACATCTTTCCTAACATGTGATGCTCAGAATTGGACTCATTTCTCCATCTGAGGCTGCACCAGTCCTGAGCAGTGCTGGACAATCACCTCCCATGTCTTAGATAGGACACTCCTGTTACTACACCCCAGAATGATATTAGCCTTTTTCGTAACTGCATCATATTGTTAACTAATATTCAATTTAGGACCAATATAACCCCTGGATTCTTTTCAACAGTGCTACCACTTAGCCAGTTATTCCGCATTTTGTAGCTATGCATTTGATTTTTTCCTTCCTCTGGATAGTACTTTGCACTTGTCTTTATTGTATTTCATTTTCTTGATTTCAGACTAGTTCTCCAATTTGTCAAGGTCCTTTCGAATTCTAATCCTGCCCTCCAAAGTGCTCATAACCCCTCTCAGCCAGGTGTCATCTGCAAATTTTATCAGCATACTCTCCACTCCAGTATCAAAGTCACTAATGGAAACATTGAATAGCACTGAATCCAGGATGGACCCCTGCAGGACTTTACTAGATACATCCTCCCAAATGGACAGAGAACCATTGATAACTACTCTCTCTGTATGGTCTTTCAACCAGTTTTGCACCTATCTCATAGTAATTTCATTCTAGACCACATTTCCCTAGCTTGCTTATGCGAATGTCATGTGGGACTATGTCAAAAGCCTCACTGAAATGAGTATATGTCACATGTACAGCTTTCCCCTCCCATCCAGTTCTTAGGCCAGTAATAATCAGGGTACAATAAGCACAAGATGAAAACTTGGATGTGTATTAAATCCACATATTAGCAGCATGGTCAAGGCAGGGCTTGTGTGCCCATGTTTCACCACCACTTCCTTTGCATCTTCTTCTGTATGTATTATTCAGATTAAAGTAGCACCGAGATACCCAAATTGAGATTTGTAATACCATTGTGCTAAGCACTGTACGTATAGTGAGAGACAGCCCCAAAGAGTTTGCAGTCCATATAGACAAGGGCAGTGTTTGTATCCTCCTTGTACGGGTGGGAAACTGAGGCACGGACAGATTAAATGACTTGCTCAAGCGTCTGTGACACAGCCAGGAGCAGCATCCAAATCTCCGGAGCTGTAGCACAGTGCCTTTATCACAAAACCATCCATTATCACTAGGGTCACCCCCGCAGACACACATCCTTCCCCATAGCTCCCTCTGCTTAGAATCATAGAATATTAGGGTTGGAAGAGACCTCAGGAGGTCATCTAATCCAACCCCCTGCTCAATGCTCCAATGCTCAAACCATTGAGCTATCCCTCCCCCCACTAACTGCCCAGGCTGACTCCAGTTTCCAGAATTGTAAATCCAGCACTTTTCACCAGTGCGATACTTACTTGGGGAAAAACAGTGCCAGCTCCCCTCCGTCCCTGTGGTAGATGGCTCAGAAGAGATGGCATCAGACTAGAATCCCGGATGAGGGCGATCTCAGCACATCAGCTGTTTGGAATGCCTGGGACAGTTGTGTGGGAGCTGGAGCAGTATCTGGCAAATAAAACCCAGCAGATCCTTTTTACAACACAACAAAACCGCAGGCGGAGTAGAGATTCATAGATTCCAAGGTCAGAAGGGACCATTGTGATCATCTCGTCTGACCTCCCGTATAACACAGGCCAGAGACCTGCCCCAAAATAATTCCCAGAACAGATTTGTTAGAAAAGCATCCAGTCTTGACTTCAAAATTGTCAATGACCCTTGGTAAATTGTACCAGCGGCTAATTACCGTCATTGTAAAACATTTAAGCCTTATATCCAGTCTGAATTTGTCCAGCTTCAATTTCAAGCCACTGGATTGCGGTATATCTTTCTCTGCGAGACTGACGACTCCATTTTTAAATATTTGTTCCCTATGCAGATACTTACAGGCTGCAATCATGACATCCCTCAGCCTTCTTTTTCTTAAGCTAAATAGATTGAGTTATTTGAGTCTGTCATTGTAAATCAGGTTTTCTAAGCCTTTATCATTCTTGTGGCTCTTCTCTGAACCTTCTGCCATTTATCAACATCCTTCTTGAATTGCGGGCATCAGGACTGGACCCAGGATTCCAGCAGCGGTCACACCAGTGCCAAATACAGAGTTCAAATATTCTCTCTACTCACACTCAAGGTTCCCCTGCTTATGCTCTTTGGCCACAGAGTCACACTGGGAGCTCAAGTTCAGCTGATTATCCCCCAAGGCCCCCACCTCATTTTTAGAGACACTGCTTCCCAGGGGAGAGTCCCCCATCTTGTAAAGATGGCCTGCATTCTTAGTTCCCAGATATATACATTTACATTGAGCCACATTAACACGCTTCTTGTTTGCTTGTGCCAAGTTTACCAAGCGATCCAGATCTCTCAGACCCAATAACCTGCCCTCCCTCAATGTCTGTGCCACCTGCAAGCTTTATCAGTGATGAGTTTATGTTTTCATCCAGGTCAATGATTAAAAATATTAAATGGCCTAGGGCCAAGAACGGATCCCTGTGGGACCCCACTGGAAACACACTTGCTCCAGGATGTTTCCCCATTTTGAGACCCATCAGTTAGACAGTTTTTAATACATTTATCATGTGCCATGTTTCTATCATTCTAGTTTTTTTCATCAAAATGTGGTGCGGTACCAAGTCAGGGCAGGATTTGCTGCCTTGGCTGTGATGTCTCCAAGGAGCTACATTGTACGTTTGGCCTCCTGCAGCCCCTGTGCTGGAGTGCAGCCCCCTGAGTCCTCTTGCTGGAGCAGAGGTAGCCATCTGTGCAGGATCAAGTGAGGGATTGAGGATGTGGTCTAGAGAGTGGGGTGAAACCACCAAATTCCCATGTGCTTTTCAGCGGGGGGGGCCGGGCCTGCAGGGCTGGGAGGTGAGTGCACTGTTATTGCGCACCTCCCAGCATTCCCCTCTTCCTTTCCACCAACCGCCTCACCCTTCCTTTTCTTTCCAATTCTTTCCCCTCCTCCTTCGCCCCCCCGTTTCTTCTTCTCCCTGTCCTATCCCATCCTTTACATCCCTAGTCTTTAAATGACATTCTCCCCCTTCCTCTTGTAATGACTTCCCTCCCAGCCCCTCCACCAGTGGCATAGAGGGGAGAAAAATAAGCACATGCAAGGACAGAGAGTCATGGGTCATATGTCCTGCCCTAGGCCCCCTTCCGCCCCCCCACGCAGTGTTGGAAGGGGCAGAGCAGCCTCTCGGCTATGGAGAGATCATTCCTGTTATTGATTTGTATTGCCGCAGGACCCTGGAGCCCTGATCCCAGCGCAGGACCCCAGTGGACACAAACCCAGATCAAAAAGAGCACCTGTGGCCCCAAAAGCATGCCCCGGAAGCAGCTGTACTCTTGCTAAGGCAGGGAATAACTGTCAGGAAACATTTCCATGCTGATGCGCTCAGTGCAGACAATCCAGCTGTGCCTTAGGGGCCCTCTCCGGCCCTTGACCTCTCCCATGGGCAAGGACAGAGTCTGGGGCCAGGATTTTTTCCCCATTGCTCTCTCGCCTTTGTCCCCCACTCCTCCCTGCGTGGGCCACCACTCAGCTCCCAGACCCCCTTGCCCTTCACTCCTGGTAGTGTGGTGGCTACTTAGCTACTGCAGCTGCAGCCAGGCCAACTGGCATGCCGACTTTATTTATTTTAAACTCTTTCCAGCATGAACCTGACAGGAAATAGATCTCAAACCATGTCCTTTATGATGGAACTAATGCCCGTGCACTGAAAACACAATCACGTGAGGTGGACTAGCTGATCCCACCTCACCCCCCCCCACCGATCAGTTTGGGTTCACAACAAATGCTACCAGGTTTATTATTTTGCTTGACTTTCCTTGCTGAGACTTGGGTGAAGAAAGAAAGAAAGAGAGAG
The DNA here is from genome assembly GCF_009764565.3 of Dermochelys coriacea. Taxonomy (NCBI): domain Eukaryota; kingdom Metazoa; phylum Chordata; order Testudines; family Dermochelyidae; genus Dermochelys; species Dermochelys coriacea. The sequence continues at coordinate 266,637,923 of NC_050069.1, forward strand.
AGAGTGGTGGGGGTGAACCCCACGCAGCAGCTAAAATTTCCAACCCAGTGTTCACAGCTCCTGTGATTTTACTGCGCATCTTGGGATCTGTTTTTCATGAAGCCTCAGCTTCTGGAGTCAGGTGATTAAGCGAGATTTTCAGCTTGTATTTAAAACCAAAAGTAACTTTCTAGCCCCACCTGTGCAGAAGAAAAGTAGCAAAAACTCTAAAGGTTCAAAAGCCACAAGGCAAATAAAAAGGACCCCAGATGTATTATTATTTGCGTCTCATGAAGCATCGGGTACTAGTCACTCTCCAAAACAGGATGAGCCACTGGTCTGATCCAGTCTGGCAATTTGCACTCTGATATGTAAGTCCTATCAAGGTTTGTACTGTAGAGGGTTCTCCATCGCTGGACATTGTTAAGTCATGATGGAGTGTTTTCCTAGCAGATCTGCTCGAGTCAAGCAGAGCACTTGCACTTGAAGTAGGAATTAACACAGGGCGGTCCTATGGCCTGTGTGACAGAGCTCAGACTGTATTACCACAGGGGTCCCTTCTGGGCTCTGAGTCTGAATCTATGAATGGCACCATGTTTATATTTTTCTACATGCCCAGTGAGTTCAGTTTACAAGCAAAAAGAGGGCTATGTTTTAAGAACCTCCTAGCCTGCAGCTTCAACTTGGGAGCTGAGAGTCAAGCTGGGTCATTTCCTTCAGGTGCAGGGTCCCTAGTAATAAAGGTTGCCAAGAGTAAATTTGTCCTTGGTGCTCCCCCATTGTTCCCAAACATCAATGGGCTTGCTTTGGAGCTTAGTGTACCATCTGTGACTAGAGCACTGGGCTACGAGTCAGGAGATGTGGGCTCTAGTTCTGACTCTACTGTTGATCCGCTGGGGGACCTTGGACAAGACATTTCACCACCGTTCTCTTTTCTATGCAGGGAATCAGGGCTTGTCTACACCTGCAGCACTGCAGCAGTGCCACCGCAGTGTGTCTGGTGAAGATGCTCTATGCCGAGGGAAGAGATCTCTCCTGTCATCATAATAAAACCACCTCCGTGTGCGGTGGTAATTATGTCAGCAGGAGACCTTCTCTTCTCTTCTCTTCTCTTCTCTTCTCTTCTCTTCTCTTCTCCGACAGAGCGCTGTCCACATTGGTGCTTATGTCGGTGTGACTTAGGTTGCACAGGCGATTGGTTTAGTCATACCCCTATGGTTTATTCACACCCCTGAGCAGCACAAGTGATGCTGACATAAGCTGTGGTGCAGACATAGACTCTGTCTCTCACTATGAGTGTGGATCGTGTCTATGCCAATAGGACCCCGATCTTGGTTGGGATTCTAGATGCTACTCAGTGGGTTTCCTCTCCCTTAGCTCCGCAGGGCTTACACAAGTTACAAACCCCTCTTCGTGACTCATGTCAGCAGCTGTGATTGAGTGCCCACCAGAAGCAGACCTGAGTTAGAGGTGGTCAAAAAATGTCCATCTCAATTTTTTTGGGGAGGGGGGACAAAAATAGCTTTTCCATCAAACTGGAAACTTCTGCAGGAAATGTCCATTTTTGATAAATGTTTTGTTGGAAAACAGAAAAACATTTTTCCCTGAACCCAAAATTCTTCATCCGCCCTCCACTGCCCTCTACGTTTTTCATGAGGGGAGGGGGGAATTCCTGGCTAGTTCTGCTGCTGAGTGAATACAAGTTCATTTCTACAATCATTTGTTAAGAGTAGAACACGTGGAGTCACTGCATGTCTTTACTGATTGGATGGGCTGGGGCTGGGGGAGGGTACCTCTCACCTGCAGCCAGTGATGAAACTGGTTGATGGAGTTGGCCCAGCCAATCAGCTGCACGGTGTCTGTGGCAGAGCTAGACTTTGAACCAGTCCCCAAGATGTTATCCGCTGCCTTTAACACAAAGCCACCCTCCTTCAGTCCCCGCCGTGGTACATAAACTGCCGTGCTCTGTATCACTGGAGAATACGGCCGTGTTTAATCCTGAGGGATGCAGAGAATAGGTTGCACAGGATAGACGCGTGCCTGCAAAAGTGGACAGGGCGTGAGACAATGAATGACAAGTCCAGTGCACCAGGGCTCCAGGAGAGTGCTTCCATTGGCTTCAGTGGGAGACGCAGACATGCAGGGACGGTATAATCAGCCCTGATCCACATGCCGCGGGCTTCACCCAATTCCCTCTTTACCAAGAAGGGCCTAGATCCTCAACTGGTGTCAATCCGCCCTGGTCAATTAGCCCCACGAAAGTTATCTTGGTTTACACCAGCTGACGCTGCTGGCCCCAGATCTAAACGCAAACACAAAGCAGGAATGGGAATGGGGAACACCTCCAGCGCCGCTGATCTTAGCCCTTGGTGATGTAGGAGCTCCTGATACACTGCCGGTGATCTCTGCTGCTGTAGCGCTCTGGGCAGTGTCTGCTCCAGCAAGAGACACCAGCCCCGAGCTGATGTTCCAGTTCTCCTTCTCCATTGCGTCCTCCAACACAGAGCTGCAAAGGGCCTCACCGGGCTTGGTTTGCTGATGAGCTCTCCTGCCACGCCCTGCCATCCCAGCAGCAGACTTTATTAGGCTCCTCCACACCGGATAGCTCACGACCTTTGGCTTCGTTGGAGCCAGCCAGGTCTCCGGGCCGCAGAAACTGGCCCGGATTTGCATCCAACACACAGGAAGGTGGCATTTCGACCCGGCGTGGGGATAGCACCTGATCTGAAGTCACTGGAAAAGCTGCCGTTGGCCTCAGTGAGCTTTTGATAAGGGCACTTAGAACCTGACCCGTGGTGACATTTCTGCACCCACAATGCACCCCTGGGCTCCGCCGCATTGGCTAGCCTGCCACCTTCTCATTCTGGTCGGATCCACCTCTGGGGTGGTTTTTTTAGTAATTATCAGCACAAATTGTTTAATTTCCCCCTCTGCCCCAGGAAAACAATTAGTCATGGTCCAGACAGCACGTCCCCCCCAGCCCCTTGCATCGGTAAAGTAAGCCGTCGCAACATTTTAAACCTTAACCAGGAATCTACTTGCTTTTGGCTCTTTTTTTGACCCACTGCCAGGGCAGTTTCACAAAAAGGATAGTGTTATTTCTGAAAATGAGTCCCATAAACAAGGATGAATATGACCTCTCCGCTGAGACTTTGGGTTTACTTTAGTGGCTGGGAGATCGGCCAATGAAATGGAAATACCAGAAAACATTATCATAATTACCCTGTGGCCTCCTCTGGGGGCAAGGAAAACCTTTTTATTTTACAGGCTCTGGACAGAATCACTACCGAGCCCTCCTCCACCTAGCTCTCTGCCTGCTGTGCCTTTCTGCATTTTGCTAACCCCAAAACGGTTCCTCGATCCTTCCCTGCAAACAACTTTTTTTTTGGCAAAAGGAGGTGACGTGAAGCCAAGAGGTAAAAACCATTGACGGGGGAAAAAAACGCCAGCAGACGTCATCTTGATTGCAAGCTGTTAGGAGCCATGCGAGCTGCCCAGTTCCATCCCCTCCCACACTACCACGGATCATCCTTGGCTTTGCTCTCATCCTGAATGCAGGAGGGTCTGCACTTGGGCAGGGGGCTAAGGATGTTTTTGCGGGGGGGGGGAGTGAAGTGCAAACATTAGTCCCTAAACTCACCTGGTGAACTGGAGGCCCATATTGTCCCCTGAGGTTGCCTTAACTGCAGCCAAGCTCCTGAGGTCCACAGGGCTAGAGCTGGACTCCTGAAAAGCTCTCAGCCCCACTCAAGCTCCCAGTTCTGCAAACCTCCACTTGTGTCCAGGCCACGTGCAGTTGCACTTGTTGCGCATCCCTTGTCTAGGCGGATGGTGCTGCTATTTGCAGCCGTGCAACTTACACCTGCCAGGAGCTGAATCCCTAAAGGCATAGCGCCCTTGCAGGTCACCCGCCGCCCGGCTGGATCTCTGGATTGCTTCTTAAGGATATTCGGTGTGTCCACCACCGGCGATCAGAAGCTTTGGGCTGACGAGAACTGAGTTAAGATATGTTGGTGCAAAGCATGGCTTATCACGGTTTAGCCCGTCGCTCCTCCGGGGTTGCACTGGGGCAGCTGTGCCAGTAGATAGTGGTCACCAAGTGGCTGTGGTTGGTGCAGTTCTGTGGTATAGACAAGGCGAGGGGGTCGGGGTCTTTCCTTTTTTCTTCTTAGCATATGCGCAATGTGCCTCAGGTGGCAGGTGACCAGGATTCATCCCCAAATTTGGTTCACTGGTCGGATCATTAGCTTCCCCAGCCCAGGCCGGGTACTGATGGGGAGTGTGACGTGAACGCTGATCCATGCCCCCCCCCCCGCCCCGACTTTCCTTTGAAGCCCTGAGGCACAACTGTAGGTGAAAAATTGCAAGTGCTGAAGAACAGAATCTAGATCGGGGGTGGGCAAACTTTTTGGCCTGAGGGCCACATCTGGGTATGGAAATTGTATGGCGGGCCATGAATGCTCACAAAATTGCGGGGGAGGTGAGGGTTCCAGCTGGGAGTGCAGGTTCTGGGGTGGGGCTGGGGATGCGGGGTTGAGGGTGCAGGAGGGTGCTCCGTGCTGGGACCAAGGGGTTCAGAGGGCAGGAGGGGGATCAGGGCTGGGGTAGGGGGTTGGGACATGGGAGGGGATGAGGGGTGTAGGCTCCAGGCGGCTCTTAGCTCCAGCAGCTTCCAGAAGGAGCGGCATGTCCCCACTCCGGCTCCTACATGGAGGCTCAGCCAGGCAGCTCTGCGTGCTGCCCCATCTGCAGGTGCCACCCCTGCAGCTCCTATTGGCTGTGGTTCTCTGCCAATGGGAGCTGCGGCGGTGGTGCTTGGGGTGGAGGCAGTGTGCAGAGCCTCCTGACTGCCCCTATGCATAGGAATCAGAGGGGGAACATGCCACTGCTTCCGGGAGCCTCACGGAGCAGGGCAAGCCCCAGACCCGGCTCTCCAGAAGGAGCTTGAGGGCCGGATTAAACCATCTGGAGGGCCGGATGCAGCCCCCGGGCCATAGTTTGCCCATCCCTGATCTAGATGTAGGTGCATGAAAAGGAGGGTCATCTATGATCGGATGAATGTAGCCACTGCAGCAGGAGGCAGTGTGGCCTAGCAGACAGTGCACTAACTTGTGACTCAGGAAACTTGGGTTCTATGCCTAGCTCTGACCTGTTGGGTAACCCTGGACCTGATCTGTGCCTCAGTTTCCCTGTTATAAAAAGAAGATTGTGATACTGACCTTGTTTGTAAAAGCATGTTGAAATCTGTTGATGAAAAGAGTTGGGTACTATTGCGTGTATATGGGTGTCCCGTGTATCTGACGGCTTTGTGTCTTGGGCCTCCCCATCTGTGCCCACGCCACAGAGGATGAGAGTTTGTCACAAACTGAGCTCAACCGGGAAGGCTTTTTGCTTTTAGCCCTGGAAGTGCTCAGTTCGGTCCTGGCATGGGCCAATATGGAGCTGTGGTAGCAGCAGCACGTTCGTGATTGAATGTGACTCTGCGTTTGGCTCAGTGCTACCCACAGGAAATGCCCTGTGTGTGACTTGCTGTTAGTCGGCAGTTAAACTCAATGCCCATGTACCTCGGCCAAGAGATGGGGAGAAGGCCGTGTACCTCCAGTGACTGCACTGGCTTACGGCTGATCGAGCTGGTTGCATCTTGGTAACAATTGCTTCTCTCTCTAGCGGTAGGTCTTTGCTGGGGCGAAAGAACCATCCCAGAATCTGCCCACCCTGCCCCCTGTTTTACAGATGGGGAACTGAGGCACAGAGCAAGCCGGCAGAATTGGGGGGGGGCACCCAAAGTGGCCCAAAGTCCAACAGGTTTGGGTGCGCAGAGTGACACTCCTTGGGCCTGTTGCTTGTAGGTGCCCGGGCTGATCCCCTGCAGCTCCCATCGACCTCAGGTGCGGCTGGGATTGCTCAGCCCCTCTGAAAATCAGGCCTCAGGGGTCTCAAATTGGGTAGCCAAAATGGAGGCCGCTCCAGACCAATGGCCCCTTTGTAGACTTTAGTAAGAATCCTTATGGCCCAAACTGTAGCACTTCTGAAAATAAAGCCGCTTGTCTTTTACCGTGAAGGTCATTAACCACTGGGACACTTTACCCAGGGTCGTGGGGATTCTCCACCACTGCCAATTTTAAAATCAAGATTGGATCGAAAAGATCTGCTCCAGTTCAAACGGGAATTAATTTGGGGAAGTCTTATGGCCTGTGCTATACAGGAAGTCTGACTAGGTGATCACTATGGTTCCTTCTGGCTTTATAGTCAATGCACCTATATAATCTATTAATTTTATGTAGGTGTCTAACTTTAGGGGCACTCTGATTTGAAAATTTTGGCCTATTGGCTACTAATCTCTTTAGCAGGGCCATTCTCAAACATTTTTGGACCAGAATTTAGGAATGCTCATCAAAAAGGAAGTGTCACTAAACCCACAGTGACTACATACATATGTTGCCATAGATTTGATCGGATTGCAATGAAAACAGATCTGGTTCTTTATTTCAGTCTTCTGCTGTCATGCTGAAAGTGTGTTGCCCAAGTACAAGAGAACCAGGAAGTGAAAGTGACAACCAAATAGCAGGAGAAAGTCAGCAATTTAGTTTCACAATCCAAATGGAAGGCATGGAAGGTTTTGTGGTGAGGCACTGGACCGCAGTGTGGTCAACGCTTGTGATTTTACCAGGTGTTTCACAATAGTTGGTGTTTGCCTTAAAGCCCCAGCTTCTGGAGTCATGTGATTCCCTGAGAATCTCAGCTATCATTCTGGGAAAAAAAGTAAGTTTCTAGCTTTTGTGGTAGTGGAGAAAAGCTGAAAAATGTGACCTTGGTGCACCCTATGGTTATGGGATCAACCTCCAAAGGCATATCAAATAAATGCCCAATGTCTTTTTTTTATCTCAATTTTTGAAGCAATCTCATGATTTTGGGGGGCCTGATGCATGATTTTTGAAAGCTTGGGGTTGGCAAGACTGGGGCTGGGATGTAGAAAATCTGCATTTAGTTCCCAACTCTGCTGCAGGCTTCCTGTGTGACCATGGGCGAGTCACTTAACTGTTCTGTGCCTTAGTTCCCCTTCTGCGAAAGGGAGATAATAGAATTTCATGTTTATGTCTTGTCTATTTAGACTGTAAGTTCTTCTGGGCAGGGACTGTGTCTTGCTATGATACATGCAGTGCCCAGCACAGCGGGACGCTGATCTCGATTGGGGCCTCTAAGACGCTAAATACAACAAATAATACTAATCAGAGAGAGGAAAATAAATAAATAAATAAGCAACCCTCTTAAGCAGTGAGAAGCAAATTAGAGTTGTGTGTCTCCCACCCCGTTTAAATCATCAACTAAAGGGACACTAGGAACAGGTGCAGAGAATTTCAAACATACAGGGCCAGATTCTGGTGTAACGCCACCAGCTTCGCTGGAGTCACTGTGGGCTTACCCAGGTGTAACTGAAAGCAGTACCTGACCCAGAATGATTATGTTTCCCAGATAACGATGCTTTAGATACAGACTAGCCAACCACCTGGAAAGAGATGCCTTTACTTTGAATTCACGTTAAGGCTGTTTTGATAGCCTCTGCTACTTCTGAGGAAGGATTTTATTGTGGATGTTATCCTCTCTCATCTGGTCTCTCTTGCCTTGTCTGTCCCTTCACTGTAGAATTAAAGAACTACAGGGGGTACATTTGATCTACATGTTGAGGCCCCTGGCAGTTCATGGACCTTTCTGCTTTCTTCTCTTCCTTGCATATGGGATAAACATCTATTTATTTATTTATGTTTATTCTCCCCTACCATTCTCCATCATCCTGCATCTGATGGAAATGCTTTATTGAAAGGGAAGATTCTGTGTCATACATTATGTATGGCCAGACTGTGGATCACGGTCAGTTTCCAAACCGATGTGTATAAAAGCCTGTGCATGCTTTAGTATTTAGATTGCAGTAGCGCCTGATACCGCAACTGAGATCCGGGCCCCACGGTGCTCAGTGCTGTACAAACATGTAACAAGAGGCACTCCCCGCTTGTCTGAACAGACAACGAGGTAGAGCTGGGCAGGAAATGGTTTCCCCATCCTGGGAAAATATTTGAGATTTTGAAGGATTTTCCCATCCCTAATCAGGACAAAAATGTCAAAATCTCAAAACTGTTCAGGAGCCACCAAACGGAATTTTTTTTTTGTTTCGGATCACGCAAAATGTTTCATTTGATCATTTCGAAACAATTCATTTCTATTTCAGCCATTTTTCATTTTTTTTTAAAGATTTGTTTCTATCATTAGCTCAAACTTCTAAACGAAAAGTCATTTCAGATGGGGAAACGGGGACTTTTCGTTTAGAAGACGTCAAAATGAGGTGTTTTGACAATGGCAGAACTTCCCCCCTCCTTCCCCCCTCACATTTTCAAGTTGGGAAATTCCTCAAAACCGACCCTTTCCCATGCACGGTTTTGGTTTTGATGAATCGCTATTTTTCCATGGGAAAACAATTCGCTGAAAAATTCCCAGCCAGGGAAAGGGACTCACCCAAGGCCAAACGTATGCAGGCAGCTAGCCCAAGCAGCTCCCCCGACACTGCACTTTTTAGGTGCTAGCTCTGCTTGAGCTAGTGCTTGTACATCTGTCTGGACCAGGAATCACCCTTCCCAGCTGCTGTGCAGACGTAGCCTTAGACTGGAAGCTTTTGGGGCACGGGCTGTGGCTTGCATTTACACAGCCCCCTGAAAGATGCCATGACACATCCCCATCCTGATCTCCTGCCTGCTTGTGCCTCTCCAGGTCCTGCACCTCTCCTGCCCCCTGCAGTTCTAATGGTGCTTGTTCACCTCCCTCATCCCAAGTAGGAAGGCTTCCTTGCTGTCTCCAGCAGGAGACAGCCCTTCTGGGGGATGCACCTGCGGGCAGAGGATACGCTGGCCTCTGGGATGCATTGGCACAGGAGCCTGGCTGAATGGCAGGAAGACAATCTTTGGTTTTGCTCATATGAAAATGAGCGTTGGGGTGGGAAGCCGGGTGCAGACTGCTCCCCGGATTCGAATCACAGCTCCGCTCTGCACCAAGGGGACTCTGGCAACAGGGCCCAAAGGGAAAGGGCTAGTCCGGGTAGCCAGGATGCCGCAGGCTGGGCTGGGTCAGGCTTTGCAGCTGGCACACGTAGGAGGAACCCAGCCTCCTGTGTGCAAAGTTTACAAGCTCGGTTTCCTGAGCCCTCCGGACTTCGGGGGCAGCTGGCTGTCAATGTTTGTTCTTGGATTTTGGATGGGATGTTGATTGAGGCAGGTGCCATGTGGCCCAGGGCCTGCCTGAGGAAGCTGGAATAGCACAGCATGAATGGGAGCAGGTTGTGGGATTTAAAGGGGCAGGAGCCCTCTATATTTTTAACTCCATTGGTATTTTGAAGCATGGCGGTGGAAGGGGTTGGAAGGCTGGAATCCCAGCTCAGCTGTTCCCTGGTGTTATATTTATCTGTGTTCCTGTATTTAAGTATTACACAATGGGATTTTTTTTAATAGCTTCATCCCTCCGTGCTGCAGACTTTGGTGTCCTGCCCTAGAAATCCCTCCCTTTCTGTGTACGTGTGTGTGTGTCTAGCTCTCCTTAGTCTCACCGCAAGATTTCGAGACAGTTGCACATGGCGTCTCAGAATGGATCAATGGGGACTCTAATTATGATGTAAGAATAACTCTATCTAGGGACTGGTGAGGAAGCAGGATGTCGCAGGTGGCTGGGATAAGAGTCTAATAGACTGTAGAGCAGACAGGCTGGTGGACGGGCTGGTGTTCCTCTGCTGGATGGGATCAGAACTGCTCAACTGTGTGTCCTCTGCCCCATGCTGTTTAAGATGGGATTTTCAAAGCAGTCTAGTCTATCCAAGGCACTTACACAGGCCCTGTTACTGCAGGATCTCAGCATCTCACAAGTTTTAATGTACTTACAGTCGCAGCTCCCATGTGAGGCAGGGCTGTGTTATTATCCCCATTGTACAGATAGGAAACTGAGGCACAGAGAGGCTAAGTGACTGGCCCAAGGTCTCGCAGGTAGTCTGTGGCAGGGGAGGGACTTGAACCCAGACCTCCCAAGTCCTAAGCCAATGACCAGCCTCTTAAACGCACAGATGCCCCTTCAGCTCCTTTGAAAATCCCTCCTTAGCTGGCTTGTCTCTAATTCACTGATCCTCCCACTACCCCCTCCCCATCCCTGGATAGGATGTATGTGATGGAACGGCAGCTCCCCGCTTTGCACGCTGTGCCACGTGCGGGTGAATGCAGATCCTAGGGCCGTAGAATCCTCGCCCGCTTCACCAGCTGAGACCTTTCTTAAGCTCACTTGCGTTACTTTCACCTTGTCTTCCTTTCCGCTGCTGGGGAAATCTCAAGCTCTGAACACTGCACATCTGCTGCAGGTCAGGATCCTCAGGGAAAAGGAATGGACTGGCAACAGGGGCGTCGGAACAGGGGGGCCAAGGGGCCACGGCCCTCTCACTTTGTGCCATGGGCCCAGCCCCATGCCCCTCCTCTTCCCCCCAAGGCCCTGCCCCCAGAAGCTGGAGCCCGACCTGGGTATGAGTGGCCCAGGGAGCCCAGGCATCTGTGGGGAGCTGCGGACCCTCCACCTGCTGAGGGGGCTGGGGGCAAGAGCAGTCCCCAGCCAGTGTCCCTAACCTCCAGGCCACCCACCCAGGGCAGGTGGAAGGTCCGCAGTTCCCCACAGCTGCCCAGTTGCAGTTCTTATCATGGCCCAGCTGTGTCTCTTTGGCCCAGCCCTCAGGCCAGGCTGGAAGCTGGAGCTGGGTCGGGATAAGAGTCATGCGGGTAGCTGTGGGGAGCTGCAGACCCTTCACCTACCCTGGACAGGAGGTCCGGGGGACGGGGATATGGGCTGGGGACTGCTCTCACCCTCCCTCCCACCCAGGCAGGTGGCGGGGCCCAGGCTCCCCGGCCTGGCTTCAGCTTCTGGCTTGACGGGGGCTCTGGAGGAAGAGAAGGGGCAGGGCCACAGAGGGGGCAGAATGGAAGACTCCATGCCCCTGACTGGCAAGCATTTAAGCTCAATTAGGCAAATCCACTCTGATGTCCTATGAAAAAGAAATTTAGCCCAGTACATGTAATACTGCTGCCGACAAGCCCATGGGCTAGGAGGGAGAAGTGTTTGTCAAGCTGATCCTATAGACATTGGTTGAGATGAAATGAGATGGACAGAACCGCACCATGTCAGCTTAACCTCTGGGGACGGTTTGGCAGGCACAAAGCTACAGGGTGCTAGATTGCTGGTGGAAGGAGAGGCCCACTGCGGAAGCTAAGATGCTTGGTGCTGGAATGGGTCACCTAAGAGGTTGTGGAATCCCTGTCACTGGACGTTTGTAAGAACAGGTTGGACACAGGATGGCTATCAGGGATGGTCTAGGTTTACTTCGTCCTGCCTCAGGGCAGGGAGATAGAGTAGAAGCCCTCTCGAGGTCCCGTCCAGCTTTACGTTTCTGTGATTCCATGTCTGTCATCTGTGCAGATCCGTGGTGGACTCCTCCATAAGTGAAGCTAAAGAGGGGTTCTTTGCTCTTTACCTCTCAGCTCCTCGCACAGATATTGACCCGCACAGCACAATATTAGTTAACGGCGTTGGCCATCTCTGCTCACTATTAGAATTTCCTCTAGGGCGGGGCCAGTGCACCACTGCTATTGTTACCAGAGCGAGCTAGATCAAAGCTACCTCGGGTCTGTCTACACAGACAAATGCACCCTAACTGTCCAAGCTGCCCGGACTAAAGACGGATGCCTAGCGGCTCAGGAGCAGAGCAGAGAAGGGATTGCAGCTTGGTTCCTCCCCAGCTCGCCTCTCAGGGGGGTGGTGGGAAGTGATGGATTGGCCATGACTTGCAGGTGGGCCTGGCTGACTCTAAATGAGACACAGTCACTCACACCACAGTGAGGGGTGAAATGCCGTGGACTGCGTTATTGCAGGAGGCCAGGCCACATCATCCTGATGGTCCCTTCTGGCCTTGCAGTCTTGCTCCGGGGAGGAAGTAAATTACTCCACCTCTTTTGGTGGAGCAGCTCGCTCCCCCTGCATGCCCAGCCAGCTGGAGAAGATGGGGGCAAGGACGCAGGACTCCGAGCACTTGCTCACAGCAGGGAAAAGCCTCTTCCCTCTCCACAGCAGCCTGACTCACAATCAGAGCAGTGAGGGGAGTGTAACAGGGCCTCTGAGAGCAGATCCCTTCGGGAGGCTCTGGTGAGGGGCACCAGGGATGCGCAGAACGACTGTCCCTGCGGCAGCCTATTCTAGCTCGCTGCTCCGTCTCTGGCCGCTGATGTACCGTGTGCCTCTGTCTCCCTGCAGGTGGATGCTGACGATGTCATCACCAAAGAGGAGCAGATCTTCCTGCTGGTAAAAGCCAAGTCCAAGTGCGAGCGACACCTGAAAGTCAAGGTGCACGGTGAGTGTCCGCAGCGGCGGCTGGGCATGGGAGCTGAACCCAGGCAAGTCGCCCGTGTGCTGTCCCTGGTGAAGGGGCCTGGCTTGGATCAGCATCTCTTTTCCACTCGCTTTCTATTTCAGGAAGCTAACCGCTGGCAGATGGCAGGAGGGGGCGGGGGGAAAACCCACTCTCATGTGAGTGAGTACATCTATGGCCGGCCTGGAGTTCACAGCTGTGAATTATTGGAGCGGTGGCTGTGTGTTAAGGCAGCGTCCCACCCAGCTAGCGCTGCACAAGCTTCCTGGCCCCCCATCGCGCTCCAACCACACATAGGGTTTGGAGGATCTAGCCCCTCCCCCACACACACACCTTGCAGTGCTGCAGACCTACCACCCCGAGATTACTTGCTGGTAAAAGCCTTCAGCACCTGAGAGCAAGGAGTGGTTCAGGAGCAGATGCATCCAGACATCTTGCCTTCTGGGCATCCCCCTGTGGCACGGAGACATAAAAATCCATCTCTCTCTTTATTTCAGGTCTCCAGCTTTCCATCAACAAAATCCCCAACCCCCATTCTCTGTACCTCCTCGTACTGTCCCCCCCACCCCTCCCCCGCTGCCCAATTAACACCTCGTTAAGCAGCACACCTGCTTTACTCCCGTGCTCCTGCCTCAGGAGACCATTGCATTTGGTGAAATTTTAATGCATTGAATTGCTATTTTAAGATTATTGCAGCAGACTTTTAACCTCCTACCATGAGACCACTGCCCTGTGCATGGACCTTCCATTGCCCAACACTCGCTGTCTAAGCCCCACCAGACTGCTGATATGCAGAGCCCGCGGCCTACCGTGCTGACCCATCCTGTCTCATTGTTCCCTTGTCGTCTCCCACCTGTCTGCAGCCACCTGTTGCCTCTTGTCTTAGATTGTCAGATCTCTGGGGCAGGGACTGTCTTTGTTATGTTTGTACAGTGCCTAGCTCATGACTAGGGCTCCTTGGTGCGCTGGTAATACAAGTAATAGTCATAACAATTAAGAGTGACTAAACAAGAGAGCCTCTCCCTCCCAAAGTCTAGAAAAAGAGTTTACAATGGACTGGCTTTCCAGCGTACAGAAAGCTTTCCTGGGAAATATCTGCCAATCCAGAAAAGTGCTCCAGTCATCTAGAACAGATGTGACAATCGAGAGCTCCCTTTGCAAGCTCGAGAAGGGTCTGATCAGATGGATGGGTTGAGGCACTTTCTATCAGGAACTGTGGAATGAAAGGCTGGAGCCTCCGGTCTGTTAACCCGAGGGAAAGGAACTGCTTGCGGAAGCAGCCGCCTTTGCATTCAGCAGGTTTGTCGGCTCCTTCTCTTCTTTATTGTAAGGGGCTCCCGTTGTCTGTGTTCGGTTTGCAGCAACGCTGTCCAGGGTGCACATCCTGCAGCGAGGGCGCTTGTCAGCCAGAGGGAGGTGCTCAGTCTATGGCCTGCTACCTCACCAGAGGCTCAAAGCATGAGTGGCGCGCAGTTCTCGTTGTCAGAGCAATGCACTGGAATCTGTTTAGTCAAAGGCCTCTTGAAACTTGCAGCCAAGCAGAGGGTTGGTTAGCTGGCGGTGGGGCCCGACCTGCAGCCTTATTTGTGCTTAGCACTGTTGTCTTTTCAATCCACGGCCCTTAAGAATGTAAGAATGGCCCTACTGGGTCAGATCAAAGGTCCATCTAGCCCAGGATCCTGTCTTCTGACAGTGGCCAGTGCCAGGTGCCCCAGAGGGAAAGAACAGAACAGGTCATCATCAGAAAAAACTATTTCACTAGGAGGGTGGTGAAGCACAGCAATGGGTTACCTAGGGAGGTGGTGGAATCTCCTTCCTTAGAAGTTTTTAAGGCCCGGCTTGACAAAGCCCTGGCTGGGATGATTTAGTTGGGGATTGGTCCTGCTTTGAGCAGGGGGTTGGACTACATGACCTCCTGAGGTCTCTTCCAACCCTGATATTCTGTGATTCTATGATTGTATGATAAGTGACCCATCCCCTGTCGTCCATTCCCAGCTTCTGGAAAACACTTGTGTGCAAGGCAACAACCCTGGTCAATCCAGAAAGGACATAATCCAGTCTTTGGGTAGTCAAAAGTTTCCCATAAGTTTGAAAGGCAGCATGATCCAGTGGAGAGAGCACTGAACTTGGAGACAGGAGACCTGGGAGACAGGAGACATTGGCTCTGCTGCTTGCCTGATGGCGCAGTGGTTGGTGGGGCAGGGTGTGCGCACTAGCGTCGTGCTGAGACAGAGATGCTGGACATGGGCACTGCCATTTGTTCTCTATGAGTCCCTTTGTGCCAGGCCTCCCCGATCTTGTGATTAACCATCCCGTCATCAGCTAGTTTGTCCTCCCGTTGCCGCCCTCGGAATGACTGTGATGTCGGAGGGTGGCATGTGGGCAGCAGCCTCTGGGATAGGTGACCCAGCGGGGCTGCAAACAAGGATGCTATTGAGTCTTGCTTGCAAAAAATAGCTTTGGGAGGACAATGCCCCTTTGCAGAGGCTGATATATAGTCCCCCTTTAAGAGGCAACGAGAAACTGAGTCATTCCCCTCTCTGGTCTGGCTGAAGGAGAAGAGCTGCCCTCCCAACAGCCTGGCCTGACAGCTGACTCAAATGTGTCCTCGAATGGACTCACTTCGCTTGCCTTTAGCAGGTGATAAAGTTCGTTTCGCCGCTTTTACTGTAGCTTGTGCTTGGCTAAAGAGCATCCATGCACCGTCAGTGCGAAAGCACTTTCCCAAGGGGCTGCCCGATCCAGGCCCCAGGCAGAGGGAGAGAAAGGAATCGCTGGGGTGGGTTTCCATTTGGGGATGGTGGGACGTTTGCTCAAAAGCACCTAAATGGCTAATGAGCCTAGGGGCTTGTCTACATGTGGAACAGTACAGCATCACCTCTGGAGCGCTTCAGGGTAGACGTTACCTGCGCCTTTCGCTGTAGTTAATCCACCTCCCCAAGAGGCAGTACCTAGGTCAGCGGAAGAATTCCTCCATCGCCCTAGCGCTGTCTACACTGGGGGTTAGATAGGCTTAACTATGTTGCAAAGGGGGGTGGACTTTTCACACCCCTGTGTGACATAGCTGGGTCAACATAGCCTTTTAGTGTAGACCTGGCCTAAGTCCCATTCTATCTATCTATCTATCTATCTGGCTCTACCTAGATTTTCCTATAGAGTTTGTTACCGTCGTACCTAAGGGGCTGATAACTAAACTCTCCTCTCGAACTGGTCAAATATTTGCAGGTTTTGAACGATCGACAGAATTTTTCACTGAAACTTTGAATTTTGATGACAATAAAAAGGGAGGCTTTTTTGTGAAAATGTTATCCCATTTTTTGAGCAGCTCTTCTTTCCTCCTCTTGCTTTCTTTTCGTCTCCCTCTATCCTCTCCTTGCTCTGTCTGTCATCAAGGGAGGCCCATGACTGCACCAGGAGGAAGTGATTGTCCACAGTGATTTTCAGTGTTAAATCACTCAGAATGGGGTGGAATTAAGGGTTGGGAGCGTCAAACACAATCTGGCCTAGGCACCTTCATTCTGCCTTTGGCCATGTGTGGCTGCCTGTTTGTTTCCTCTGGGTTCTGAGTTTACACCACCCAACATAGTTAGTGGCCTAATTTTTTGGAAGGCCCTAATGATTTTGGGTTTTGTGACGTTGGGATGAAAACATCGAATATCACAAGTCTGGGCACCAGTGCTCTCCCCCTTTACCGGAAGGGGACCTGAGACACAGAGTAATTCAGTGCCCCACCCCAGGACACAAAGGAGAGTCAGTAGCAGAGCCGAAAACTGAATTCTCATCTCCTGAGTCTCATTCCAGTGCCTTAACCACAAAACCTTGCTTCCCGTTCTCCTGGAATTCAAGGTGAACCTCCAGGGATGCCAGCCCAGGTGGATGGAACTGGAGGAAAAGGTTTGTACGCGTCCCTGTGAACTGAAACCTCAGGCTGTCAGTATCATGAGATTCAATCTGTTTCTGAAGCTGGTCAAACAGATCTCAGACCCCTGCATTATAACGTCCTGCAAATGTCTAAAATTCCTCCTGTCCCCTATTAGTCAAGCCTACTTTATGGGCCAGATCTCCACTGGTGTAAATCGGCGTAGTTCTGTTGCCTCCGTCGGAAACACATCGACGGACACCACCACGCTCTTGCTCTATAATTCACTGTCCCGCCCCTTCCTTGGCTCACTTAGGCAAATGTGATTATTGATGAGAGATGGACCTGAGCTACGCAGTTCCGCTGGAAGCTACGAACCCCTGGGAAGTCTGAAGGTGTTGAGATAATGGGGTTTGGTCTGGCCATTGCCGAAGCAGAGACAAGTGTCACAGTCCTGATCTGCAGCCCAAGTTCCCTGTAGTTTGGTTGTGGTGTGGTGTGGTTTGGCCCTCAGATTTTGACTGGGTCTCATCCCTGAGATCTGCCCCATTATCTTCCAGACACTTGGGCTCGGTCTATGCTTAATACCTAAACCGGTATAGCTATGTCAGTCGGGGGTGTGAAAAAATCACACCCCCTCACCAATGTAGCTATGGCAGCAAATCCCCCAGTGTAGATGCAGCTATGCTAACAGAAGAGTGTAGATGTTGTTTGGAGAGGTGGCGTTCCTATGCAGGCAGGAAAACTGTCAATGTACGCTGTGTCTACACTAAGGGGCTCTGCCGGCATAGGCTCTGTAGTGTAGACGTAGCCTAGTGTTAATGCTTTTCCCCCTTTGTCACTAATTTGAAATCATCAAGGGGGGAAAAAGAAGCTGAATTCTGCACAGCTGCTTAGAAATTGCCCTGAAACAAATGACTGAGAGCAAGGTTTGAAACGGAGGGCTTCTGCAAACACTGTGCACGGGTTTCTTTTTAGCTCGCACAGCTCAGTCCCAGAGACGTCATGGAGACACACAGAAGAGAACTGGCTCTCTGATTGGAAAGTGTGATCCTGTCTACGCATGGATTTCATTAGCCCTTCCCCGGGAGAGATAAGTATCTTGAATCAAGACCTAGGCTTCGCAAGCTCGACCCTCTGAAAGCTGGAGCCGCTCATTCTTTGGTCTGTTCCATTTGGCATTTTCTCCTTCCCTTTTCTGGTTTTATTCACTTGTCTCCATTAAATCCACATCAGCGTCTGCTCTCCAGCCTGCGTAACTAGCCACATATGCAAGTGTGCTTTGCAACACAGGGCGAAGCCAAAGAGCAACAGATTCCAGGGAAGCTCCTCTTGAAGAACTTGCTTTGTGTTTCTCATCCCTTCTCTGTGGTGGGCGAAGGCAGGCAGGCAGCATGTGTGTATGCAGCAAAAGGACATAGGGTATGTGGCTACCTATCTCTCTCTCAACCCCTTCCATGCTTTACCACGTCTGGCTTCCTTTCCATGCCAGGGAGGACCTTTGTGTGGTCTTAGCCCCGAACGCTAGCCCTGGAAAATTGATGAGTGCCCCTGAAACTAGGATTCAGTGTTCTAGGGAAAGACCCACATTACCATCGCCTTAAATCAGGTTCAGGGAAGAACATCAACTCATAGACTTTCAGGCCAGCAGGTTCCCAGCCTGATTAGAAGGGGAAAGCTCAAGAGAGGTTCAAAGGAGATGCTGGTGAATGCCATGGAGAAAGCAGCGCAGAGGGCAGAAAGGTGCAAATCCACTTCTGACCCTCTGCCAGCTGGATCTCGGCATCCCTGCTATGAAGAGCCAGTCAGGCCCTTTCTGTTTGCTTTGGTGCATTAGACACATTCCATGATGTTTGCTTTGTTACCGGAGGGCCTTGTGTCCTCCATGAGCCATGACTGCAATCGGAGGGAGGGTACAAAAGGACAGCCTGCCGCTGAAGGCATTCTGTCTCTGAGGCACACCCCCTTGGAGGGACCTGGAGGGAGCGTGCAGGACAGCTGTGCTTACACTCCTCGTGTGGGGTGGCGCTACCTTGTCTACACAGAAACTTATACTGGTTTAAATCGATTTACTTGAGCCATTGTGGACAGATGTAAGTCAGTTTAAACTTTAAACCTGAAGCTCGGCTTACAGGTAAACCAGCTATAAACAAATATCAGGGTATGTCTGCACTACAGAGACTATACCAGCACAGCATAGCCCCCTCGTGTAGACACAGCCTGCGTCAACTGACGGGTGTTCTCGCTCCATGTCAGAACACCACCTCCCCGCATGAACCTAGTGAGAGTCAATGAAAGCATTATTCCGTCAACATCGCTGCATCCACACTGGGGGTTAGGTTGGCGTAACTGTGTATCACAGGGTCCACTCACGGCTAGGGTCGCCCCTCCAGGCTGCTCTGGGGATTAGCTCCTTCCAGGTCAGGGGCCGCCTTCTGCTCCTTCTTCAGGACTTGGCCCTCCAGCCTGGTCCCTTTGTGTGTTTCTCCTTTCCGGGGTATCAAAGTCTCTTCTAACAAACGGGCTCAGGCAGTCTTCCCATTTCTTACCCAGCCTGTGCCACCTCCCCAGTGGCTGGCAGGGGAGCCGGGGTCCATCCTCTACCCCAGGTTCCAGCTCGGGGACCCTCTAGTCAGCAACCAAGGTCTGCACCCTCCTGAGCCTTGCTGCCTTTTCCCAGAGCCTTTCCTTACCTTCTGGCTTTCCCCGCATCTCTGGGTTTGTCAGCCTCACAGCTCCCTCCTCCCAGGGAGTAACTGCACCCTACTGCCCTGCCACCCTCTCTGCTTCAGCTTCCTGCCTTTATAAACCCAATTCCTCCTCAGCGGGGCTCCCTCGGTCAGTCAGGAGATTACCTAGCCACTTTGTTCCCCTCAGATGGGGCCTGTCTGGTTAATTGGCCCCCTACTTAGCCTATATTAACCCCTTCAGGGCAAGTGTGGGGTGAACACCCCATCTTACTGTGTCAGGGATGTGGTTTTTTCCCACCATAGCTATGCTGATGTAACTTTTCAGTGTAGACGAGGCCTAAGTGTGTCTACATAGAAGGGTCTGGTCTACACTAAAACATTAGGTCGACCCAGCGATGTCACTCAGGGGTGAGAAAAATCCACACCCCTGAGCAATGTAGTTAAACTGACTTAATTCCCCATCGACCTAGCTACCGTCTCACAGAGAGCTGGATTACTTATGCCAGTGGGAGAATCTCTCCCCCATAGCTGTATGTAGTATCTATACTGGAGCACTTCAAGTGTAGACAAGCCCAAAGTGGCACTGTAGCTAAACTGGTTTAACATGACATCTTTAGGCCTTGTCTACACCGAAAAGTTGCATCCGTTTAACTAAAGGTCGATTTTTAAACCGATGTAGTGAAACCAGTGCCAGCCTCAGTGGAGATGCTTTAAATTGGCTTATTTCAGTTTAGCATCTGTCAGCTGGAAACAGGTTTAAGATCAATCAGTCTTGAACTGGTATAGAAGCATCTGCACAGCCTTTTGGGCAAGTTTAATTCAGTTTAAAATGTATTTAATTCAGTTTAATTTAAAGTGATGCAACTTTCCTATGTAGACAAGGCCTCAATTAAACTAGTGCACCTTTCTGAGTAGACCAGGGGAAACATTTTCAGACACCTGCATGACTTGGGAGCCTAAGTCCCATTGGCTTTCAATGAGATTGTGGCCGTGTCTACACTCTAGTGGCTACATCTGCACTGCGCTGCTGTAGCGACCTAGTGTAGACCCGGCCTCCATCGACAGAAACGGTTTTTCCATTCATGTAGTTAATTCATCTCCCCAAGAGGCAATAGCTAGGGGCTTGTCTACATGCACAGCGCTGCAGTGGCTCATTAGTGAAGATGTTACTTTGCCGACGGTAGTTAATCCATCTCTAAGAGAGGCAGCAGCTATGTCGACAGGAGAAGCTCTTAGAATCACGGAATCATAGAAGATTAGGGTTGGAAGAAACCTCAGGAGGTCATCTAGTCCAACCCCCCACTCAAAGCAGGACCAACCCCAACTAAATCATCCCACCCAGGGCTTTGTCAAGCCGGGCCTTAAAAACCTCTTCTGTCAACATAGCGCTGTCTACTTCAGGGGCTAGGTCAGTATAACTGCAGTGCTCAGGGGGGTCCACTTTTCATGCCTTTGAGCTACGTAGGTATGACAATGTAAGTTCCTAGTGTAGATCTGGCCCCACTCTTCCATCGACCCAGCCATGTCTACACTGGAGGTTAGGTTGACCTATATATGTCACAGCGGGCAAAATTTTTCAGAGCCCTGAGTGACATCGTTAGGTCAATCTCATTTTTAAGGGTAAACCAGGCCTTACTCGCATAAGTTCCTAAGGGCTGGTGCACACTGGGAATTTACATTGGCATAGCGACGTGTCTCAGCGGTAATCCACACCCCTGAGAGACAGAGCTATGCCGACTTAACCCCTAGTGTAGACAGCAGGAGGTTGATGGAAGAATTCTGCTGCTGACCTAGCTATCCCCTCTCGAGAAGGTGGAGTACCTACGCTGACAGGAGAACCTCTCCATCCACCTAGCAGTGTCTAAACCAGGGCTTAGGTCTACTTTACTATGTCTCTTGGGGGTGTAAATTTTTCACACCCCAAGCAATGTAAGTAGGTTGATCTAAGTTTTAGGTGTAGACCAGGCTTAAATGACTTTTGAGACATAGGGTAGGTCTACCCTGCAGTTGGAGATGTGATTGCAGCTTACATACGGACTAGCTTTAATTTAGCTAATATAACAGTGAAGATGCTGCAGTGCAGGGAGATATGCAAGCCTATGCTGCAATCACACGTGCCATCACAGCATACACATACCGTTAGGCTCCTAAATTGCTACGTCCTTGCCTTTGCTAGGAAAAAAAAGTGTGGTCTCAACTCGACTTAGTTAACACCTGGTGACTGACGGAAAGCAGAATCCTAGTGAAGACAAGCTGGTTTGTAGTTTTCATACAAGTCAGCAGATCAAGGTAATCCCTAGCCTCCCGCTTTGACTTGACCTGCTCACTCGTGTGAAACCTACAGACTGCCTTGCCTCCACTAGGATTTTACCTCATGTTCATTACCATGTGTCAGCTAGTTTGAGTTAAGAACAAACCTTTTCTCGAGTGGAGACGCAACCTTTTGAAAATTCTACCCAAGTCTAAGAAAGTGACATAAATTAAACTGATATAAACCAGGTTTAAATCAAAGTCAGAGTGTCCCCACTGGGGGTAGGGGTTGCATCCAGGGGCAGTGGGTATCATAGGCCAGGGAAGTCTAAGTCTTCCCTCGCCCAAGCTGTGGCCACATCCACACTCTGCCCCGCAACCCTGAAGCCAGCGGGGGCTCAGTTCCAGCCAAGGCCTGGAGCTCAGGGCTCAGCCAGTGGCCAGGGGCTGAGGCAGCCAGGGGTGGCTCAGGCCGGCCGGAGGGGATTGGGCCAGCTGGGGCGGCTCAAGTTGGCCCATGAATCCGGCCCGCCACTACAGCAAAGGTCAGCCAGCAGAGGTCGGGCCTGCTGGGGGGGGGGGGTCAGGCCAGCACAGCTGTGACGGCTCCGGCCGCGGCTCGGAGAAGGGCTGCGGGGGGCAGGGCCTCAGGCAGAAGAGGTGAGGCCAGCAGGCTAGCCTCCCCAAAGTGGTGTTCACCCGCCGCTCATGGGTGCATCGATTTATAAACTAGTTTCACGTTGAATTGGGGTGATGCTGAATATGGACAGGGTCTAAGCAGAGGTGTGGGATTATTCCCACTGTGTTTCCATGCGGCTCTTCTCTGCGTGTAGGTTTCTTATGTGCAGTTCTTGGCTTGGGCATCAAGGAAGGAAGACCCAACAAACAAACAGAAAGAAAAAAAAAAACCCGTACAACCATACCCACAAGTATGCAGCTTGCTTTCTTTTTCAGTTTCAATTTTATTTTTTTTTTTAATTTAGCCTCCAGATGAAAGCCATTCAGTTGGAACAGGAAACCCTTAAAATTTCTTTTATATGTACATAAATATTATATTTCTGCAACGGTGGCTAAGCCGAGGCCACCCCAAAGGCAAACCTGGAAGAGGATGAAGCGAAATCCCCAGCTACGAGTCATCAAACATTTTTCCCCCCCGTGAATTAAAAGCCTGTCTTGCCCTGCGTTGGAAAACCAGAAGGGACATTTTGCAGAGGGAGAGAGATTTTTACACAAGCCTGTAATTAGCTGAGGCCACTGGTGATCCCGGAGTGCTAGGTGTTGTAGTTTGCCTTGCAATGGCTTGGTTTTTTTTAACAAATAAGCCTCTTATTTGCTAGGGAGATGAGGTTATTTTTAGTCAAAAAACCATGACTGTTTATCCAAGGTATGTGTGTTGGCTGCCTGAATTACAGCTCCATTGTCCCTAAGGGCCCCATCCCCATGCCCACGCTTTCTTAGCAATGAGGAGCTGTGGCTTTCTTATCAAGCCTGCTCAATCCTGCTGGGTGCAGGGCACCTCCTAGGAGATGCTGAGAGCCCTCAACTCCCCTTGAAGTCAATGGGAGATGTGGGCTCCCAGCACTGCTCACTATCAGGCCTCAGAACTACAGATTTAAAAGTCCTGCCAGCTTTTATTTATCCCTCCTCTCGGTTGTGTTTATCCCAGCCAGCCTTTGCGTCCTACATGATCTTAGCATGGGACGGCCTTGATCCAAAGACCTCTAGAAGTCAATGCAAAGACCCTCCTTTGTATCAAGACATTCATAAGTAATAAGGGAAGCATCACAACAGAACCCGCGCAGCAGAACAACAAGGGCACATTGACATACCCAGGTTATTCTAGGTAGGGGGCAGCTTAGTTAAGGATCCATTTGTTGCATTCACCCAGTGTTGCATTCACACAGATCACAAACTCTTTGAGGCCGGGGCCATCTCTTTGTTCTGTGTTTGTACAGTGCGTAGCACCAGGGGGTCCTGATCCAAGATTCACCCTATATGCTACTGTAGTAATAATAATAATAATGAAGAAGAAAAACTCAGGTGAAAATAAGCCAAAAGGAAAAGGAATTGCCAGTAGCAGAACACACCAGGGGTCTGTAGATAGGAGTTAAGAGCAGCTGGAAGGATAGCCTGGTGTTAAGGTTTTTAACCTGAGATTTATATGCTGTGGGGTCAATTCCCTACCCAGACTCCCTTGCTCGCTCTGTGCCTCAGTTTCCCTCTTCTAAAATGAGGATCATAGCACAGCCCTGCCTCACAGGGATGTTGTGAGAATGAATGCACTAAAGGGTGTGAGGTGCTGGGGCCAGGTGAATGAGCAGTGGTGTTCAGCAATACATTAGACTATTATTTATTTACGGCACAGTGGCATCCGTGTGCAAGGCGGCATAATGAAAATGTGAACTCAAGGTCCCCTCTCAAAAGCATTTACCACCTGAGACCCCAATGACACAGGCTGTAATGGGCAGGGGCGGTGTCTGCCCACCCATCACAAGCTGCAGGATCAGGGCTTAGAAGCCCAATTCTGCAAATCCTTAGCCACCAGAGTAGCCCTAAATGGGCACCAGATAGATGAGAGGTGGCGCGCAGCAAAAGCTCATGGGTGAGCCCTGATGTTTAACCATAGGCCGTGCTGTGATTATTAACAACAATCGTTTTCCTCATCGGCTAGCAGCTCTCCAAGGTTTATGCCTCCTGGGTGAACTTTGTTTTAAAGAGACACTGGAAGGAGGAGAGGCTAGAGTCATGGGAGAGCATGAACAGGATTCCAGGTGTAGAGGACTCGGGTGGCATGAACTGGAGCATTTAGGGTGTGTCTGCATTCCCCCAAAAATAATAGTAATCCACAGCAGCAAATTTCAGACCCTGGGACTGCAGGCTTGGGCTCGCGGGGCTTGCACTTCAGGGCTAAAATAGCAAGCATGGATGCTCCTGCTCACGGGCTCTGAGACCCACCCCCTTCCCCAGGTCTCAGAACCCATAATCCTACTTTTAGTCCCATAATTCACTGACCCTCCCGTTCTCTCTCAAACTGATTTGCACCGTGTGGGTCACCTGCTGTCTTCACGACCTTCTGTGTTAGGCTGTGCTCACTTTCGCCTGCGACCTGCCGGTCCTTTTGGGCAGAGACATGTGGCCCATTGAGCACAATTCACCCACTGCCTGGCACTTTGTACTCCAGCCATAGAGGCAACCAGCCAGGACACGTGCATTCAAAGGCCGGCACGCTCGCACCAGACTGACGGAGAGCCCCAGATGGCAATGCACACACTGTTACTCCCCAGGAGATGCGGGCACAGGTACATGCAGGCATCCTGGCACACGTAAAGCTGTGCTCACAGATACACCCGGTGACACAGACGTGTATTCCCGCACACCGGCATGGACCGAGAGACACAAACGCCATTACAGCTCATGAAGGGGTACGTTGTGACTAGTTGGGGGTTCTGTCTGACCCACTTCCGAACTGGAGATGATTTTATGAAATGGTTTCATGAAATCACTGTATCATGGGAAGCCGACATGTATGTGGCTCCATCCTGAGGGATGTATCGGGTGTCTGCCAGCCCAGTGGCAATGGTGGGTGATTAGCATTCAGCGATCGCCTATTCAATGTAAGACACTTTGGGACAATGGATTTGCCCTAGTTGAGAGAAGACACTTCATCCTTTTGTCCGAAGGGAGCAGGGCTTGGAAGTAATGGAAAGTTACCAGAAGGAGAACAAAGGAAGCAGATGACCCCAGCAGGAGTCTATAAAAGGACTCCCATGGGGAACTGGGAAAAGTGAGCCATCTTGCACCAGATTAAGATGAGGGACGCTGCTGCAGGGGCAGGTAGGCAATGGGGTGGAGGACCCAGCCTGCCTGCCTGAGCACAGATGAGCTCCCAAGAGAAGGGTGAGCCAGTGAGGGACATCGTGTTTAGGAGGTTTTATGTGATCTGTGCTCCCCTGTGACGTACGTGATTCACTAGAAAGCATAAAGTTGCCAGACTGAACAACGCAGGTGAGGCTTTTTTCCCAGCGTGCTAGGCTCTGCAGCACGCAGAAAGACGCAGATACAGGCAAAGACTGGCACATGTCCAGAGACACAGGTGTGAGCGCACTCACATGCACGCTCGCCCGGATATGCCGTCACACACACTCACCAAAGCAGACCGCCCTCTCCCTTAGCACTCAGTGCAAACACAGAGCCAGCCCAGACATGTGCCCAAGTACACTCATCCACACAGTTCCCCCCACTTTAAACAGACACTTATTCCCAGACACACACAGCTGGCAATGCAGCTACAGGCCCAAACAAACACCCCCGTACAGATGCACATCCCACCCGGACCCCCTCCCTAAGGCCTGGGTCATTTTTTTGGGTTGCTCCTCCCTGCCTGTTTCCAATCCACTGAATGTCCTTCCCGTAATAGAGTGACCACAATTGGGCACCATATTACAGATGCGGTCTCCCTGGTGCCTAGCATGGTGCCAGAATAACTCGGGCTGATTTATATTCCATACCCCTAGATAAACACCTCGAGCCCTTGTTTGCATATTTCCCACTGCCAAGCGGCCGCGCAGATGGTTTTAATGTGTTCTCCACATGTATGCAATGCTTGCACAAAGAACGGAGGGGGGTGGGGTAGGAAATCTAGAAGGCAAGTGAACACATTCCTCGGTGGATGCCCCCTTATGATACGGGATGAGCAGTGAAACGTGAAGGCTTCAGTGTGCAATTGTCTCTCTGCGGTCAGCTTCCTGAGGGCTTCTCCACAAAGACCCCCTTCCTCCCTGGCTGTTCTGGGTTCAGCCGTGCCTCCCTGTCCCACAGTGGACCAACTTCTGTTGGTGAGAGAGACAAGCTTCCAAATTACACAGAGCTCTTCTTCAGGGCAGGGAGAAGTACTCGGGGCATCACAGCAAAATGCAAAAGCCAGGTCACCGCAGGACAGAGAGAGGCACCAGGTCATTAACCCATGCCAGCCCCTGCTCAGCCGGAGCTGCCTTCTATCTGCTGGCCAGCTCCTTGTCAGGCGGCAGCAGGTCCCGTCCCAGCCCTGGCACAGAGGGAGCCCAGCTGCGGGTGGGGAGGGAGATGGAGAAGATCCAGTGACCAACAGAGGGTAGAGAAGAGGAGAGGAGAGAGAGATGGGGCGGGGTCTGGGGGAAGAGATGGAGCAGGGGCAGGGCCTTGGGAGAAGAGGCAGAAGAGGCGGCAGAGCCTGGGGGAAAAAGAAGAGAAGGGGTGGGGCCTCAAGGGAAGAGGCGAAACAGGGGTGGGGCCTTGGGAGGGGAAGAAGTGGAGCATGGGCAGGGTCTCGGGGGGGGGCGTCTGGATACTAGGATTTAGAAAGTTGACAACCCTATTGTTGAAAATAAGTAGTTAGTCCATTTTGTAAGGGACCATTCAAGGTAGAATGACCTATTAACACCTCTGCAGTCATAGTGCAAAAAGAGGAGTTAGTGGTTACAGATTGTTATAATAAATCACAATTCCAGTGTCATCCTTAGAGGCCCCATTGTGCTAGATGCTGTACAGACAAATAGTATGAGATAGGCCCTGCCCCAAAGAACTAACAGTCTAAGTAGCCAAAACGGGCAAAGGGTGAGTAGGGTGAAGTGACTTGACCAAGGTCACATAGCAGAGGCTGGAATAGAACCTGGGGGTCCTGACTCCTGCTTTGTTACCGCCCCCACTGCCTCTCAACTGTATATGCAGCATGATTTAGTCAGGGCCTGCTAACCTCTCACAGTTAGGTTGTGCATTTACAAATGCTGAGCGCCTTCTCTTTTCAAAATTGTGCGTGTGTGTATTTAGTATTGGCTGTGCTCTCTGGTGAGAGTCTGGTGTGGTCTAAGGGCACTGGCCTAGGATAGCTGAACCTCTTGTGTGTCACCACTGCACCCCGTCTACCAAGACTCTGAGCTAGAGGGCCAGGTGAAAGATATCAGATATCAGAAAGAAATCTTCAGATATACATGCCTGGAAGGGGACCTCAATAACTGACCTTGTTTTCGGAAGTGGTGAGCACCTAGAATTCCTATTGACCTTAGCTGAGGGATGCTCAGATCCAGGTCAGCAAATCACACCACTTCTTGGGTGCCTGACTCTCAGCATTCAAATTAAAATTCCTGGCCTCTGCCTTTCTGTCCTTAGGCTCTCTGCCTTTCTCTCCTGAGCTGCTCTGAGGTTTGTGGAAAGTTCAATATCTGTATGCTAACACCTGGTCTCTCAGAGCCACCAAATTTGTTGCACATAGGCCACCAAACAGGCAGATGGTAACCAATATGGGCAACAACTGACTTGGGCAGGATGGGAACCAGCCAAAAATTGGTAAAAGGCTCTGTAGCCCCTGTCCGATTCCCAGAACCACACAGTCTCCCACCAGCTAGTCCCCGTCTGGCACAAATAAAATCTCAGGGTCACGTGATGCCGATCAAGCATAATGAGTGCTTAGACTGCGAGGAGGCCCCTTTTGCGTCTTCGTAGCATCACATCCACACTTCAGGGCATGATGACCTTGCGTCGTCACGATCTCACTTCCTCCCGCCCAGGACAGAAGAATGCGATTTTGCGAGGCAGACGTGACAAGCGTGGGACTCGAGGGGCAGAGCAGGCAGCAGTCCTATGCTCAGCTGAATGCTGTGAGTTTGGCCAGGCCGGGGCCTTCGTCCGGTAAAGGAGTGGCAAGTTTTTTCCCAGCCGTTGGCTGCCAGGTGGAATCAAGCACCCTTTTATGGCCGCAGACTCAGAGATAGTATCGAAGGAAAGCGCTGTGGCTAATTCAGAGGCAAAAGAGCACCGCTAATGGACACCGGACTCTGTGGGAACGCATTGTTTATTGAGACTGGTAGAGCCAGGCAGAGGGTGGGCAAGTGCTGTGCCGGCCTTCCTCATACACAGCGGTCAGAGTTGATTTAGAGGGATTGGGATCACAGCAGTACGTGGCTCGCCTGGACGGAGGTGCCTTGCTACGGGGAGCCCCAATGGCGGAGGAGAAGGGCGAGTGACAGGGCAGCGCCGACGTCCGTCGGCAGAGCCCGGGACGGGAAGGAGAGATGCATTGTGCGTTGGCCACAGGGTGAGCTGGCCCTTTCAGAGGCAGTTCAAGTCCTAGCCATGAGCTACACCTCATTCCCTTTTCCCCTATCAAGGGAATTCTGGGACTTGTAGTCCAGTGTTGTAGGCCAGAGAGCAAGGCCTGCTGGGAGAGGTATAAAAGGAAGCTGCTTTTCTCACTACAGAGGCAGGTTTGGGGAGAGTAGGTGCTAGGAATGGAGGGGCTCTTGGGAGGAGGGGATCTGGGTAGCATCTGATGGGAAGGGGGCTTTCAGGGACAAAGAGCCGGGAAGGGCTGGGGAAGGAGGGGTGAAAGGCAGGGCAGCCATGGGAGGAAGCAGCCCAAGGAGAGCAGGAAATATCAAGTGATATATCACCCTGATTCTCATGGGTGACTTTAATTTTCCTGATATCTGCTGGGAGAGCAATACAGCGGTGCATAGACAATCCAGGAAGTTTTTGGAAAGCGTAGGGGACAATTTCCTGGTGCAAGTGCTAGGGGAGCCAACTAGGGGGAGCGCTTTTCTTGACCTGCTGCTCACAAACCGGGTAGAATTAGTGGGGGAAGCAAAAGTGGATGGGAATCTGGGAGGCAGTGACCATGAGTTGGTTGAGTTCAGGATCCTGACGCAGGGAAGAAAGGTAAGCAGCAGGATACGGACCCTGGACTTCAGGAAAGCAGACTTTGACTCCCTCAGGGAACAGATGGCCAGGATCCCCTGGGGGACTAACATGAAAGGGAAGGGAGTCCAGGAGAGCTGGCTGTATTTCAAGGAATCCCTGTTGAGGTTACAGGGACAAACCATCCCGATGAGTCGAAAGAATAGTAAATATGGCAGGCGACCAGCTTGGCTTAATGGTGAAATCCTAGCGGATCTTAAACATAAAAAAGAAGCTTACAAGAAGTGGAAGGTTGGACATATGACCAGGGAAGAGTATAAAAATATTGCTCGGGCATGTAGGAAAGATATCAGGAGGGCCAAATCGCACCTGGAGCTGCAGCTAGCAAGAGATGTCAAGAGTAACAAGAAGGGTTTCTTCAGGTATGTTGGCAACAAGAAGAAAGCCAAGGAAAGTGTGGGCCCCTTACTGAATGAGGGAGGCAAGCTAGTGACAGAGGATGTGGAAAAAGCTAATGTACTCAATGCTTTTTTTGCCTCTGTTTTCACTAACAAGGTCAGCTCCCAGACTGCTTTGCTGGGCAACACAAAATGGGGAAGAGATGGCCAGCCCTCTGTAGAGATAGAGGTGGTTAGGGACTATTTAGAAAAGCTGGACGTGCACAAGTCCATGGGGCCGGACGAATTGCATCCGAGAGTGCTGAGGGAAGTGGCGGCTGTGATTGCAGAGCCCTTGGCCATTATCTTTGAAAACTCGTGGCGAACGGGGGAAGTCCCGGATGACTGGAAAAAGGCTAATGTAGTGCCCATCTTTAAAAAAGGGAAGAAGGAGGATCCTGGGAACTACAGGCCGGTCAGCCTCACCTCAGTCCCTGGAAAAATCATGGAGCAGGTCCTCAAAGAATCAATCCTGAAGCACTTAGAGGAGAGGAAAGTGATCAGGAACAGTCAGCATGGATTCACCAAGGGAAGGTCATGCCTGACTAATCTAATCGCCTTTTATGATGAGATTACTGGTTCTGTGGATGAAGGGAAAGCAGTGGATGTATTGTTTCTTGACTTTAGCAAAGCTTTTGACACGGTCTCCCACAGCATTCTTGTCAGCAAGTTAAGGAAGTATGGGCTGGATGAATGCACTATAAGGTGGGTAGAAAGCTGGCTAGATTGTCGGGCTCAACGGGTAGTGATCAATGGCTCCATGTCTAGTTGGCAGCCGGTGTCAAGTGGAGTGCCCCAGGGGTCGGTCCTGGGGCCCGTTTTGTTCAATATCTTCATAAATGATCTGGAGGATGGTGTGGATTGCACTCTCAGCAAATTTGCGGATGATACTAAACTGGGAGGAGTGGTAGATACGCTGGAGGGGAGGGATAGGATACAGAAGGACCTAGACAAATTGGAGGATTGGGCCAAAAGAAATCTAATGAGGTTCAATAAGGATAAGTGCAGGGTCCTGCACTTAGGATGGAAGAATCCAATGCACCGCTACAGACTAGGGACCGAATGGCTCGGCAGCAGTTCTGCGGAAAAGGACCTAGGGGTGACAGTGGACGAGAAGCTGGATATGAGTCAGCAGTGTGCCCTTGTTGCCAAGAAGGCCAATGGCATTTTGGGATGTATAAGTAGGGGCATAGCGAGCAGATCGAGGGACGTGATCGTTCCCCTCTATTCGACACTGGTGAGGCCTCATCTGGAGTACTGTGTCCAGTTTTGGGCCCCACACTACAGGAAGGATGTGGATAAATTGGAAAGAGTACAACGAAGGGCAACGAAAATGATTAGGGGTTTAGAGCACATGACTTATGAGGAGAGGCTGAGGGAGCTGGGATTGTTTAGTCTGCAGAAGAGAAGAATGAGGGGGGATTTGATAGCTGCTTTCAACTACCTGAAAGGGGGTTTCAAAGAGGATGGCTCTAGACTGTTCTCAGTGGTAGCAGATGACAGAACGAGGAGTAATGGTCTCAAGTTGCAATGGGGGAGGTTTAGATTGGATATTAGGAAAAACTTTTTCACTAAGAGGGTGGTGAAACACTGGAATGCGTTACCTAGGGAGGTGGTAGAATCTCCTTCCTTAGAGGTTTTTAAGGTCAGGCTTGACAAAGCCCTGGCTGGGATGATTTAACTGGGACTTGGTCCTGCTTTGAGCAGGGGGTTGGACTAGATGACCTTCTGGGGTCCCTTCCAACCCTGATATTCTATGATTCTATGATTCTAAGTGGAATATGTGAGGCTGGAGGAGGTGGCTACTTCACAGTTTAGGGGTCCAAGACTAGGGCTTGTGGTAGATAGAGGGCCTGAGCTTCTCAGTGCCTCTGCTGAGCTACCTTGAGGCATTGAGCTGATGCCCTGGGGGTGAAGGGACTGTTGTGAATTCATGTGACCAAGGGGTAAAGGTTGCCTGGGCCTAGAGAAGGATCTGTGGCTTGGGAAGGGCAAGGACTGTATATAGATCTCTGCACCCAAGGAGTGAAGGGCTAGTTTGGGTCTGGTTGGTTTCAGCTTACTTCTTAGCCAGAGGGTCAGACTATCTTAGCCAGAGGGAGACTGCTGAGAAGCAGCAGGGAAACTGAGGCAGGCCAGTGGGAGGGGAGCGGCTCTGCTGAAGGGTTCAGGGAAGACTGTTTGTGGGTGCACTGGCCAAGGCAGGTAGAGCAGAGAGCATTTCAGGTTGGGACTGAGGGGCACTGCCAGTGCTGAGCAAGGCTCAAGGATGGCTGTGGGTCGGGGTTGAGGTGCCCTGGCACAGCAAGGTGAGGTCCGGGACTGGACTCGAGCAGAGTTGGTCGGGCAAGAATTAAGTGCACGGGGGCAAACAGCAGGGTGTAAAAATTCATGCAAGGCCTATCCCCAGCCTCTTCTCTTAGGGCTTCCCGTTAATAAGCTCTAAGATGACTCTGAGGGAAACGTTCCGGGCTGATGCACCTCCAAAACACACCCAAACGCAGGTCAGGCAGATGAAAAAGCAGAGTCTCTGGAGCCCCACATCTACCTCTCCCTGCTGGGTGCCTCTTTACTGAGTGCCTGCTTTGACTTGTTATTGCGGCAGGGGCAATGGACAAGGTGCTGCTGTGGGCTGGAGGAGTGATTTGGGAAGCCAGGAGAGCTGGAGGAGGGCGGCGTTGACTCTTCTGGAGCGGAGAGAGGACTGAAAACAACGTAATGCTCGGCTCATAGGACAGGAGGGAAATGGGGGAGACACGGAAACCTTTCTGTAGGCAAAAGGCAGCATCTTGGAAGCTGCACGACTCCATCGGGAAAACAGTCGGAGTTGTCGGAGGCCATTGCTGCCTTGTCCCCTTCTGTCAGGTCACCGTGCGTTGGCGGGGCAGCTCACGAGCCTGTCCAATGGACTGTTGTTTCCCTGGCACAGCTGGAAGGAGGCCTGCGCATTGACAAAGCCTCGTTCTAGAAGTTGTGGTGAGGGCTTTGGTTAAGGAACTGGGCGGGTTCAATTCTTGTCTCCCTCACTTTCTGGCTGTTAGAAACGAGGATGAGACCTGCTGTGGGGGGGCAGATTGTCCCACATCTGCTCACGGTTGGGTTCTTTTGCCCCTTCTTTGAAGCCTCAGTCCTGGCCACTTATGGACCACTGGTCTGATTCTATGTATTTGGTATCCTCCTTTGGAGGGAAGACATTGGGAGTTCTGGCTGGATCAGCTATACACCTGGATCGGCCACAGAGTTACTGATGAGCTCCCAAGAGTTGAAGCAGGGTAGAGCCTGGGATTTCTTACTCCTGAATCTCGGGTCCCTGTCCTTCGAGTTAATTAGCTGTAGCAGCCCCTAGGGGGGAATGTGGCTGCACACGTGCTAACGTGTTTGCCATGCGATCCAGTAGAGATCACTGATCCACATATACTCTAGATAAGGTAAGTAGATAAGGCTACTAGCCCTTGCTCAGCTGTGGCAGGGAAAGAGCCAGACATCAGGGTCAGGTATGAGAAGGAGCCAACGTCCCCAAAGATAGCACAGCATCCTCTTGCATCTGCATCTTCCCACCCCTGGTCTAGCATCCAGAATGGGAAGCGTCGACAAAGCTGTCAGAACCGCTCAGCCCACACACACCCTGTGGAAAAGCAGGCGTTGGGGCTTAGTGTTTACCCAGGCTGTTGGTTTATCATTTTTATAATGTGTGTAACGCTCCAACCCAGCAGTTCCTGCATGTCCCCTGGAGTTGTCTTCCTGCCTGACTTCCAGGTGGCTGGGGGAAAGGCTCAGCAAAGATTTTTTTTTTTTTCAGCAGAGAAATGTTCTGAGACGCCATGTTACTACATGAATCTTTAATCAAATTCCCTGCCTCCCTCATTAAAACAATCCATAGCGGGTGCAAATTGGCATAGATCTGTTGGAGTTAATGGAGCAGCACTGATTTTCACTAGCTGACATGGCCCTCGTTCGGTGTATGTATATATGTGCACATATATACATATGTGTCTGGGTCTAGGTACCTGCCCATATATATATGTATTCGTAACATCAACAGACTCCAGTTCCGGGCAGGCAGGATTGAACCAGGGACTTCTGAAGCTTAGTTTGAGTCTCTGCTACATGAGCTAAAAACTGTCTGCCTGTTAGCTGTGGCTGTAGCAGACTCATTAATCTCTAAGTGGTCTTGGTGCCACTATATAGGACAGAGCACCACACCCAGGAGGTGTGTGGTTTATATGTCTAACATATATACCCCGTATACTTATTCCTGTCGTCTCTGGAGGTTATACAGTTTGTTGTGAGTTATATTTTAATTGTGTCCTACTGTTTATTCTGGGAAAAGCTCCTTTTAGGCCCTCTGACATTAACATAACATGCATGCAGGTGTAGGTACTCAAATATATTCTTACTCCCTCTCTAAACTGCCACTCCGAGTGATGCAAGCAGCTCGTTGCAGTCCTAAATCTACGTTCTCTTTGTTGAAAAGAAAAATCCTCATAAGCTTTTATCTGATCAGTTACAATAAAGCTGATCCCCTCTGGTCATCTGTATTCAGTATTATACAGTGGCTCAGGAAGAAGAGATGTATTAGGAGAAATTAGCATGTATTTTTTGCAATGCCCGAAAGCAGACGGTTGAAACTTTTTAATGAAAAATTCTCCGGCTGAGAAATGGTCTCTATTTAAAAAAAAAAAAACCTTACGATTTTTTAATGTTTTTCCAATGTCTGTGGTTTATCATTTTTCAGTTTATTCCCTCTCTTTTTTCATCTTTTTTGAAAATCATTTTTAAATGACTGGTAAAAGAGGAAGGAAGAAGGGGGAGGAAAAACAAAAAAATGATTATAATGATAAACAAAATAAACAAATGCTGGGGGGGGCAGGGGAGGGAAAGTGGTTTTTTTTAAAAAAAAAAAAAAAACAGACCCAAAAATGGTCCCTTTTGAACCCTGGAAAATGAAAACAACTTTTGAAACATTTTGTGAATTTTTTTCGTCCATTTTTTTTAACCAGCTCTTGTGTTAGTTGCTTTACAAAACAACAACAATAATAATAATACCTAGCTCTTATATAGCACGTTCATGGGCACAATAAAGCAAAAGTTTCCCTAACCTCTGTTTGCCAGAAGCTGGGAATGAGCGACAGGAGATGAATCACTTGATGATGACCTGTTCTGTTCATTCCCTCTGGGGCACCTGGCACTAGCCACTGTCGGAAGACAGGATCCTGAACTAGATGGACCCTTGGTCTGACCCAGTAGGGCCATTCTTATGTTCTTTAGTGAGGGTCAGAAACTGCTCTTAAATGTCACCTGCGACAGATTCGGATATTCAACTAACAAAAGTCTAATGGGGACAGGTAAGGCAAAGGTTCCAATAATAACATCATCCAGTTACTCAGGTCAGGCATGTTTGATGTTTCTGTTTTAAAAATATTTCCTGAGTGTATTCAGGCACTTCCTGTTGTCGATAAGTGTAGAGTTGAGTCAATTAGTTGAATTCAACTTTCCATTAATTTTGACAGAAGATTCTAAAGAGCAATGAAAATACTTTGCACTATTTAGTACTGTTCGTTCAAAAGTCTCAAGTCCCTTCATAAACACAGGCTTCCTAAACTCTAAACCTCAGTGCAGGACCAAAGTATTATTGTATCCATGTCACAGATGGACAAACGGAGGCATAGAGATAGTTAGGGTGTGATCCAACTTCCATGAAAGTCAGCAGGAATCTTTCCACTGGTTTCAGCGGCAGCTGGTTTGGGCCCAGATCCACACAGGTATTTAGATCCCTAATGTCCACTGAAACCAATGGGCCTTAGGAGCCTAAATACCTTTTGTTGCATCTGGGCCTTGGTCTCTCAGTTACTTAATTCAAAATTGCAGCAAGTCAGAGGCAACAGAACCCAGGAGTCCTGACTCCCAGTTCAATAGTCTGATTACTGTGCATTAGTCTGATCAGTCTCCAGCATTTCTGTTGAACACACTCGCTGGGAAATAATTGCACACTTGGCTAGTTCAGAAGCACCAGTTTCCCTTCCATGCACAAAGTGAGGGGCTACGGCTGAAGACAAATGTTAGAAGAGAGAGTGCAGCACAACTAGGCTTGGGAGAATTTGATTTTTATTTTTTTATTATTTCAGTGAATAATTTCTATGTTTGTTGTAAAGCATTTTCAAACTTTTTTTAATTTCAGTTTTCACAGTCGGGGTTTTCAACTGTTTTTTCCTCTTGCCATCAATGTCAATTTTCACAGTTCTGCGACATTAAAGGGGGCAGACACAATCATTATTTAATGGCAGCAGACATTGAGAGTCAAGACTGTGAAAGCTTTATAACCAGCATAAATTGTCAATGCCACATGTCAAAATATGCAAAGTAAATATACTTCAACCAAACGTCAATAAGCAGCGTTTTTCTGTAAATTCTGCCTATCTGTACATTTTGATTATTGGTGATGGAAAAAATTTTTAGTTGGTTTTTGTGTGTATGGCAAAATCAACATTGACTGATAAAAAGCTAATTCTGCCAAGCCTAGGTACAACTAATGGAAATTGGGTGTATATACACATTCTCTCTTTAACTTGGCCCAATGGGATGTAGATCTCTGCTTTCTGCATGTCATGCCAGTGCTGGAGACACCTGCTCACTCTATACTGCGACTTCAGTTTCCTATTGCTGCCAATCTGCCATCTTTCATCAGCACTAAATTAAAGATAAGAAATCAATAGTTAAATTGTATGTCATTGTATGCCCTAAATTACCGGCATATTGAATCAGGCTCTGTCATCCCTAAACCCATAGGGGAGAAAATTATTAAAGCTATTTTTTTAAAGGAATCCTGAGTTCTTCTTTAATCATATGAAAACGTATGCATTACAAAGAATATATTACTTGAATGACTGAAAGATAGTTGATGGCCTGCCTTTGATGTTAATGGAAGAACATCATCTCTGTGATCTTGGAACGTTTGTTGTGTCTTTCATAATGGAATGCTATCACAGATGAGAAGAAGGTGCTTTATTTCATTCTGTTTTCATTCTTGTAGAGTGCCTTTAGACCAGACACCGTATGTAGTGCTGAGAATCTAGTTCTGCTGGGAGTATCAGACTTCAGTGCAGTAATTGCTAAAGGGGGGAAAGCTGCCTGCTGCAATTCTGAAATTAATACAGAGTGGGGCCCGTCTGTGTGTCTGTCTGCATTTGTTTTCCTTTCAAATCGGTTCTTGGGGCATGATCCTGAAAGGTTCTGAGCAGTCTGGCCCAGCTGGTCCAATCCAGCAAAGTATTTAAGCAAGTGCTTAATTATAAGCATGAACATAATCCCACGGAAGTTAATGGGTCTACTCAGGTACTTAAAATTAAGCATGTGTTTAAGCACTTTGTTGGACTGGCGCAGAGAGCTCAGCAGTTTGCAAACTTGAGTCCTTACATACCATATATTGCTGCAAGCCAGTTTTGGATAGACTAGGCGATTCTGAAGGGGTTTCTTCCCCACTTTCAAGGGAATGCTGAAAACTAGAGCCATGTATACGCTCCATCTTAAGGCAGCACAAGTTATGTCCCTTTGGGGTGAGAATAAGTCACCCCCCTGAGTGATGTAAATTACACCGACCTAAGCGCTGGTGTGGACAGTGCAAGGTCAGCGGAAGAGCTTCTCCCGCCGACATAGTTACCGCCACTCACGAGGGCTGGAATAATTAAATCAACGAGCTCGCTCTCTCCCATCAGCTTGGGGCATCTGCAGTAGCTGCACGACAGCAGCGCAGATGCATCGGTGCAAATGCTGTAGTATAGCTATAGCCTAGCCAATTACCATGGCAGTCACGCTCATCAGAGGATAGGCTCAGCAGTTCTGAGCATGGACAGCAGTTGGCTTCATCAGGTGTTGTTTGTACCAACAGGTGATTAGAAATAAAAGAACATAGAAAGTGCTACACCAGAGCAGGCCAGTTGTCCTCCTAGTCTTGTGTCCTGTCTCTGGCAGTGGTCAGTTCCAGTTGCTTCTGAGGAAGGTGTAAGAACCCAGCTGTAAGCAGTTCTGTGATCAGCTACCTCCAAGCAAAGTTTTTTCTCGGCCCCCATTAGCCTATAGCTTGGCTTCTGCCCTGAAGCATGAGGATTTGTGGTCCAGATCCTCAAAGGTATTGAGACACTGAAATACCTTTGAAGGTCTGGGCCCAGAGCCCTTCCAGGACTGTGGAGGTAGTTGTGTTGTTTTGTTCTTTTTCCAACCCTTGCTACTGTAGCTCTGGGTAGTCTCACCATTAGAGCTGGTCAAATTGTTTCAAGGTTTGATAAATTTCAAAACAAAAAAAACAGGATGAACATTGAGATGAAGGGTCAGAATTGAGTTTTCAAAATAAATTCCAAAAAAAAAAGGGGGGGGGGAGGGAAATGTCTTGATGTCCTCCCCCCCTTTTTTTAACTACCCCTCCTCCATCCATATAGATGTCCTCTGAATCCTTTACGATGGCTGCAGGATGATAGACTTTAACTGTAGATTATGGAGTGTGAGGTGTATGAAATTTAGTTTTTTCCAAAAACTGGACCCGATCTTTTCTCACTGGAATCGATGACCAAACTCCCACTGACTTAAGTGGGAATGGGGCTGGCCTAAAGGAACCCTAATATCCAGCCACCCGTTTCTAGAAAGCCTGGGTAAACTGATACCGGTAGACAGATGTGAGGAACTCCCCAAAGCATTTTTAGTATAAATACTATTTCTCTGGATTTCTCTTCTAGAACAAGGCACCTGTCTATATGCTCTAGTTGCCCTCAATCTTACAACCAAATTAATGCTCAAACATATCTACGGGGCAGCACTATAACTCAATGTAACTTATCGCCAGCGGCTGGTGTAATTGACCTGAACTATTTGGAGTTGCTGCGTCTAAACGCAGCAGCTGAGCAGTTCAGATCCCCCTTTCTGACGGCTAAATTCCCCACCCTTTATAATCTCTCTCCCCTGCCCCCATTTTCAAATGCCTGGGTGACAAGATGAGCTGTCCACCGGGCCTTAAAGTACTATTTCAGACCAACGTGGGAAGTGGGATTCAAAGACCTGGGAATCCCCACAGAGAACACCTGGACAGCAGCCCCTTTATCTGGACCATGTCCCTCTGAAAAGAACCAAAGCCGGGCTGGGTTGTATCTACGCCACCGCCGCTGGCAGGTGTCAGGAGCTGCACACTAGAAGCCAATTGCTGAGAGTCACAACAGCAGCTTCATTGAGCCTACTAACTTCTTGACCAGTGGTTCTCAACCTGTTTATCATTGTGGGCCGCAGGTTGAGAACTGCAGCACCCCCCTTCCTAAACCTTCCCACAGTCCCCTATGCCCAGCGCCCCTGCCCAGAGCAGGGCCAGGAGCAGAGCCCTGGACACTGGGCCTGGCAGCTGGGACCCGGACCCACCATGTGGGACTGGGCAGATGGACCCTGGAACCTGCAGCAGGGCCAGGCAGCGGGACTCCTCCCCACCCCCCATGGGGCTAGGCAGCCAGCAGCTGAACCCGACCCCAGAAGTGGAGCCCTACCTAAAACCTGGAGGTGCTGCAGCACCCTGGCAAAACTCCAGTTCCCAGCACCCCCCATTCCCTCACTGCCCAGAGCCCCCCCCAAACCTACCCACTCTTCCACCCCCTGCCCCACTGCGTCACTCACCAGCCCCCTGCTGGCAGGAGCCGCTCATGCAGGCTGCAAGATGCTATCTCCCCCTCAGCCAACCCTGTCCCCCGCCAGACCGGAGCGGCAAATTTTGAATTTTTTTAGCACACAGCTGGGCCGCGGGTTGAGAACTGTTGTTCTTGACCATGCCGCTTATTCTTATCTGCCGGTAGAGGACGCTCTTTCTCTTAACTACCCTGCATACTGCATGTTCCCCGGATGCCTGGTTTGGCCAAAAGCATTAATTAGTGCCCTGAACTTAATTCTAGCTGGGAGAAGGCCCTCTCCACGCCGTGTACGTCCAGGAGGCAGGCGGCACACTACAGTTCTGAGGGTGCCAGGGGACTATGTCAGTGCAGGCTCAGTGACTTCTCGTGTTTTCGCTTTTCTCCCGCAGATGGTTTCTGTCTGCCCGAGTGGGACGGCATTGGCTGCTGGCCCGAAGGCATGCCGGGCAAAGTGGTGGCCATGCCGTGTCCTGAATACATCTATGACTTCAATCACAAAGGTAATAAAGCTCCTTCCCAAATGCCACGGGAACCTTTCAGCCTGCAGCGGGGAGCGATGCAGCTGAGAACTAGACAGCCGGTCGTTGGCCGAGGGAGACTTTCCCTTCTTGACCGGTGTCCTGGGTTTATACCCCGGCCCTTAAACAGTATCCCGGGAGTCACCCGTTAGTGCCTCAGGTGGTCCCATGTTGCCATAAGGGTGAATATAGAACATCAGGGTTGGAAGGGACCTCAGGAGGTCATTTAGTCCAACCCCCTGCTCAAAGCAGGACCAATCCTCAATTTTTTTTTGCTCCAGATCCCTGAATGGCCCCCTCAAGGGTTGAGCTCACAACCCTGGGTTTAGCAGGCCAATGCTCAAACCACTGAGCTATCCCTCCCCCTGATGGCCTCAACACCTCCTAGACTGGGTCTTCGGGGTCTAGTAATCCTGCTGTCAGCATCAGGCAGATTCCCAGTCAGGGACTTTCTTCCCCTTTCAGGGATCAATGCACATCAGTATTTGCAGATTTTCACAGCCCACTGGACTACAGCATCTGGAAGCACTTAGGTTCGCATTGAGAAGCAGAGGTGAAGGTGGAGTTCATATTGGCTGAAGCCAGAGCTCCACCAAGCCAAACTGCTGCAGAATCCGTCTCGGCTCTGTGTCCCTTTGTATCTGAGTCCCGAGTGAGAGCCCCTGTGTTGAGAGAACCTGTTCTCATCACAGGCACCTAACACCTTCAATCCCTGGTTCTCCAGCTCGGGACTTTTTGTTCTGCTTCCGTGTAGGGAAGTGGAGAAAAGCAACTGGCTCTCAGAGTTCATCTTCAGTCACTGAGGTTCCCATTGACATGGTAGGGCCTGCCACTCAAATGTGTCGATTCCAGGCCAGTCAGCCTTAGTGGCTCAAACGCTTTGCCCTAATCGTCAATGGTGCAAGGACAATTAATTCTCACTCCACCCCCAAAGGTAGTGATGCAAAGCTGATGGGTGTGGGATCCTACAGACAGAGCGTGAAAGTATTACAGAAAATCCCCACTGTTGTCCCTGATGGTGGCTCAACTCCGGCTCCTGAGGGCAGTAACCCTGTGACATTGGTCTGGCGGCACTGGTCTCATTCCGCATTACAAAGCCACTGCACTGGTGGAGCCGAGACCACAATGTGGGCTATGTATCATGTGTTTTTAAAAAACAAAAAATCCTTTTGCCTGTTTCTCAGTTGCTCTGTACCTGAGCTGTGCATAGGACCGGAGTTGGTGGGTAAAACCATTTTTATGCTCCCCCCATTCTGAGCTATGCAGGAGTCTGCTTGGTCCCTGGTGTGAATCAGAGCAGCCTCAAGGCTGCTCTAACTTATGCATGCTTCCCAGAGCTCCTAGGAAGCAGAGATTAGCCATTGTGTAGTAGACTATATCCACAACCCTCCCACAGGCCCACTGTGGCCAAGACTGGGAGCTGGACCAGTGTAGAAACCTTATGCCAGAACTGCAGCTGCCAGGGAGGTTTTTCTGCACATCCACTTAAAGGCCCCTTTATGATACACAGAAGGGGAAGAACGATGGTCTAAGTGGATGGAGCAATGGAGTGGGGCACTGGAGCACTGGGTTTTATTCCTGGATTTGCCACAGGCACTCTGGCTGACCTTGGGTAAATCATTTATTCTGCACTGAATCTGAGTTCCCTCTTGGTAACATGGGTGTGACAAAGGAAAAAAAAATCTTGGAAGGCACTAAGATCATACATAAGAAGTGATAAGGGCTAGAGACATAGAAAGATCCACTTGAACAAGCCCATTGCTTTTCAATGACTTTTTTTTTAACAACCGTGCAAATGTTTCCATGCTATTGGATTTTGAAAACCATTTTTCTGCCTTTCTTTTTTTACACCCCGTATTTTGACCTACAGTGTTTGATGGGTGCCCCTTTAAATCTGAGCATTTCTGTGTAGAACAAATGGCTGGGTTTCAAAGTTCAGTTGCGGTGGGAGATCCTCTGGGCTAGGCTGATCTGAAACAACCCCCTGCTCCCCTGCGGCTCCATGACAAGCTGCAGAGAGAGCAGATAAGGGCAGGCTGATTATGGGTAGCTGAGATATAAGGACAGGTGGATAAATTCTGTGATTGAAGCATTGGGAAAGATACTTCTTCTGTTCTGCAGGACTGCAGTCCGCTAAGCGTCATGTTGTCTGTTTTCTCATTCCTTTTGTTAGGCCACGCCTATCGGCGGTGTGACGTGAATGGGAGCTGGGAGCTGGTGCCAGGCAACAACCGCACCTGGGCAAATTACAGTGAATGCGCCAAGTTCCTCACCAATGAAACCAGGGAGACGGTATGCCATGCTTGTATGGAAACTGGGAACAGGGTGGGATCTGATCAGAACTAGCCAAAGGAGCCTTTTGTTCCTAAACAGGCAGCACCCTGATGCTGGAAAGATTCCCAATGTTTGTAGGTCCCAATTAAACCTTTCCCATTTATTTCAGCGGGAAATTGCTTCACATCAAGGGGGTGGGGGTGGGCTGTTCTTCAAGACAGTCAGATGTTTGTCATGTGCTCCTCAAAATGGCCTGATCCATTTTCACAGGGGTCTGCGGGGGTCGGGGGGAAGCTGGAGGGCACTATGTGAAATTTCTTAAGAAGCTAAGAGCAGATAACCACACCTAATCACATCAGCCATGCTATCAGAGGCTCATTCACCTGCGCATCTACCAATGTGATATATGCCAATATGTGCCAGCAATGCCCCTCTGCCATGTACATTGGTCAAACTGGACAGTCTCTACGTAAAAGAATAAATGGACACAAATCAGACGTCAAGAATTATAAGATTCAAAAACCAGTCGGAGAACACTTCAATCTCTCTGGTCACACGATTACAGACCTGAGAGTGGCTATCCTTCAACAAACAGACTTCAAAAACAGACTCCAATGAGAGACTGCTGAATTGGAATTAATTTGCAAACTGGATACAATTAACTTAGGCTTGAATAGAGACTGGGAGTGGATGGGTCATTACACAAAGTAAAACTATTTCCCGGTGTTTATTCTCTCCCCACCCCCCACCGTTCCTCAGATGTTCTTGTCAACTGTTGGAAATGGCCCACCTTGATTATCACTACAAAAGGTTTCCCCCCGCCGCCCGCTCTCCTGCTAGTAATATCTCACCTTAAGTGATCACTCTCGTTACAGTGTGTATGGTAACACCCATTGTTTCATGTTCTCTATGTATACAAATCTCCCCACTGTATTTTCCACTGAATGCATCCGATGAAGTGAGCTGTAGCTCACGAAAGCTTATGCTCAGATAAATTTGTTAGTCTCTAAGGTGCCACAAGTCCTCCTTTTCTTTTTGCGAATACAGACTGACACGGCTGCTACTCTGAAACACTTCTGGGGGGGCTCGTTCCATTCTAGTGGAGACCATCACCATCCATGGGCAGGGATCCGCCCCCCCCCCCCGCCCTCCCAGGGGTCAGTTCTGGATACTTTTCAATGTTTTCATTAATGACTTGGATAATGGAGTGGAGAGTACTCTTATAAAATTTGCAGGTGACACTAGGCTGGGACACGTTGCAGGAACTTGGGAGAACATTAGAAGTGAAAAT
This sequence comes from Dermochelys coriacea, assembly GCF_009764565.3. Classification (NCBI taxonomy): domain Eukaryota; kingdom Metazoa; phylum Chordata; order Testudines; family Dermochelyidae; genus Dermochelys; species Dermochelys coriacea. Next base: position 266,680,978 of record NC_050069.1, read on the forward strand.
GACCTGGATAAATTGGCGAATTGTGCTGAAATCAACAAGATGAAATTCAATAAAGACAAGTGCAAGGTACCCCACCCTTAGGAAGGAAACGTCAAATGGACCACACAAAGTGGGGAGTAACTGGCTAGATGGAGGTACAGCTGGAAAGAATCTGGGGTTTATAGTGGATCATAAACGGAATATGAGCCAACAATGTGATGCAGGTGTGAAAAGGGCTGATATCATTCTGGGCTGTATTAACAGGAGTGTTGTATGTAAAACACGGGAGGTGATTGTCCTGCTCTGCTCAGGCCTGGTGCAGCCTCAGCTGGAGAACTGTGTCCAATCCCAGGCACCACACTTTAGGAAAGATGTGAACAAATAGGAGAGATTCCAGAGGAGAGCAACAAAAATGATCAAAGGTTTAGAAAACCTGACCTCTGAGGAAAGGATAAAAAAAGCGTGGCATGTTTAGTGAGAAAAGAAGACTGAAATGGGGTCTGATAACCGATTTAAATTATATTAAGGGCTGTTATAAAGAGGCCGGTGATCAGTTATTTTTCATATTCACTGAAAGTAGGACAAAAAGTGATGGCTTAATCTGCAGGAAGGGAGATTTAGGTTCGATATTAGGAAAAACTTTCTGACTCTAACAGTAGTTAAACTCTGGAACAGGCTTCCAAGGGAGGTTGTGGAATCTCTGTCATTGGAGATTTTTAAGAACAGGTTGGACAAACCCATCAGGGATGATCTAGGTTTACTTGGTCCTGCGTCAGCATGGGGGGCTGGACATGATGACCTCTTGAGGTCCCTTCCTGCCCTACATTTCTGTGATTCTATGCTTCCATGTTATTCATCTCCTTGTGAGTTAGGGACTGTATTCTAGCTCTGTGAGGGAGGAGCCTCTCTTGCTCATCTAGTGTAACTGTCCTTCTGCTGTTTACTTTTGTGAGTTTGTTTCTAAACTCTTCAGAGCTTTTCATTCTGTGATTTGCATGAAAGAGACAGGTTGGACAAACACCTGTCAGGGATGGTCTAGGTTTAATTGGTCCTGCCTCCTTGCAGGATAACTTCTCAGCCCGACATTCACTGTACCAAGAAAATAAGTTTCAGAGTAGCAGCCGTGTTAGTCTGTATTCACAAAAAGAAAAGGAGTACTTGTGGCACCTTAGAGACTAACAAATTTATTAGAGCATAAGCTTTCGTGAGCTACAGCTCACTTCATCGGATGCATTTGGTGGAAAAAACAGAGGGGAGATTGATATACACACACAGAGAACATGAAACAATGGGTTTATCATACACACTGTAAGGAGAGTGATCATAAGATATGATCACTCTCCTTACAGTGTGTATGATAAATCCATTGTTTCATGTTCTCTGTGTGTGTATATCAATCTCCCCTCTGTTTTTTCCACCAAATGCATCCGATGAAGTGAGCTGTAGCTCACGAAAGCTTATGCTCTAATAAATTTGTTAGTCTCTATTGGAGGTAGAGTGGCCCATTTACACCTCTATCATAGGACAAAAAGCGGTGGGTAGTGGATTACAGATGCTTGTAATAAGCCATAAATCCAGTGTCTCTGTTCAGTTCAGGATTTTTAATGTCTAGCAAAGTAATGAATTTAAGCTCTCAAGCTGGTCTTTGGAAAGTATGGTGCAGGTTTCCTTTGAGGATGGGGACTGACAGGTCAGATATGGAGTGATGGCTTTGTGCAAGCGAAATGTTAGAGATGTTATGCAGAAGAAATCTGCAAGATGTAGTTAGCCTCCTCCCTTTTCTCTCCCAGGTGCTTGCTATCACTGGTATTAGGAGTGGCTTCTCCCCTCCCCTATGCATTCAAAACTGGGCAGGAGGATGTACTATATTTTAGGGAACAATCCTGCACTGGCAGGGAAATAGACTGCATGACCTCACCAGAATAAAGAGAGAACTGGAGAATCTAATTAAGGCATGTATTGTGGGCCCACCCCCGGTTACCATAGTATTTGAACTCCTCACAATCTTTAATGCTACTCCTATGAAGTAGGCAGGTGCTGTCCTCCATGTTTTAGAGTGTGGAAACTGAGGCACAAAGAAGTCAGTCCAAAATCACACAGCAAGACAGTAGCAGGGCAGGGAATTGAACCTGCATCTGTGAACGCCTCGGTGACTGTGCTAACCACTCGGCCAGCCTTCCCCCGCCCCATTAACATTCTCTTGGGAAGAGGCCCAGGGTGTAGATGCTATGCCCTCATTCCTTGCAATAGTACAGCCACTTCCCTTTCCTTCCCACAGAGACAGAGCTTTGAGTACGCAGCTGAGAACTGCCACACTGAGAATGGATATGGGAAAGTGGGTCATCACACCGTTTACTATCTATATGCATGAAGTTGCTACAGCTTCTGGGCAGCGGCCTCTGCCATGCGGCAATTCCTGGGGGTGAAGCGCAGCTGTGTATTTTGTAAATTGTCTGTTATTGCACTGGTAGTGTTTAATTCCAAAGTATCTGAGAACCGTGGGAAAGGCCTCGGACAAACTTTAGCACCCAAATGGCCCAGTCTACGTATACAACCCATATATTTTTTTTTTTTATTGATTTCACATCCTGGGCCTATGGAGGTGAAATTGACCGGGGTGGAGTGTGGCTCTACCTAATGAGGAGTAAAACAGGTCACCCTGCATGGGTCAGAAGAAAGGGACAGTTCAGGATTGCTTGGCCAGCTGGGTCTATTATTTCAAAGTCTGCCTCTTTCAGAGAAACAAGGTGGGTGAGGTAATAACTTTTATTGGCCCAGCTTCTGTTGATGGAAAGAGACCAGCTTGTGAGCTACACAGAGCTCATCTTCAGGTCTTGGAAAGGTATGCAGGTATGTTCCACACAAGGTGGAACAGATTGTTTAGCATAAGTAGTTAACATGCTCAAACCCCTCTGCAGTCATAGGACCAAAAAAAGGAGGGGCTAGTAGTTTACAGACTGTTCTAATAAGCCATAAATCCCGTGTCTTTTTTAAAACCATGATTTTTAGCATCTAGCAAAGGCATGAATTGATGCTCCCAGGCTCATCTTTCGAAGGTGCCCTGAGGGTTTCCTTTGAGAACAAGGACTGAGAGTGTTTAGATGTGGAGGGATTGTTTTGTAAAAAGTGTTTGCCCATGGGTGAGACGGAGTTTTTGTCTTTGATCATTTTTTCTGTGTGAGTTCCTTCGAGAGCGTAATGATGGTCTGGTTTCACCCACACAATTGTTGTTGGGGCATTTAGCACACTGGCTGAGGTATAGCACGTAGTGATAGGTATGTGTAGCACCCAGGGATCTTGAAAGGTCTGTTTAGGGGATATTGATCATGGTAGCAGTGGAAATATGGCTGCAGATTTTGCGTCTGTTGTTCTGGCAGGATCTGGTGCTGCTTTGAGTTGGTGGGTTCTGGTCTGTGGGGAGCTTGCTTCTGATGATGAGGTTGGGAGACTGTTTGAAGGCCAGAAGAGGGGGATTGGGAAAAATTTCTTTCAGGATGTGGTCCCCGTTGAGTATGGGTTGTAACCGTTTAATGGTACCCTATATGGGTTCCAGTGTGGGGTGGTAAAGATGGTCTCTCAAGCTTACACAGAGCTCTTCTTCAGATCACTTCTCTGGGTAAGCTTGAAAGCTTGTCTCTTTCACTGATAGAAGTTGGTCCAATAGAAGCTATTACCTCACCCACATGGTCTTTCTCATATCCTGGGACCAGCATGCCTACAATAACACTGCAAACAAAATTTATTATTATTATTCTTTTTCTCTGCTGGCGGAGGGTGGCAATTATAAGACTGCTGTGACAGTATCCCCGGGGTGCAGCCTGTGACTGTGGACCCCTGTGCTCCCTGAACTCTCTTTAGTCTGGGCTGTCTCTCACAATGCCTTGATAGTGACCAGCAGCAAACCCCTCCAGGTGCTATTATCACTCAGCACAACCGCATGTGGAGCCCCACACCCAGCTAGATTGCATAAATGCTCCCAGAGCCCACTCATGAATTGCACAAGGAAAGGCACCAGCCAAATCCCCCCATCTCCCAGCACTGTGCCTCAGGAATATACTGTCTTGAACTGTTCAAGATGGGCAATGCAAATGTATTAATTGGTTCACCACTTCATCAGTGGAAAGTTGATATACACCAGCCTTTGCAGACCTGAGCAGATTACCAAACACTTCAGGCAAACTCACTGGTAAAGATAAACAGTTAAATTTATTGATTACAAAAGATAGATTTTAAGTAATTATAAGTGATAGGCAAAAAGTCAGAGTTAGTTACCAAAAGAAAAGAAAATATAAGCATGCAATCTAAATTCTCAACCCAATTAGACTGGGCAACAACTAGGCTAAGCAGTTTTTCTCACCCCACTGGATATTGCAGTTCATAGTACACAGATTTCACCCTTGAAATCTGGGCCACTCTCCTCTGCTTAAGTTTTCTCAGTGTCCTTGTTGCTTGCAGCATGGTTGGGGGCAGGTGAAGGGCCAAGCATGGGGACCTGTGTTCTGTTTTATACCCTGTCCCATGTGCTTGGGGAATACACATCCAGGCATGTCTGGGGGGCATTGCTGAGTCTCCAGGCAGGGTTGAGCAATTCCTCTGGTGTGGCCTCATGCAGGTGAGTCATTGAATTGTAGCTCCCTTGCTGGACAATAGCTGTTGATGTGTTGTCTGACACCCCACCCAGGTGTTGGTTACTTTCCTTGCTGTTGCCTCTGGGGAGCTAGTATCTGGCTGATTCCCCAATTTACAGCATGTTTTTGTGACAACCATAGAATACGATTCTCATAACTTCATGTGCATTAATGATATTCATATATGGGTAGAAAAATGACTTTCAGCAGATCACAGGTTTCAGAGTAGCAGCCGTGTTAGTCTGTATTCGCAAAAAGAAAAGGAGTACTTGTGGCACCTTAGAGACTAACAAATTTATTAGAGCATAAGCTTTCATCCGATGAAGTGAGCTGTAGCTCACGAAAGCTTATGCTCTAATAAATTTGTTAGTCTCTAAGGTGCCACAAGTACTCCTTTTCTTTCAGCAGATCATAACCTTTCCCCTGATACCTCACACAGCCTGCTTTATATGCAAGATCACAATTATGTATAAATGAGGAACATGGGGGTTACAGGGTGCTCCCCCAGGTACAGAATGTCACAATGGCAAGATAGCCCTCCAGTTTTTCACGCTCTCCATTGAGTCTGCAGAACTGGTAATAGTAAAACCTGCTTCAACTAGTTCTCTAAGTATAGAGGTCAGGCAGATGGATTCTGCCAAGACAGATTCATCACCTCTACAAAGAGAGTCGTGTTTTCTATTATTATTTTTTTCCCACTGGGAGAACAGCATTTTTGTGTCATCGGTAACAGCTGCACTTAACCAGCAATCATCCGCTGAGGTTGTTGGGAGATTTAGAGAGAGACAGATGGACAAACATAGCCAATGGGAACCAAACACTAGAAAGTGTTGGAAAAACCTCCCTGTCTCTCTCTCTATAGATAGGTATTTGTTTAGGTTCTCTGTGTTCTCATTTTAGCTACCACGGGGTAATTATATGGCTGGCCAAAGCAGCATACAGAAGGGGGTGGAGAAGGTTTGCATCTCTTTCCCTTGCCCTGGATGATACAAATAGGATTATCTCACTTAGAGCTGTGAAGAACCTGATTTTTTTTTTAAATTAACAAAGCGTGCTAAAGCAATCAATGCCAGGAGGATTAACAGCTCCTAACTACCCAGTGAAGCAATTGCTTCAGCATTGTTTCAAAGGGGAATCGGGGTGCTGGTGTTAGTGAAAGGTGCTGGATTGACAGCCCAGAGACTGATGTCCTCTGTTTAGCTGCAGATCAAGTAGTGGGCTGCCACTGGCAGCAGATAAAGTTTCCCCGCATGCCTCACTAATGTGCCGGGAACGGCCAACTCGGGATGAGGACAGATCTGCTGGGAGAGGACAGATCCGTGAAGGAGCATGTAGACTCCACATTGCTGAGGAAGGGGCCAGAGAAGCCCCATGTGCTGGGCTTGCCCCACCTCTCCGGTCCTGTCAATCCCGTATGGTAGGGAAGAGGCATTTAAAAAGGAGGAAACTGCAATGAGCTGTGGGGAGAGCGATCACCCCGAGCAGAAAACGGCTGGAATGACTCCTGGGGCCGCTGGTCTCCATCCAGGAGATCCACAACCCTATGGAAAGTGCAGCCAACTTCCACGGTAAGCCCATGTCAGCTACCCTGCTGGAAGGACGCCTAGAAAACGTCCCAAAGTAAGCAGGTATTGCTGTCTTTCCCCCTTTGAATTGGCTCCGCGAAGACGTTGTTTTCGGATGCATTGGAACATTTATTTTCCTTTCAATCCCCCATCGGAAGAGATGTAAGAGGGCCTGCAAAGTGCAGGATCCCATTTGCAAGGAGTTAGAAATTATATATACACTATAAGCCACCCCATGTAGATAACTGGGCATGGCCAGGGACTCCCGCCATCTGGTAGAAAAATCTAAGGGAACTCTTTGACAGGCTCATAGGAAGAAGGGGTCCCGGGAGTTTGGCAAGTGAGAGGAGGGAGCTTCTTAAAGAGGTGTCCTAGTGGCATGATCATGGAGGTCCAAAGGAATTTCAGGGTGCTCTCCATGGCTGTGCTGAAAGCTTCCCTGGCTCAGTGAGCTTGTGTCTCTTTATGCTAACGCTCTGTCTTTAAGAGCTGAGATAACCCTGCCCTTCGTCCAGCTGGTGGCCATAAAGGAGCTGCAGAGGAGCTGAACCAGGATGTGTGTCTCTCGTCACAGGCAGCCTGCTCAGAAAGACAGCCAGCCTCCAGCCCAGCAGTCTGAGAGATCTCTGGCTTCCAGCCCGAGCACCGTGGCCATTCGGCTCCATTTTGTTTACTTTCCATCTGGCGTTTCAAGGAACTTGGGGAGTCAGGGTCATAGCTCAGCTGGCACTAGTCCCTCGGGGCACCCAGTGTGGTCAAAGAACCTGGGCTCACTCTGGTGCAATATGTTCGTTTCTTTGTTAACGGCAAGACAGACCCATCTCTGAGGTCTTGCGGCCTCATGTCAGGCTGTGCATGGCTAGCACGTCAGATGCTTTCTCTTGGCCCCGGGTGCTGGTCGTACCTGGGGCACTCTCACTTTCACGCTGGTGCTCATCCGTAGCGCCTTGGATATGGGCGCTTTCCCTTTCACACTAGCGTGCATTGGTAGCAATTCCAGCACTGGCACGTTTGCCCTCCTGCACGTCAGTATCGCCTTGGATACAGGAACATTCACTTTCGCTCAGCGGAGTGGCAGCAGTAGGTAGCACATGATCACTTTCTGTTTCACCTGCGTGGAGAGCAATGGCACCTGGCACCTGGTCACTTTCACATGGGGGCCCAATGACAGTTACTTTCACCCAGTAACCAAAAGCAAACGGGCCTTGTGTCTTGCCAGATTCCCTTCTCCGCAAATGCTGTTAATCCTAGGCATGGCTTGTTTAGGAAGGACAAACCCTCCTGTTTTCAGGGATGAGATTGGGGAGAAGTGTGACTTAGACCCACTGAAAGGGAAACAGTGCGGCCTGGGAACATGGGTTCAGTTCTGCCTGGAAACACCATCCCAGCCACGTGGCCCATCAGAGGGCATAACCTTAACAGAGCCAATCTTGTCTTCATCCACTGCCGCTTGTTTATAACGTGGTAGCTTCTCTGTTCCCAAGGAAATCGGAGTCCCATGCCAGGCCCGATGGGAAAAGCAGAGAGCATACAAGGGTTGCTTTATCTAAACCTCATTGTTTAAAGCAAAGTTGTTTTCCAGCCCGGAGCTTTGGAGCTCCTTGGTATCTTCTCAACAATGGCATGATTTGTATGGCCTATGAAGTGGCTGAACTAGAGGTACTAATACATAAGTGTTAGAGATTTAACGGCCACACTTTATATTCCAGTGCCGGTTGTATACGGTTAATACCTGATGAATAGATGTTTTAATAAATGGTTAATCAATTCAGTCCAACAGTTCTATACATGTCATTTGGCCACTATAGCACCTTCTACAGATGTGCTGATAATCTATAACACAAGCTGCTTCTGAACATCTATTGATCATGGGAGAGGCAGTGTGGCCCAGTGGATAGAGAGTGGGACTTAGGAGACCTGGGTTCTATTCCCAGTTCTGTCACTGGCCTGCTGGGTGACCCTGAGCAAGTCACTTCCCTGCTCCAGGCCTCAGTTTGCTCATCTGTAAAATGGGGATAATGATACTGACCAGGTTTGCAAAGTGCTTTGAGATTCATGGAGGGAAAGTGGTGTGTAAGAGCTGTGTGCGGAACTCATTGCCAGGGGATGTTGTGAAGGCCAAAAGTATAACTGAGTTCAAAAAAGAATTAGATAAGTTCACGGAGGATAGGTCCATCTATGGCTATTAGCCAAGATGGTCAGGGACACAGCCCTATGCTTTGGGTGTCCCTACATCTCTGACTGCCAGATGTTGGGACTGGACCACAGGGGATCATTTGATAAATTGCCTCTGAAGCATCTGTCACTGGCCATCTTCGGAAGACAGGATACTGGGCTAGGTGGACCATTGGTCTAACCCAGTATGGCTGTTCTTATGTACTGTTATTATTTATTAAGCATGTATAAATGGAACCTCAATAGCCCATGTGAACAATTGAATCACTGTTATTTGTTCACTAAAGTTTCTTCTGAGCATCTGAAAGTACTTAACGAGTGCTAGCAAATTAAGCCTTACCTCTGTGAAGAGGGACTGTCTCCCCATTTGATGGATCAGGGGACTGATGCAAGGGGCCAAAATGTTCAAACTTGAGCCCCTAAAACAGACACCTGGGGGGCCAGATCCCCAGCTAATGTCAGTCACTGTAGCTTCATGGAAAGCAGTGGAGTTATGCTAGTTTATACCAAACTGACGGACTGGTTCCTAAATCCCTATAAAAGAAAATGAGTACCTCTGGCACCTTAGAAACTAACAAAGTTATTTGAGCATAAGCTTTCATGAGCTACAGCTCACTTCATCGGATGCATTTGGTAGAAAATACAGTGGGGAGATTTATATATACACACAGAGAACATGAAACAATGGGTTTTGTCATACACACTGTAAGGAGAGTGATCGCTTAAGATGAGCTATTACCAGCAGGAAGGAGGGGGGGGGAAAGGAGGAAAAACTTTTGTGGTGATAATCAAAGTGGGCCATTTCCAGCAGTTAACAAGAATGTCTGAGGAACAGTAGGGGGTGGGGTGGGGAAGAAATAACATGGGGAAATAGTTTTACTTTATGTAATGACCCATCCACTCCCAGTCTCTATTCAAGCCTAAGTTAATTGTATCCAGTTTGCAATTAATTCCAATTCAGCAGTCTCTCGTTGGAGTCTGTTTTTGAAGTTTTTTTGTTGAAGGATAGCCAATCTCAGGTCTCTAATCGTGTGACCGGAGAGATTGAAGTGTTCTCCGACTGGTTTTTGAATGTTATAATTCTTGACGTCTGATTTATGTCCATTTATTCTTTTACATAGAGACTGTCCAGTTTGACCAATGTACATGGCAGAGGGGCATTGCTGACACATGATGGCATATATCACATTGGTAGATGCGCAGGTGAACGAGCCTCTGATAGTGTGGCTGATGTGATTAGGCCCTATGATGGTGTCCCCTGAATAGATATGTGGACAGAGTTGGCAACAGGCTTTGTTGTAAGGATAGGTTCCTGGTTCTGTTAGTGTGGTGTGTGGTTGCTGGTGAGTATTTGCTTCAGGTTGGGGGCTGTCCTGTCTCCCAAGATCTGTGAGAGTGATGGGTCGTCCTTCAGGATAGGTTGTAGATCCTTGATGATGCGTTGGAGAGGTTTTAGTTGGGGGCTGAAGGTGATGGCTAGTGGCGTTCTGTTATTTTCTTTGTTAGGTCTGTCCTGTAGTAGGTGACTTCTGGGTACTCTTCTGGCTCTGTCAATCTGTTTCTTCACTTCTCTACAAAAGAAAAAGGACACTAAACTCTCAAAACTACTACCTGCTACAAGGGGCCACAACAGTGGTTCCCTTAATCCACCCAGCAATATTGTTAATCTGTCCAACTATACTCTTAGCCCAGCAGAAGAATCTGTCCTATCTCGGGGCCTCTCCTTTTGCCCCTCCATCCGCACGAACATGATACAGTTCTGTGGTGACCTGGAATCCTATTTTCGACGTCTCCAACTCAAGGAATATTTCCAACACACCTCTAACCAACGTATTAACCCACAGGGACTTTCCTACCAACACTACAAAAAGAAGGATTCTAGGTGGACTCCTCCTGAAGGTCAAAATAACAGACTGGACTTCTACAGAGAGTGCTTCCACCGACATGCACTGGCTGAAATTGTGGAAAAGCAGCATCACTTGCCCCATAACCTCAGCTGTGCAGAACACAATGCCATCCACAGCCTCAGAAACAACTCTGACATCATAATCAAAAAGGCTGACAAAGGAGGTGCTGTTGTCATCATGAATAGGTCGGAATATGAACAAGAGACTACTAGGCAGCTCTCCAACACCACTTTCTACAAGCCATTACCCTCTGATCCCACTGAGAGTTACCAAAAGAAACTACAGCATTTGCTCAAGAAATTCCCTGAAAAAGCACAAGAACAAATCCGCACAGACACACCCCTGGAACCCCAACCTGGGTTATTCTATCTGCTACCCAAGATCCATAAACCTGGAAATCCTGGATGCCCCATCATCTCAGGCATTGGCACCCTGACAGCAGGATTGTCTGGCTATGTAGACTCCCTCCTCAGGCCCTACGCTACAAGCACTCCCAGCTATCTTCGAGACACCACTGACTTCCTGAGGAAACTACAATCCATTGGTGATCTTCCTAAAAACAGCATCCTAGCCACTATGGATGTAGAAGCCTCTACACCAACATTCCACACAAAGATGGACTACAAGCCGTCAGGAACACTATCCCCGATAATGTCACGGCTAACCTGGTGGCTGAACTTTGTGACTTTGTCCTCACCCATAACTATTTCACATTTGGGGACAATGTATACCTTCAAATCAGCAGCACTGCGATGGGTACCCGCATGGCCCCACAGTATGCCAACATTTTTATGGCTGACTTAGAACAACGCTTCCTCAGCTCTCGTCCCCTAATACCCCTACCCTACGTGCGCTACACTGATGACATCTTCATCATCTGGACCCATGGAAAAGAAGCCCTTGAGGAATTGCACCATGATTTCAACAATTTCCATCCCACCATCAACCTCAGCCTGGACCAGTCCACACAAGAGATCCACTTCCTGGACACTACGGTGCTAATAAGCGATGGTCATATAAACACCACTCTATATCAGAAACCTACTGACCACTATTCCTACCTACATGCCTCTAGCTATCATCCAGATCACACCACACGATCCATTGTCTGCAGCCAAGCTCTACAATATAACCACATTTGCTCCAACCCCTCAGACAGAGACAAACACCTACAAGATCTCTATCATGCATTCTTACAACTACAATTCCCACCTGCTGAAGTGAAGAAACAGATTGACAGAGCCAGAAGAGTACCCAGAAGTCACCTACTACAGGACAGGCCCAACAAAGAAAACAACAGAACGCCACTAGCCATCACCTTCAGCCCCCAACTAAAACCTCTCCAACGCATCATCAAGGATCTACAACCTATCCTGAAGGACGACCCATCGCTCTCTCAGATCTTGGGAGACAGACCAGTCCTTGCTTACAGACAGCCCCCCAATCTGAAGCAAATACTCACCAGCAAGCACACACCACACAACAGAACCACTAACCCAGGAATCTATCCTTACAACAAAGCCTGTTGCCAACTCTGTCCACATATCTATTCAGGGGACACCATCATAGGACCTAATCACATCAGCCACACTATCAGAGGCTCATTCACCTGCGCATCTACCAATGTGATAGATGCCATCATGTGCCAGCAATGCCCCTCTGCCATGTACATTGGTCAAACTGGACAGTCTCTACGTAAAAGAATAAATGGACACAAATTAGACGTCAAGAATGATAACATTCAAAAACCAGTTGGAGAACACTTCAATCTCTCTGGTCACTCGATTACAGACCTGAGAGTGGCTATCCTTCAACAAAAAAACTTCAAAAACAGACTCCAACGAGAGACTGCTGAACTGGAATTAATTTGCAAACTGGATACAATTAGCTTAGGCTTGAATAGAGACTGGGAGTGGATGAGTCATTACACAAAGTAAAACTATTTCCCCATGTTATTTCTCCCCCCACCCCACCCTCTACTGTTCCTCAGACGTTCTTGTTAACTGCTGGAAATGGCCTACCTTGATTATCACCACAAAAGGTTTTCCTCCTTTCTCCCCCTCCTTCCTGCTGGTAATAGCTCATCTTAAGTGATCACTCTCCTTACAGTGTGTATGATAAAACCCATTGTTTCATGTTCTCTTTGTGTGTATATAAATCTCCCCTCTGTATTTTCCACCAAATGCATCCGATGAAGTGAGCTGTAGCTCGCAAAACCTTATGCTCAAATAAATTTGTTAGTTTCTAAGGTGCCACAAGTACTCCTTTTCTTTTTTGAGAATACAGACTAACAGGGCTGCTACTCTGAAACCTAAATCCCTATGTAGCAGATGGTCTGATTTGGGCGGTGCCAAGTATGCACAACTCCTATCCAAATCCATGGAGCCTGAAGGGTCTCAAGACTGGGGGGAGAGAGGCAGTTCCCGACTCCCATGGACTTTCTGTGGGAGTTGGGCAATTTGCTACTCTTTGAAAATGTCCCCATGGGCCAATTAAGTGTCTCTTTTTTTTAATATTAAAAAAATGGCTTGGAATGGTGACAGCATTTCACTGGCATGGGTTGGCATTTGTGGAAGTCCAATGCAGTCCTCACTAGTTTTAAGCGTGTAATTAACAACGTCTGAATCAGCAGCTTTAACTGAGTCTGCAGATATTTGGGCCAGTAAACCCTTTTTGAGCTCACCCTTTATAATAACCATCCCGTCTTACACAACTCGTTAAAGATGGTTGGAGCCATTTCCTCTTCTTGACCGATCTCTTGGAGAGCTGTCTAAGGGTGCGGCCAGGTGGAATCGTTCCTCAGTCTCAGCCTGTAGCTGAATATCTCACATGTGGATATAGGATGATCCTGGCCTAAATTCACACCAACGACTTGTGATTGTAGGGCCCTGGACTGAGGCGCCTCAAAGGGGCCTGCTTCGGAAAGCACTGAGCACCTGCCCTTTGAGAATCAGGCCTCTTCACGGCAACTGCCATTGGGCATCCAAAAAATGAGGCCTGATTCTCACTGTCCCGTCTAGTCCCGAAATCACTAGTCCCATCTGCAAATGTCCTCCCCTGTCTATCCAGCACCAGATGCTCCAGATGCCTGCTCTGGGTGTTCCACTGGAAGACAGGGCACAGTGGATGGTGATGTTTAGTGGCTTGGTGTCTCTTCATTGTGCCCAGTGTTATGCATGGTCCAGGAGCATAAAGCAATGTGCGACATCCTCAGACTCCCATGTGGCGGGTTGCGGGGTGGTAGGGAAAGTAGCCTCGGCAAAGCAGTTACTCCGAGTGGGCAGAGCCTTGATCATACCTCTCCCTGTGCACTGCCCAGGAGTTGAGCTCGTGCAGGTTACCTCCTGAAGAGAAGAGACATGACTGTGGCTTTGGCATGGGTTGCACCAGCATGGTTTGGCGCAGGGTGGTAGGAGACTGCTGCGGAAGGAATGGCTCCCAGGCCGGGCAGGAGAGGCAGGGCCCAGACGGGAACCACTTTGCATCGCTCGACTGCAAGCAATTCAGCTGGCTCAAGGAGGAGCAGTGTCAGCTGGCACCAGGGAAAGAACCCTGATTTTCTCCTGGGGGGATGGCCCCAAGGTACAGCGATGCCTGGCACAGTTAAGTGGAGAGAAGATCTCATGGGTAGAGCCATGCTCATCCTCTCTTGCCAGAGGACAGAGCCCAGGTCCAGGGCTACATTAGGGCTTGTTTGCTGGAAAGAAGATCAGGCATTGGCAGGAGCTGGTGGAGGCAGTGGCAGGGGGGCAGGTAGAGATGGGGCCACGGCGCGCTGCAATTCCACATCTCCCCATCCTGGGATAACACACAGAAAGATGCATTGCTGCTGGGGGAAGCGGACAGGAGCCCATCAAACCCAGCAGCCTGGGATCCGTCCACCCCATTTGAATACACACCCAATGCCCTCCAGCCTTTGCTATGCCACCTTGGAAGACAGTTGTCTGGGTGATGATGAGGTACCCAATCCTCTCTCCATGCGGGCACTGGCCGAGGCAGGCTTGCTTTGGCAGTGCCCACAGCAGCATGCTAATTAGGCATGGCCAAGGCAGAGTTTAATTTGAAACAATCACACCAGTGTGGCCCGGGGGGACACGATGCTTCCCTTACCCACCCAATCTCCATCCCCCCATCACCACCTAGCTCTTAGGCAAGGGAGGAGAGTAATATCTGTTTTGTGGCCTAAGCGAAGACAAACATGGCATGGCCCAGGTGCAAGAACATAACCATGGATGTGAAACCACTTTCGTGGCCAAATAAATGCCAGAACAAATGCCACAATGCAAGCCACTGCTTGAGCTCTGGGCTGTGATCTACCGTCCTCGAGAGCCGGCCTTTCCCAGACCATTGCAGTTTGATCACAATATCTGGGGCTTTTCTGAAAGCTCCAGCTCCTGGAGTCAGGTGATTAGGTGAGAATCTTGGCTTTTATTTTGGAAAAAGGCTAAGTTTGTAGCCATGATGTTTGTGGAGAAGAGCTTGAAAACATGAAGGCTCAAACCAGGAGGCGACTAAACAGAACCTCTTGTTTATTATTTTTAAAACCCTTGTGATTTTTTTTAAACCAGTCTCGTGATTTGGGGGAACATGACTCGTGAGTGTCAGGTGGCTGGGGTTAGTGATGCTGAGCTGATCTATTAACAGTGTGTTCAGAGTTGGATAGAGTGAGCACCAGGGAACGAGCCTGGTATATTGTACAGAGGGGAAGGATGGCCTAGTGGTAGCAAACTGAACTGGGATTTGGGCTAGTCTGTGAATAGGAGGGTGGGGGGTCTCAAAATCTCTCCCCATCACCTTTTTTCCACACAGGAACTGCAATCCTTACACTCCCTGAGCACAAGGACTGCTGCAAGCCAGTGATGGGATTGGGAGGAGCAGAGGATGGAGACACACCAGCCTCTCCCCCAGCCGGGAGAGCTGGACGGGAACAGTGCACTGCACTCTTTCATAGGCCATGCCGAGTAGCATCCTGGGAGCATCTGTCTTAAATCAGTGAGAGTGCTTCTGGGAGCTGCCTCTGGGGCAGTGTATCCCCGCCCCTCACCAACACACAAATCCCTCCCCACCCACACGGTTCAGCACTCGGTCAGGGGACTGTATTTTGCCCAGCAAGGGAATGGCTCCCGTGATCCAACAGGTCTCTTCCTACATGTCTGTGAGCCTAGCAATCTGTTTTCCCATGATGCCGCTGTGTTACCTGAACTTCATTTTGTTTCCTATGGTTGCAAGTGTGTGTACATGTTTGTGTGTGTGTGTGTGTGTGTGTGTGTGTGCACGCATGCGTGTGTGTGTGTGTGTGTGTGTGTGTTCGGCTCCTCTGGGTCACCATCATTTCAAAGGAGGCCCCCATGTGGTTAAAGAGAAAAATTAACCATGCACTTTAGAACATCTACTGGCCAATCAGAAGGTCCCTTTCAGTAGCACACTCAGAGCTGCTACAATGTAGCCATTGTTTGATAGGGATGTGGGTGTTTCCGGTTAAAATTCTGAATGGGGAAGGAGAAAGGATTTTGGTCCGCTTGCTTGGCGTAGTAATTCTTCGCCACCACGATCCCTTCTTGGAGCACAAGCCATTGCGGTGGATGCAAGCACATGTTTCACCACAGCTAGGATACCCAGCTTCACTGGGGAGAAGCAAGTTAGGCCTCATACAGAGCCTTCTCTTTCGAATTGTGCAGTCTGCTTGTATGGCTTGCCTGCTGCAACCACTGCTTGAAAAACAAAAAAAGAACATTGGCAAGCCCAGCACTCCACCGGAGGAAACCACAAGGAAATGTTCCCAGAGCTGGGTATTCTGATGTAATAGGGCTTAAGGTTAGCATTCTAGTGTGGCATTTCTAGCCCCAGATCAAAATCAGAACGGTCATTCTGAGCCCAGTGTTACTAATGTTACTGAAACTCCGGGGTGGGAAGGGAGGAGGAAGAAAGATGCTGAATTGGTTGGTTTCTTCCTGAGTTTTTCTTCATTCAGAAGACGAAATGATGATCTGCCATGTTGGTAGATGTTTTAACCCTCCTAAAACTGATATTCAAACCTGCAACAGATATGTTCCTTCCTTGGGAGAATGGAGATAAGCCCCCAGCTTTTAAGGGAAGACTCCCTGCAATAGAAGATTTTGTGAAGCTGTGACTTAGAAATTGGAGATGAAAAAGACCTTTCAGGTGTCTAATCTGTACCCTTAATGCAAGATTGATCTCTAGAGATCCATGCAGTCTAAAGTGAGGAGGGCTTTCTGAGGAGACTTTACAAACAAAAGTCTTGCATGAACAATAAAGATCCTTAGGCACTTCTGGAAGAACAGGTGCTTTCTCTTTGCATCCCTGGGCCAGATTTCTCCTCCTCACATCTATGTGTTATGTGCTGATGCCCTCCACCCCAGAGCTAGTTGTGTAACCCACACGCCTTCTGGGTGTGGTGGTGTGTCCCATCTAGTGGTACCAAGACCACTTAGAGAGAGAGATAAAATGAGTCTGCTCTACAGCCTTAGATAACAGCCAGTTGGCTTTTAGCTCATGTGCTAGAGGCTCATGCATCAAGCTCCAGAGGGCTCCAGTCCAATCTCGCACACTGACGACCAGGTCTGTAGGTGTTACAGTTGCACATCAGTGGTGCTGCATATCCTGTGGGCTAAATCCTACACATCCTTAGTCAGGCAAATATCATAATGAAATCAATGGGAATTTTGCCTGAGTAAGAGCCAACAAAGGATGTCAGGAGTTGCCCAACAGTTTGCAACGTGCTTTGGGATCTTTGGGGATGAAAGATGCTGCATAAGTTCAATTTGACACACCCACATAAATCATGACTCTCCAAAATTCACGGTAACCTTAGTTCACTAGGAAATGGGTGTAACACTCTGCATGCTGTCCATGTACTCAGAAGACCCCATGATATCCCATTCCCATAAGCACCCACTGCTTCTTTGACCTTTGTGTTTCTGTTCTCAGCAGATACGAGAACCTGACTCTTTATGCTGCTAGCATTGTTGGGTTACAATAAAGCAGAATTCATTCTAATTTGGCACTGTTTCCCCCCCCCCCCATTATTTGTGCTGCAGGAGGTCTTTTATCGCCTCTATTTGATTTATACTGTTGGATACTCCATCTCTCTGGGATCCCTGACAGTTGCTGTCCTTATCCTGGGATACTTCAGGTAGGCGGCTCTGTTTTTCCTTTTGTTGGGGTATCCGTTTAATCACACAGGTCACCTGAAGTAGACTTAGGTTTTTGTCAATAACAAAGCTCCTCCTTTTTTGTGTATGTTTCATCTACCAGACACAGGGGTTGTTTTAATATTTGCTGGTTGGGTTGTGGGTGGTGCCATTCAAACACGCCTCTGGGAGTTAGGTAGAACCCCTCCAAACGCTGACATAATCACAGCAGACAGACAGAGCTCAAAACCTAATGTCTCTGTTTGGAGAAAGGGTTACAAGCTGAATGGAGCACAAGGAAGCAATGGCGCTGATTCTCTGGTCCCCTTGTGGTGCACTGGAAGCAGAAATAGACTATAAGCACAGAGGTAGGAATTCTCCCAGCGTGGGGGGCATAGAGCCAGCAGAGCTGGATCCTACACCTTGTCCCTGCCAGGAGAGGCCTGAGCCGTTTTGCTGGCCAGGATGAAAAATGTTTTTGGTACTTCCGCGCTCATGGGGCGGAGTGAAACAAAGTGGCTGGCTAATTATTGGAGCAAAACTGGCCAATCACTGCTGAGCAAAAACAAATAATTAAATCAAACTGAGTGACACAGCAATCTGGCGCTCCTTAAAGTGGCCGCTACCTTTACCTGCCCCTGAAATTGGTCCATATTTCTGCAACCTCATCTAGGTGAGGAAACTGTACCATCCCCATCCTTTGAGGACCACAGCCAGCTGGTGTAATTTAGAGCAGCCAACGGATTGCTGTAACCTGCACCCAGAGCTGGCGCTGGGCAGGGAACCCAGAAATCCTGAGTCCTGCTTCTGGGCCACCCCTTGGGCTGTCACTGACGACTTAGTGGGCTGTGATCATGACAGGCAGTGTAAGCTAGCAGTGGTGGGAGTAACCTCTCCACACCGCTAACAGCAATGGCATGACTGCAGAGAGTCTCCCAGACAGCACAGAACTAGGCTGGGCTAAACCATGGATGTGCAGTACTGGGAATTGCACATGGGGCCTTTGACTCTAAAAACCCACAGGCCGCTCTCTGGGAAACTAAATGCTTTACGAATTTATGTATCATCCTTGCTCAGGGGCCATGCGATCTTCTCTGTATCGTTCCAATTTTAGTATATGTGCAGAAGGAAGGCAGTTTTATTAGCCTAGACAACAAAGCGAGCCCCATACGCATAGATCAGACACTCACACAGGCCAGTGCAACATGACAAGCTCAGACTGCTTTGGGATCGTGGTGACATTTACATGAGCTATTCTGAGATTCATAGTGCAGCCCCTGAATCTCTCATTCCTTTGGGTCTTTTCCAGGATAAATGCTTTGTTTCTTTTTGGAGACCTGGATAGCTTGTTAAAACATTTAATGCTGTACCTCTGGCCCATTGGATGGAAATTCTGAGTAAGCTCAGGTCTTGCACTGTCTCATGCTTTCTTCTGTTGATCATTGATAGAGAGCGGCTGTTTTCAGAGAAGTGACTGTGTAAAAACAGCTTCCTCTTGCTCAGGAGAAATGTTCTCTCTAGTCACCCAGAGATAGATTGACTTGCTATACGGAGCAAAAATACACTTTATTTATTCGAGCTGGTCAAAATGTTTTGACTGAAACAAGGTTTCTGCTGGAAAATGCTGTTTTGATTAAATCAAATTTTCTCGCAAAATTGTATCTACTTCAACATTTCATTTTGGGAAAAAAGATTGCGGGGGGGGAACCATTTGAAAACATCAGACCTCCCCCTTCGACATGTTTAGAACAAACAAATTGAGAAAAGCACCACTTGGGGGTTTGAAATTTACTCCGTTTGGTATTAAACTTGGTATTCTTCCACCATTTCAAAAGAATGAATATAAAATTGTTGATTTGCCCCAGAACAATTTTTTTATAGTGTGATTTAGCAATTTTAGTTGTTGAAATTTTGGCATTTTGTCCAAATGGGGGATAATTTGGGATGATCTTTTTGTTTTCAAAATCTCAATTTTTTTCACAGGATGGCAAATCCATTTCCCAGCCAGCTCTCTTTGCCCTGGAGAGCCAACACAACTATACAGGAGTGAGCTGGATTCTATTCTGGCTCACATGTCAGCAAGAGACGCGTTAATTAAATTTCAGTTGCAGGAACAAATCCTGCTCTTACTCAGACCTGTACAAATCCATTGAGCACTCTTTGTATCATAGTGGGCCTAAAGGCTTTAAATAGAGGAAAATACCAAGGAACTGTAATTGAGATTGTCTTAAGACACGCTTGCCCCCATTAAAACCCATAATCTTAACAACAGACCTAGATTCTTCATCTTCCTCATATCATTGGAGCTGGGGATTTCAAAGGATGCAAACTCAGAGGCTGAGTGCTAGCTAAACAAACAATATCACATCTTACACTGCTACAGTGTAATGGATCTCTAAGTTCTTTACAATCTGCATTCAGGTATCACTTCACCTGTCACTGTAATGCAGCCACCTCTGGTGTGGAGCTCAGCAGCTGTTTAACAGTGCCCAGAAACACTGCACAACAGGAAGTGAAGTAGAATATTATATCTAATTGAAGCTGAAGAGGGAATCTAGCCAGATAGGATATAATTATTAACACAGGGACTAACAACCTCATGCCACAAATGACCACAAGATCTTGGGCCTTAATTTTACATCTTACCTGCAGGATGTATAATTGAGTGTGACGTCTCAGGGACCTTCAAATCCATCCCCCATATTTTATTTTTGCTGGGGCACCCTATCCCACCCGACTGCTAAGTCAGCTGCCTCTGTGGCTTTTGTTCAACCTCCAACCAGGCCCCTGGGTTACGCCAGGGGTGAATTTGCACTGGAGTGGGGCTGTGGCATTAGCCTTGGGTCACTGCAGGAGCACAGCATTCCGGAGAGGAGGTGTGCTGGGGTATCAGCACAGTGCAGAATCGTTTTACCCCACTGTGCCATTAGGAATCATAGCTGAACTTGACTAGGCCCAGTTGGACATCTAAACCGTTCCAATCCTGTGTCTCCCCCTTTCCCCTTCCAGGCGTTTACACTGCACAAGGAACTACATCCACATGCACCTGTTTGTCTCCTTCATGCTGAGAGCAGTCAGCATCTTTGTGAAGGATGCGGTCCTGTACTCTGGGTCAGCTCTGGAGGAGATGGAGCATCTGTCTGAAGAAGATCTCATGTCCATCACCGAGGCCCCCCCAGCGGATAAGTCGCAGTTTGTGAGTACTGCTGTATGGCCGGTTACGTCTTACCTCTCCCTCTTGTGTGGCTCAACCTGGGAATGCTGGTGATCTGGGGCCTTATCTACTTCCTGCCTCTTCCCTAATGGGAGACTGAGACATCTGACCCCTCTTCCCCACTTAGTAAACCACAACGTCTTCCGCCTCTTACACCTTCCCTAGTACCTAGCTTGAATCCAGCCCATGGTCTATAAGCAATGACCCAAGAGAACCTTCTGATCTGCCGGACCAATGCAAGTTCTTCACCCGCAGTCGTTCCAGGTAATATCAGAGCTAGGGTTTAGGGCCATTCCCAGCACCGTTATGTGGAAAGATGGGCACCTCCTCTTTAAAGAACAATGTCAGGACCCTGTTGTATAAAGGGTACATTTGCACAGCCCACTGAAGTGAGTCTGCGAGCCCTCATTGACAGACTTGGGCTTGTGGGGCTCATCCTACTGAGCCCTAGAGATGTTGCAGCTCTGGCTGGCGCTCGGGATTTGAAGTTGCAGCTCGGACTGGAGCTCAGCCTCTGAAAGTGCTGTCTACATAGCTCTTTTAGCCTCGTACCACATGCCAAGGTCTGTCAACCTGGGCTTAGAGGCTTGCTGCCATGGGGTGTGTAAATATACCCTGAGTGGCTGTGGAGGTACTCCCTTTTTGAACAATTTCCGTGCCTCTGTTCCACCAGATATGTCAGCACATCAGTTTCCCAACATGTACAACTCCCACCAGAGTACATCATTCAGTGATTTCCCGCTCGGCAGCTCTTATCGGTACAAACCATGGAGACATCACTCAGCGGCCATTTCTAGGCCATCTGACACTCCTGTGGCAGAGACTTGGAGATGGGTTCCATTGTTACCTCTACAGGTTGACGTTCACCATAATTGGCTGTTCCCATTGTAGTTTATTCCTATTATTTATTGATACATTTGTAGTAGAAACCACACTGTGCTAGGGATGGTCCCGAGCCTGAAGGTTTTGTACTCTATGAGCTAGATCTTCGCCCAGTGGAAGTTAGTGGAGTTGTGCCAATTTATATGTAGGAACTGGCCCTGAAATGGCAAACTTGGTTATTCCTGTGGCCACATATCTACCAGTTTGAAGATCACTTCCCCCGCTCCTCAGTTGTGTTCTGAATTTTGAAATGGCCGAGGGCTATTTCAGAACTAGCAACGCCACTTCCCATGTTAGCATAGCCTGGTGAACACCATGTGAAGAGCTGGGCCAAAATAATTTTGATTAATTTCTTTTGCACCAAAAAAATGCTTTTTTGGGGCCCGCAAACTATTTGCTAAAATCTGGTTGAATCTGACAAATGATTTTGGTTGGAGAAAATTTTTTAGAAGATTCCAAACATTTCAGCTTGACTTTGATTCCAAACTGCATTTCAATTTCAAATTTGGCCAGTTAAAACACACACACCTAATGGCTGAATCAAAAAAAAAAAAACCCTTCCCCCCCCCCAAATTGCTTTGAATCATCTGAAACATTTAATGCTTTGACAAAAAAAAAAAGTTTTGGTTTAAATCAAACTGGATTTTTTTCCAGATTTTTCGGTTCAGCCCCTGAACTGACAAATCCATTATTTTCGTAGCTTTTGTTACGTGTCCCCCATCTGCAGAGGATGTGGGTCTATTACAGACCATGCCTCTTTACCTCAAGCTTTAGTGACTCATGTTTAATTCAGAAAATCTTCAATTTGATTCCTTGTATTGGTTAAGATGCCGGCTGTTGCATTAGCTCTGCACTAGCCTACATCAACTAAAAGGAAAACACTCAGAGTCTGCAAAGAATACATGTACTTTGCTGCATTCATCAAGAAATTTTGTGTCATAGATAACCAGAAAGAGATGTTTTCTATTTAGTGAACTGCAAAAGCAAACAAGTACCTAAAGGGTTTAGCAATGATTAATATATCACTTTATTTCCAAACAAAGTGGGAGCTCCATAATTATTGCCTCGGGCTGTTAAAGTGTGGGTAGCTGATAATTTTCGAAGAATATAGAAAGTATCATTTGAATGGGATTTTTTTTAAATTTATCTTCTTTATATATTTTTTCACTTGTTGTCTTTAACAGAAAATGATTTTTTTTTTGGCTGGTGAAACTTGCCAGATTGACAGCTCTGCACACTGAAAATTCCTCTTTTTAGCCACAGAAGAGGGCATGAGCTAGGCAAATCTGTGCCTGCCATGCTGGGGCTACATTGTTCACTTTATAATATTCTCTGAGCAAGAGGCAGTGTCTATATCCACTGCCCCAGGAGGACAGGTTATAAGTAGAGCAGATCAGAAAATGGATTGTCCATCCTGCAAAAAATTTTGAGATGGGGGGAGCTTCCCAAATTGGGACAAAAAGCCAAAATT
This sequence comes from Dermochelys coriacea, assembly GCF_009764565.3. Taxonomy (NCBI): domain Eukaryota; kingdom Metazoa; phylum Chordata; order Testudines; family Dermochelyidae; genus Dermochelys; species Dermochelys coriacea. Next base: position 266,703,950 of record NC_050069.1, read on the forward strand.
TAGACATTTTCACAGAACAGAAGTCTCCAGAAAGGTTCATTGTAGGTCAGTTAAAATGTTTTGTTTCAATTTCCAACATTTTTAATTTTAAAAACCATAAAATAGAGTAAATTTTGAACTAAATGTCACTTTGAAAAGAGAAATGGAAACTTTCTGGGCTGAAAATGTCTAAACGAGGTGTTCTGTCATTTTCACAATGATTTTTTTCCAAACTTTTTCAATGTGAAATTTGATTGTAATGGATTCAAGTTTCCATAAAAAAAAATCAATGTAACCGAAATAGCAGTTTTCGACAGAAAAATGTTTTGACAGTAAGTTTTTGACCAGCCCTAGTCACAATCCCCTGAGATGGGATATTAGATGGATGGGATCTGAGTTACCCAGGAAAGAATTTTCTGTAGTATCTGGCTGGTGAATCTTGCCCATATGCTCAGGGTTTAGCTGATTGCCATATTTGGGGTCGGGAAGGAATTTTCCTCCAGGGCAGATTGGAGAGGCCCTGGAGGTTTTTCGCCTTCCTCTGTAGCATGGGGCATGGTTGACTTGAGGGAGGGCTTCTCTGCTCCTTGAAGTCTTTAAACCATGATTTAAGGACTTCAATAGCTCAGACATGGGTGAGGTTTTTCATAGGAGTGGGTGAGTGAGATTCTGTGGCCTGCGTTGTGCAGGAGGTCGGACTAGATGATCAGAATGGTCCCTTCTGACCTTAGTATCTATGAATCTGTAAAACAAGGTCAGTTGCAGGAGTCATTTAAAAAGGGACTGCACGAAGCCCGAGAAAAGCCACTGTCAGGAACAATCCTGCATCAGCGTGGGGGGGGGAAAGGATGACAGGGCAATGGACAGGGGTCAGCATTGCACGCACCAGTTACTGCAATGTGGTATCTATATTGCTGTTAGGATTGCCAACTTTCTAACTGCTGAAAACTAGACACCCTGCCCCTTCCCCAAGACTCCGCCCCCAGTCCTGCCTCTTTTCCAGGCTCCACCCCTTTGCTCGCTCCCCTCCTTCCCCCCGGTCCCAGAACTCACCTGCTCCCTGCAGAGCTGGACTGGAAGCTGGACGTGGTGCCTGCCCAATCGGTGCATGGAGGGGTGGGGGGGGTCCCTGGAGCAGAGGGCCAGGGTGGGGAAATTGGGGCGCAGAAGGGCAGGTGAGGGCCGATAGGATTCACCACACACACACACACACCAACTTATCTGCCAGAGAGACTGGAGCCAGCCAGCCAGCCACAGCTGAGCAGAAAGCAGCTCCTCCAGGCTCCAGCTGCTGCGCTTCCTGCCCAGTGGTGGCGGAGGCCGGTTACTGCGGGTAACTGGACTTTTAGTGTCCAGTCAGCAATGCTGACCGGACACTGCCAGGTTCCCTTTTTGACCGAACTTTCCAGTCAAAAACCGGACACCTGGCAACCCTAATTGCTGTGGTCGTTCCCTTGTGCTTGGAATGAGGAATCATCGCTCCATAGCTATGATGCTATGGATACCACTGTGCAGTAAGGCTGGGACAGCACTGATTTTTGTTAATGTTATATATTTAATTATAGCAATAACAGGGTTAAATGTGACTCAACTGACTTGCCTATTTAGGGATAGGTTTTCCCAGGTGTGGATGCAGCAGTCCGTACTGACTCAGCAAAGCACTCAAGTTCCGAGTGAAATTCTCCCTGTGTTATTCAGGAGGCCAGATTTGAACATCACAATAGCCCCTTCCGGCCTGAAAGTCTGAGAGTACAGCTGCCTAAGTCCCACTGTCTTCATGGCCTTCAGCGTTTTGCAGAACAGTGACGGAATAAGCACTGAATCGGGGGGTCTCAGACTTTCCAAAGTTCCCAGCTTCCACAACTGGGGCTGAGTTTTCGAAAGCGCTCTGCTCCCCTTGTTCTAAGGAGAGTGGCTGAGTGCTTTGGAAAGCCGGAGTTCTTTTGAGAATCTGGCCCTGCACCGGGGTACCGAGCCCTTCTGTGTCTATACGTGTAATCTGTGGCTGTGCACCGGCTGGCTCTGGAGGTGTGGTCTCTGGCTGGCTGTTGCTGCTCACCCTGTGCTAAATGCAAACTTGATGGAAGTGGCCGCAGCTCCCTTTGACTTCAGTGGAGCTGCATCTGCTCGCACCAGGACTGAGCCTGGCTCCCGCTGGCTCCTGCAAATGTGCAGTCTCCAGCTGTGCGTCTGCTCCCTTTGTGTGCAATGAGCTGATGCTCACTGTGTGTGCAGTGAAAGAATGTTCCACCTGGTGCCAGTGCAGTCTGTACCTACAGCAGTGCACGTACTGACTGTTATCTGTTGCACACCTGCTGCTTCTGTGCACCATCTAGAGCAGCTGCAGACCTGCAGCTCACTTGCAGGATGTGCTGGTGCCAACCTGCTGCTTGTTTAACATCTGTACAATGTTCCCTGCCCCACGCACCCTGTGTGTGCAAGGTACCCCATCATAGGAATATATCTATGGGTTCCTGAGTCGGTGGCTGAATCAATGATCTCCGAGAATGCTGATACCCAGAACCAGCACGTGCAAACAGCAACAGATACTGGGGTCTAGAATCCCATTTTGATGGGTCACTGGCACAAAAGAAAGAATTGTCCATAATAGCAATGAGCTGGCACTCGAAAATCATGAGCAGCCCTAACCCAGGGCTTTGAGTGCTCTTGGTGAGGCGCAAAGGCGAATGGTAAATTCCATGGGGCAGATCTCAGGACCTCTCTCCTCTAGCAAGTATATTGCAGCCCGAAGTGGGGGCACGTTTCTCTTCTTGCCCACATTCTCCTGAACAGTCAGGAGATAAACACTAGGTCATATCTGCTGTTACACTGGGATAAAACCATAGTAGCTCCAATGACACCAGATCCAACCCACTAGCTCAAAATGAGACCCTGCTCAGGATAACCCAATGGGACTAACTAACCAACTACGTCAAATACCCCTTGGCTGTTCCGTAGAGAGTTCATCTTATACCAGATTTCATGAACTGACTTTCTTCCTACAGTAAACCTTATGGGCCGGATCCTCAGCTGGTGTAAATCAGCATAGCTCCCCTCAGCTTAATGCCGTTACACCATCTGAGGATCAAGCCCTATAAGATGTTCCTCCTTATCATTATTTTTATTAGAATAGTGCCTAGAGGTCTCAACTGCAGTCACTTGAGCTAGGTGCTGTACAAGCATGTAGCAATGGTGTCTTCCCAGAAGAGCTTACAGTCTAAAAGTGAGGCAAAATGAGCGGTAGAAGTGGGACTAGAACCCTCAATCCCAGTCCAGGGCCCTAGCCACAGAAGCAAGCTGCCGCCCATAAACGCCCCCTGGAGAACCCTCTCCAACTTGCACGGTAGCCTTTTTCTTCTTCAGCTTGTTTTCAAGCTCTCGCTAGCTCATAACTACCACTGCTTCAGGTTCACACCGCGTTTTTAACCTCCCTTTCTCCCTCTGCCCTCACTCCAGATGGGCTGTAAGGTAGTCGTCACCTTCTTCCTCTACTTCCTGGCGACCAATTACTACTGGATCCTGGTGGAAGGGCTCTATCTCCACAGCCTCATCTTCATGGCCTTTTTCTCTGAGAAGAAGTATCTTTGGGGCTTCACGCTGTTTGGCTGGGGTGAGTCGCCGCTGCTCTTGGGGCTTTCTAAGCTGACTCTGTGTGTGTGTGTGTCTGTCTGTCTGTCTGTCTGTGCAGGTCAAAGAGCAGATAGAGACAGAGTTACAGGGCTGAGAGGTGTTGCTTGAAACATCACTCTTGAAGGCCTTATTATCTGCCCTTGTCCACAAACTATCTCCCCAGCATGCACAGAAGTCCTCATCAGGACATGAAGCTGCAGTGGAGATGCTCCATGGACGGTCCTCCAGTCTGCCTCCCTCCATGAGGGCCTCTGGATCCATACAATAGCTGATCCACCAATCTCTCCTCTGACTCACCCCATCCCCTGAATCCCTGCCGTGTAGCAATGCACAGGGAACCACCCTAAAGTGCAATCTGCAGCATACAAAGGTTCCACTCCTCCTATATGGGCTCCCCAGATCCTGTCCCAGGCAGGGCCTTCTTCCCCTGTGGAAGGGGTGGCAGGACCGAGTCCCTGAAGATAATATTTAGATTGATCCCATGCAGAGCAGTCCAGGGGTGTTCCTGGAAAGGAGTGCTGCAGCTGATTTCACTCTTTTTAAATAATTCTCTGCTCTTAGAGATACGGGGGCCAGATCCTCAGCCAGTGTAAGTTGGCATGAGTGTGACACTGGCTGGGCCAGGTTTTCTTGAGACTGTCAGCATCTGGAGAAATGGTTGTATAAATGAGACGTGCAGCCAGGGCTCCGGGTGTTGGTTCACGGGGGAGTCCTACACTCTGATTTCCTTCCTCTGGCCTCAGACTCTCCTGCCACCGGATTTCTCGAGTGTCTGAGCGCACAAATGGAAACCTGCAATTTGTGGGGAAGCAATTTTTTTTTGTATGCCTGGATCTTTTCTTGGAGCAGGGAGGGAGGGAAGAGGTGGGGGCAAGCCATTAGTGGAAGGCTGTTTACACACAAGTGTTTAAGAAGAGAATGTGCTTTTGTTCCCCTCTGGCGCTGCCACTGGCTCAGTGAGACAAGGCAGGGATTAATGAGGTGCAGATCGTTTGAGGGCAGCATGATAACTGTCTGCAAGCGTCTGATGGGTGGAAACACTGAGGGAGAAGAGTGGATGTTTAAGATGGTGCTCACAGGTATAACGAGACATAATGGGGTGTGGTATATGATCAAAGGAACATACAGCAGGGAAAGCTTCTCGAAGGTGGGATCTATTCGAATTTCTCAAGCGAAACAGCAGAGACCTTGTTTTAAAAAAATGCACTGTACAAAGCCCTGGAGAATATACTGCAGGCCTCAATCTTGCCTTGGCACTGTATGTAATTGGTCATTTCCACCTATGGTTTCTATACCAGTGGATCTCCCAACTAGCTAGCTAGTCAACATTTAAGGTGTAACGTGTATGTCACAGCCACGGGGTGTGGCACTCTGTCCCGCTCTAGTGGTGGTTAAGCCACATAGCAGTTGACTTGAGCCTGCTACAGCTTTGCTACTGAGCTTTGACCTTTGAGCTCAGGTGGTAGCGGTTTGTGTCTTAAGATCCAGGGGTCCCAGAGGTGTCAGCGTTGCAAAGGCTATGAAAGCCTGGGCTTTCCTTAGTGAAAGTTGAAGAAATGATGCATTGACTAGAGGGATTTCCAAACATCCGCTATAGGATAATTCCTCTTCCAACTGCAATTAGACTCAGAATTTTTTGGACTCACATATTTAAAAACTCTTCAAAGTACTGGAGTAACAGAGGCATCTTACTAATTTAGTCTTGTGTCTATTTTACTTTGGAGAGAATTGCATTGAATGTGTGCTGCCGCTTAGTATTATAATGAAATGCTTGGTACAGAACAAGCCTGAGAAATGATTTCCTAGTGCAAATCCTAGAAATAGGGGTGATTCAGTAGAAATAATGCCACACGTTTAGCACAAAGCAACACTGCTAATAATGCTGAAGGAGCCAAAAAATCCCCAGTCAAACAGGCATCGGATCCTTTCATTAACACTTCTGATCACTGCCAAAGTATAATCAACTTATTGAGCAGTTCACAATGCTAAAGGCACACCTGTCACAACACCAATTATCCATTTGACTCCAAACATTTGTGGCTGTTTAATTAAATTCCTCTGAAATGAGAACAGATGATTTCCTCCAGTTGCATTTGGTTTGCTTTATTTGGATTAGCATGATAAAAAAATATATATATACACATGGCTTTGATAACTTTTGGGCATTCAGAAGGAGGCCCTAGTCCAGTGCCCTCTGAAGTCAATGGATAGACTCCAATTCAATACAGCGGGCATTGGATCATGCCCATACCACAATGAAGACCAACATAGAACCAGTGATAAATAACTACGATGTTCACATAGGTAGAGAAGAGAGAAGTTTGCCCCAAGAGCTGAGATCCTTTGCTTATATAACTACAAACATCTAAAGATTTGTAATGCCCTGGAGATTTCTAGGAAAATCCAAACCTTTCACCATAAATCAATTTATGCTGAAAGAACCAAAACACCAATTTGCTCTCTGATGTTAGATCCAAGGATTTATCTGGAGGAGACTTTACAGTCCAGAGCCTCAGCTGGCGTAAGTTGTTGTCAACAGTGGATCTGGAATAGTTGGTTTTTCAGTTCACTAGCACTTCCAAAAACTAGAGTAAAAAAAATTGTTTGGGGTTGACCTGAAAATGAGATTTTTTTGGAAAATTTTCAGCAAATCAAAAAGATGAAAAAAAAAATTCATTTTGGGTCGCACAGAAAGTTTCATTCAGCCTGAAACCAAATGTTTTCTTTTGATTTTAAGCTTCCTTTTTAAAATTTATTTTGTACTGTTTTAAAGTAAACTGAAGGAAATTTCAAAACAGAAAGTCCTGTCAAATTAAAAAAATATTACAATGGATAGATTTGTGGAGGAATTTATCGGGTTTTTTTTCATCTGAAACAGTTTGGTGAATTCAACATGAATTTGCAAAAAGTTTTGTTAACCCAAATCCCCATTTTTCATTGAAAAAAAGTTTCTGCTGAAAAATTTCACTCACCTCTGGTCAGTAGATGGATCTGGCCCTTCTTGTAGTAAAGAGGATACAAAGGTGACAGAAGGAACTTGTTTCTTGCAGACATCTGGCGGGGGGGTGGGGTGGGAGAGGGGAGATTTTACTAGTGTCAAATTCACCAACAAGCTTCAGGTTCTCTGCAGCTGTTATATGAGGGAAGTCTGAGGAGTATGACCAATAACTGTAGAAAACTGTAGACTATCTCAGTTGTATTTTATTCGTATTTTAATTGTCCCTTGTAGCTGGACCTCATGGCAATTAGACACTATGGGGGTGAGTGTGATAGGGAAACCTAAAATAGACAGAGAGTTGTTGCTGTTAGAGGAGCACAGAGAGGCACCAACTGGGATCAGAATCCCATTGTGCTAGGTGCTGTACATACTGTCCCCAAAGTGATTGCAAGCTAAATGCAGAAAGGTCTGGCACAACTTAGAGCAGCCTTGAGCATCTCTTCTGTGCAAGTGATGTTACTCAAGTGCTTGTAGTCAGGGAAATGAAGAATAACTACTCCAGCCACTGGAGCAGAGGACAGGGAAGAGGGGCTCTTTTCCACAGCTTGAATGCAATTATTGTATTATACCCCAGAACACTATGGTTAACACTAGTAGAGACACAAGATCTTTAGGGCAACCCTTACTCACACTGAGTAGCACTTCCTCCTAATGGGCTCCTTGCATGAGCAAGTTTAACCCGCACACTTCCTGGGTGTGGTGTTCTGTCCCATGTAGTGGCACCAAGACCACTTAGAGAGCGAGATTGAGTTTGCTCTACAGTCTTAGCTAAAAGGCAGATGGCTTTTAGCTCACGCAGTAGTGGCATATGCATTTAGCTCCAGAGGTCCCAGGTTTGATCCTGCCTGCCAACAGCTGGGGTCTGTTGACATTACACAAGCCAGACTTCAGGGAGGGGCGCATAATCCGCCCTTTGCTGACCACACATGGTTTGGTGTTACAGATCACTCAGAAGATAGCACAATAGCATGGAATAGAGATGCTCTTATAGACCTATGAACAGATACAGTTCATCCCGGCACTCCAATGAAGTCTCCCTTTCTGAACTGCAGGTGGAGTCAGCATTCTTAGCTCTTCATCATGCAGGACTCAGGGGCATTAGAAGAAGAGTGTGTGTGTGTGTGTGTGTGTGTACACACTCCTTTTGTTCATCCAGTGGCATCTCTTTGTTGGAAAAGGGCTGAGGGGAAGGATTTTGCCTAGCCTGAGATGTTTGCACTTTTTCCAGCTCAAGGGGAGAGACCTGACTTTATAGAACCTGCATTGTACACACTGTGTGTATTGATTGGACATGCACAGCGCATACAATGTGGATACTGTAGAAGTCAATTACAGCATCGCCACCCTGGGGGACTCTACCTGTGGCTTCACATGCAGGACTGGGGTGTGGATGGATGGGTGCACGAGTGCATGAGGGAGACCAAATTGCTTTTGTGAGGCTTGCCCTTTCTTGGCTGGTTCGCCAAATGCAAGAACAGTTCATCCGTTGTGACTTTCACTGCCAGTGCCACCTGCAGGCTGACACATATGGCCAAATTCTTGAGAGTGTCTTCTAATTCTGGGTCCTGACATTGTGCCTGGTTTTTAGAGTAGGCTGAGCACCCACCGCTCCCATTGATGTTCCTGGGAGCTGTGGGAGCTTGGCACCACTTAAAATCAGTCCTAAGGGATCTCAAATTGGGCATCTACATGATGACCATAATAACTACTGGTGGGAGAGGCCAATAGAGACCCAGCAGAAAGTGGAGTTAAAGAGATACTGTAGGGAACCCAAGGATCAAGGTTCTTATGCTTTATAGCATAGGTTTCTTTTTTTTTTTAAATAATTTGAACAAATAGCTGTGGCCTTTGGAAAGAACCTGCAAGGCCAAATTCTGTCCCTGTTACACCAATGTAAAATAGAGATGGTCAAAAAAAGGGGGGGGGGGATTATCCAAAATTTTGTCAAAGTAATTTTCATTTTACACATTTGAAAAGGGAACTAATTTCAAAATGTGTCCGATTTTGTATCAACATTTTTCTGTTTTGAACATGTTTGTTTTCAAACTTATTTGCTTTTTACATTTTTCACTTTCTCTTCCCCCAATCCCACAATTTTCTCTTTTTTTCCCCCTTTCCCTCTCCCTCCCCTTTTCCTTTTTCCATTTTGCCATTCAGAAAAAATGAGGAAGAAGGGGAGAAAATGAAAAGTAATTAAAAACCCTAGTTTTTTTGTTTTCTAGGCTTTTTTTCTGAAAAATTGAAAATTTAAAGATAGATAGATAGATAGGGGGGGTGTATGGGGATAGATAGATAGAGGGGGTGTATGGGGATAGACAGATAGATAGATAGAGGGGGTGTATGGAGGTAGATAGAGAGAGAAAGAGAGAGAGGGGGAGTGTATGGGGGTAGATAGATGAAAATTGCTGATATTGAGAAAAGATCATCTTTTTTGTTTAAAAATATTGTGTTTGAAAAATGTCAAACAGCTCTCTGCACACCCAAATGCTGCCTCCCATGTCTGCATTGCTAGGACTAGCCGTGTAGTGTCCTGCTGCCTCCCCACTGCCGGAACCTTTCCCCGCTGCCTCCCCATTTCCAGAGCCTTTCCCCACTGCCTATAGTGGCACACCCCAGTGCGTGTGGACACAGCCTGCCTTTCCCTGTGGCGTGTAGCTACATGGACCCTGCATGCTGCCGCTAGCACAGGCAAATGTAGACAAGATCATAGGCCGATCAGAGCACACTAACAGACCAGGGTGTCCACACTGGCACCGCAGCGCTCCAGCGGGGGCGCACAAAACGTTATTCCACTCGCCGAGGTGCAGTACCAGGAGTGGACCAGCCACGAAGTCAGAGCGCTCTACGTGCCTTGCCAGTGTGGACGGGGAGTGAGCTAGTGCGCCCGAGGCTCCTTTAATGCGCTGTAACTCGCAAGTGTAGCCAAGCCCTTAGTTTCTGCCCCACACTCCATTCAGGAAAGTCCTTAGCACCTAGCACTTAGCACCAACTTAAGCACATGTTTAACGTCCCATGGACTTCAATGGAGCTGAAATGGGCTTAAACACATACAGAAGGACTTTCCTGAATTGTGCCCCACAGAGCATAGAATCTACACAGAGTTTATATTATTAATAACCATCCTCTTTGTTTTCTGAAAGGGGCTATTTTACTACTATTTGTGGAAGCTCTTGTAGGCCCAATCCTGAGTTTTCAGGGAAGTCCATGGGGGATTTGGATGCATAAAGAAATTAGAATTGGACTCAAAAAAAGAATATATTCTATTCAATATTGTCTTAGCTCTTACACGGTACAATGCCAGGTGTAAACCCAATGAAATAAGCGTGGTTACACCAGAGATGAATTTGGCTTTAAACATATTTTCCCAGGGTTATCTTAGCTTTCATTAATTCATGAGGCAGATGGAAGAAGCTTCTTCTCCATCCCAGTTGAGAAATAAGCTCTTTCTTTGATCAAACTGGTGATCAAATTGCGATGGGTAAAATGTATCAAATGCATCAAATTAGAGGAAGGAACCCTGGCGATCTGAATGACTTGCCCAGCAAAACTCCCAGCCCCCTAATTTCCATAATTAATACTTATCTCCAGAACTGGTCAAAGTTGGGAATTTCTGTCCCATAGGAAATGCTGAGATTTTTGTCCTGAATCGGGACAAAAAGTCAAAACCTCAGCACTTTTGCAAAATTATATATTCCAAAAATATATTGTTTTGACTTTATCATTTTGATTATGTATTATATTAACATAAAAGTCAAAACTCTAATGTGGAAAGAAGTTTTGATCACTTCAACATGTTCCTGTAATATGTTTCGTTTTTTGTCGAATCAGCATGTTCCAACTTGAAACGGTTCTACTGGAAAGTTTTCAGCTAGCTCTACTTATCTCCTGGGTTTGGAGATCAGCCTGGAACTATCACAAAGATGCTCTCTCCCATAGGATTTCTGCTGAATCCAGTTTCAACTGGAAGCAGTGAGAGGGCTATGTGAACTATATAGCCACACAGAGCCTCGTGCCTCCAGATGACCTGTAACCCAAAACGGCAGCACAAGTACTCTCCCCAACTCCAGGCTGCAATCCTATCTGACTCTGGGTGCCACAGAGCTATAAACAAAAATGAATATCCAAACTGATCTGCCCTGCTTGGAAACCTACTGGCTTCCCAAACTTTTGAGAAGGTCTCCAGAGCCTCAGAAGCAGTGGAAGGTAGAGAGGTTGTCACTGTCTGAGAGTATTGCCAGCAGCCTTCTTGGGTATGTGTGTGATGGATATGTAAAGGTTAGGATGCTTTCTATCCTGAGAGGTAGTGTGGTACAGTGGGCTGAAAATCAGGAGTTCTGGTCCCATCACTGTCCTGCTGCGTGACCCTTGGCAAGTCACTCGTCTCCTGCCAATTCTCCTTCTTGCCAAGTTAGACTGTGAGTTCTCTGGGGCAGGGGTTGTCTCTTCTTATAGGTATGTTCAGCGCCCAACACAATGAAATCGCAATCTCAGTTAAGGCCTCTAGTAAGATCATTGCTACTGTAATACAAATAATAATCGTCCTGAGTCATTTGTGTCTCTTGATCCAAACTTCCCCAGAACTCCGTGGTATTCGTATTTGGTGTCCTGGATAGGACCAAGACTTGGAATATGGGTCTATGTCTGTTTCCAGATCTGTGGTTCCCTGAAGTTGGAGGTGAAACCAGGAGTGAGCCGTTAAGCTCCAAACTATACCTGAACCATGGGGGAGTCCTCTAAATAAAGTCCCTCACGCCAGCTCTAGCTCTCTGCAGTTGGCTTACAATAGACTGAGTTTGCTATACATTGTATGTACTGATGAGTACTTTCTTGTTTTCAGGACTCCCTGCTGTAATTGTCACAGTGTGGGCCAGCGTGAGGGCCAATCTAGCGGACACAGAGTAAGTCTTGGTTGGATTCTGTGTTGTTTTTTTCCTGTTCTTATGTTATGTCTTTGCCGCATTTTTGGAACTGAGAGGTTTGTGGATAAATTATGGACCCTGGGGGAGAGTGGGGGACTAGATAAGGCTGCAGATCTGAAGCAATCTTAAAATGAAGGCAGGAAATGCATCAAGCAGGGGATAAAATTCTGTAGTTCTGTTGTAACTCTCCTGGCTTGTCTTTAGTTTTAAATAATTTAACCAATTTGTGGTCACCTACAACTTCATAGCTGGCACATTGGGACTGCTTGGAAGTCTGCGTCAAGCTCAGGGATAGAACTGTGATTCTTGTGTAACCCACACACCTCCTGGATGTGGTGATCTGTCCCTTCTAGTGGCACAAAGACCACTTAGAAATTAATATGTTTGCTACAACCTTAGCTAATTGCCATGTGGCTTGAAGCTCATGCGTTTAGCTCCCGAGGTCTCAAGTTCAATCCCCCAATGACGACCAGGGTCTGTTGATATTGCACTCCACAAGCATAGACCTCTAACACTTGAGCTAACACTTGTACATTTGCTTGTACATTACAGGGCTTATGACACACATCTCAGTACTTCCAATCCCATCCAGCAGAGGTCAGTACTGCACTGCACTCGCTTCTCAACTCCTTTTCCCATATACATAGGGTTGGAGGCACCCGTGGTTCTTCACCACTCATTCCGGTTCATGGCGTGGGTTGTAGGTCTTGGAGTTACAGTCTTTTCATCTTTAAACTTCTCTTGACAGTCTTTCAATCGTAACATCCATCTTCCGTGTCCTTTCTGACTATCCCATTCCTCCCATGCTTTCTTTGCTAGTTGTTTGCCTCCCATTCTTATCAGATATCCAAACCCCGTCAAATGTGTGCTCTCCAGCCTGTCTATCATTGAGAGTCCCAAGTACTTTCTCCCTAATTTCTTCCATGAGTACTTGCTACCCTCCGCTTGCTTGCTGCTCTCTTCAGCATATTACTTTCTACTACCTGTATCATCCTTTCTTCCAGCTTCATAAGACCCACAGTTTCCAAACCATAGGAGACAAACACAGGCAGCACGCGCATTTCCTTTCAGTTTGTTACTTAATTGCCAGTCCCACAATACTTCTGCCATCTTTCTCAGTGCCGCCCATGCACATTGAGTTCTTCTGTTTAGTTCCCCAGCAGTAGTATGTGTATTTATCAAGCACACAGCTTCTCTCCAGAAACTTTAATCAACAGCTCTACTCCCACTTTCCCTACTTGCATAACTTCTGTTCTCTATGTTAAGTCATAGAATATCAGGGTTGGAAGGGACCTCAGGAGGTCATGTAGTCCAACCCCCTGCTCAAAGCAGGACCAATCCCCCATTTTTTGCCCCAGATCCCTAAATGGCCACCTCAAGGATTGAACTCACAACCCTGGGTTTAGCAGGCCAATGCTCAAACCACTGAGCTATTATGTTTACCTTCAAACCATGGTCTTCAACCACAAATTTGGGTGAGTGGGGCTTCAGCTCACTCTAATACCGTATTTACCACTTCCTCTTTGCTGTCAGCCAAAAGGGCGAGGTCATCAGCACACATTAGTTTTCTCTGTGTCTCCACAGGCTTCATTCTCTGACTAATTAATTCCATAATTAGGATGAAGAGAAGTGGATTCCGCACACTACCTTGTCTCAATCCCTGGTCACCTCAAAAATCTCTGAAATTCCATGTTTTTTACCCCCTTAGCTCTTGACCCTCAGTACAGTTCCTCTATCATCTCCACTTTTCGAAGTTCCCCTCCCACCCATCTCAATACTCCGAATACCAACCCCTGAAGAAGCGAGTCATAAGAGCTGCCATATCAGGTCAAACCATGGTCCACCTTGCCCAATATCCTGTCTCCAACAGTGGCCCATATCAGAGCTTCAGGGGGAGTGTACAGAACAGAGCAATTATAGAGTGATCCACCCCATCTTCACCTCCAAGCTTCTGGTAATCAGAGGTTTAGGGTCACCCCAAGCATGGGGTTGTTTCCCTGACCATCTTGACTAATAGTCATTGATGGACCTATCCTCCATGAACTTATCCAGTTCTTTTTTGAACCCCAGTTATACACTTTTGGCCCTCACAACATCCCATGGCAATGAGTTCCACAGATTAGTTGTGCAGAGTGTGAAAAAGTACTTCCTCTTGTTTGCTGGATGCTTTCTCAAGCTCAATAAATGCTACATAGCAGCTATGCCCTCCATTTACCATGCTATCAAACTTATGTCTCAATGCAAATACTACGTCTATAGTACTGCTTCTCTTCCCAAAGCCATGTTGCGCCTCTCCTATGTTTTCCTCAACCTTGCACCTCCACCTGGCCTCCCAAAACTCTCTCAAGGACTTTAAGAGGCTGTCTTCACAGGGTGATGCCCCTGATAGGTGTTTGGATCATTTGTATCACCCTTACCCCTCCGAAGTGGCACAGTCAATCTTGTTATCCACTCATCGGATATCCTAGGTTGATCTCAGCAAACATGTAGTAACCTGTGAAGCCACTTGATTCTGATATCTCCAGCTGCATTGAACATATCAGCACTTATTTCATCTTCACCAGTTGCTTTACCATTCTTCATCGTATTTAGTACTTTTTCTCCTTCCTCCACAGCAATGGTGGGCAACCTGTCAACTGCAGCTCCCATTGCCTGGAACGGTGAACCGCAGCCACTGGGAGCTGCGGGCAGTCGTGCAAATGTAAACAAACTGTCTGGCGGCCTGCCAGCAGATTACCCTGACGGGTCGCGTGTGGGCCACAGGTTGCCCACCACTGCTCTACAGACATTGAAACCTTTTGAGATCAGTACTGCACACAGAGTAATAGAAATGCAGTGTTGAAAAGGACCTTCAGAGGTCATTTGACCCATCGCCCCATGCTGAAGGTTATGCATACCTAGATTATCCTGGAGAGGTGTTGGTCTAACACACTAGCCAGTTGAACCAGCACAAGGCAGCTACTCTACACTCAGCCCCCACACCCCCAAACCCACTGCTGATTTCAGCACAAGCTGAACATACTTAGCGCTGACTTCTGAAATTTGCCACCTTTTCAGTCAGAGGCTCTCCGGGCACCAGGTGGGGGATGGCTATAGCCCCAGATGCAGTAGCTGTGCAGCATAGTTTACATGCACAATATACATCCATAGCTGAAACCCTGCTACCAGTATATTCCTATCCGACAAGCACAGCGTAACCTAACCGCACTCCCTAGTGCCTGTGACTTAGATCACCACTCAGCTCATTAGAGGACAACATATCCCTCGTCACCTTGATGCGGGGCATTTGCGAACACACATCTGTGTAAAAACCTTCCATTCTTGTCGGAGCTTTTGCCACCCCTTTTATTTGCTCTCCTCAAACATCCACACGGAGTAGACGCTGGCCCCGGACGTGAAAACCGCTGCTATGGTGTGGTGCCAACAGAGGGCTACAGACCCTTTCGTTTCTTGATTGCTGGAGCACATCCAGTCCACAGCAGTGGGTGAAGCCATGATTACCATCGGACGGTCTCACTCAGTGGCCTATATCAAATATCTTTGGAGGCCTCTGTCCAGTTCCCAGAGGAGGGGACCACATCAGAAAACCCACCACCTCAATCAGTGCCCCCTCCCGCTATTGGCAGCCAAAGCAGAGAGGCCAAGGATTGGCTAAGCAAGGAGAATGAACCTGCAGCAGGGTAGGCTTGAGGCTTGTTGGCAGAACAGAAGGAGGGGATACACGCACCTGTTCTCAACAGAGCACTTCATCCTGCAGGGCAGCGAGGGCAGAAACTTCTACCACCGCCTCGTCTACACACAAAGCATTAACTGTAGGTCTGATTTTTAAAGCCAACTGAGTTAAAGCCCTCTGTGGACACTCTTAACTTTAATTTAGACCTTTGTAATTAACAACTAGTGTGGGTAAATTTGCAAGCACAAGATGGAACCGGTTTTAAACCAGTTTAAGTATGTCCACACAGGGCTTTGTACTGGTTTAAAATTCCACCTTTAGTTAGATCTGTGCAGCTTCTGTGTGTAGGCCCAGGCCTAAGGAAATGAATCCCAATGTGGCTTGCTGAACCCTGGCCATTACAGACTGGGGTGGAGAATTCCAGTTCAAAGAGGATCGGACACCAGCGTTGATGATGCAAAAAGAGCAAGTCCCTGAAATCTGCCGAGAGTAATGCCCAACTGCCACAGATTTCAGTGCATCTTAAGCATTAAATACCTTTGAGGATCTGGGCCTAAGATTTTAAATGCATTTAAAATTGGCTTTTAAAAGCAGACGGTAGGGATAAAAGGAGGCTGGTTTTGATGCCAATGGGAGGGGGAAGGGATGGCTTGGGTTGGTTCCCCACACGCATAGGGCATTGATGGGTTCCTGTTTTCAGCACTGAGTTGCAAACAGGAAAGTGAGGCTATTTGCCTGGGCAGATGAGGATTTACTGATGTGGTGCCACTCTCTTCCTAGGTGTTGGGACTTGAGTGCCAGCAATTTACAATGGATTTTTCAGGTGCCCCTCCTGGTAGCTATTGTGGTGAGTACTGGATTTTGACTTGGGATGGCGAGGGGGACGGGAGCCCAAACTAGGTGGCTGGAAGAAAGAAGCTCAGCCTGTGATCCCAAACTTTTTAATAAAATAAACATATAGGTCAGGATTTGCAAAAGTGACTAGTGATTTTGGGGAGGGGGCTCAACTCTGTGGGGTTGACTTCACAAGTCATAAAGGGGCCTGATTTTCAGACAGTGCTGAGCACCTGTCCTCTAAGAATCAAGGTGTTTCCAGCCCACATGGTACCGGAAAGCCCAGGAGAGGAAGAGGATGATCTTGCCAAGCTTCTGCACCAAAGAAGATCCAGTTAAACCTTCCAATGTAGGATCCTCAGGCAAACTGAACCTTTGCATTTTGACTGCCATTAGTGCTTATTCTGGATTTACTCCCTGACCCAGCTTGTTAAAGGAGGGGAATAGTAAGTCTCAGAACAATCACTGCTGGTCGGTTCCACGTGTCATTAACCAAGCATCAGTAGGGCAGCAGCTCAGCCTCCCCCACAGAGGACAGCAGATGCAGTTATAGAATGGAAAACATCAAGGTCTAGGAATGACCCAGACCTCTTATGAGGCAGGTATGGTCAGCATTATACAGATGGGATTACTCACCCGAAGGAAGTAATGTTGGTTCTTTTTGTGTTTGCAAGATTAGGGTTTTAGTTATCCTGGGAAATCTGTTTCAATTTGTATTGTATAAATTATCTCATCTTTCTTTCCCCAACTTTTCCCCTCCACCCTGTCTTCTGACAGATAGTTGATAAAGAGAGAGATTTTCTCTACCAACACATTTTAGTTCTCCTCTGTGCATGCATACAATTCTCTATGCATATTGCATTAAACAGTCTTTCCACTGACTTCAGAGAGCTTTGAATCAGGCCGAATGCCTTGATTCTTCTGAC
This sequence comes from Dermochelys coriacea, assembly GCF_009764565.3. Classification (NCBI taxonomy): domain Eukaryota; kingdom Metazoa; phylum Chordata; order Testudines; family Dermochelyidae; genus Dermochelys; species Dermochelys coriacea. The sequence goes on from NC_050069.1 coordinate 266,720,909, forward strand.
TTACAGATCACGTGACAGAGCAGTGTGGGTGAGAGGAGACTCAGGCCTTCTGCATATGGAACCTTCTGAAGTAAATGTAATTAGCAGAGCTAATCCAGGAAATTATTTTTTATTTTCTTTCCTTGTTAAAATTTTGTATTGACAGAAATTCTCCAACTGGCTCTGGTGGTTCCTTCTGTGCATTGGAAGGAGCAAAGTGCGAAGACCACACAATAATCATTTGAAATAAAACTGTAGGATGGAAGACACACTTCAGATCATTCAAGTAGTTGATTGCCAGCAACCCCATTGCATTTAATTTAAAGCCCAATTAGTAGACGAGAAAGGGCTGAATAGATGTTTCTCCTTGTAAAGAGAATGCTTCTTCATGAGGTTCTATAGAACTATTTACAAATGCAACTATTTATTGCGCAAACATATTCTGTGGGTTGTTTCCATTTAGTCTCTGTGGGTTCCTATTGCACACTTGGCTGCTTTTTCAGTCCCCACACTGGCTTGTCATCTGTTTCTGGACAAAGTTTTGCATTTTCTGAATGAGCTCTCAGACAGTTCTGGTTCTAAGGGGCTTAAAGTCTCTCCACTGCACTGGTAACTTAGAAGTCATTCAGTTGTTTGCATTTCCTTCAAAGCTTTGCTGGTGTTTCAGGAAAAACAAGAGGAATTACCTTTCTTGTTTCCTTCATATTGGGATCACGGGTTCTATGGCAATACAGTATCAATCAGGAAATACAAAGTTTGGTGAAGGACTGCAAAGAAACAAACACAAGTCATAGACGGTCCAATGGCTTGGCCATTGTTAGCTGGAGAGAAAGGCAAAGGCTTGTGGCAAAGCCGCTGAGCTGGGAGTCAAGATTTCTGAGTGAAATTCCTGCCTCTGCCCAGACTTTCTGTATGACCTTGGGTCCGTCACTTAAGAGTGAAATCCTGGCTCCGTTGAAGTCAATGGCAAAACTCTCATTGATTTCTACGGGGCCAAGATTTGCCAGTTACCTCTCTGTGCCTTGTGTATCCATCTATAAAATGGCAGTAATAAGACTCCCGATCCTCCCTCTGTAGTCTGTCTTATCTATTTAGATTGCACATTCTTCAGGGCAGAGACTGCCTCTTATTCTGTGCCTTTGCACAGCCCCTAGCACAAGGGGGCCCTGATCTCTGCTGAGGCCCCTATGCCCAAGTAATAAACTCTGCAGAAAAATGGTTTCAGAATAGCAGCCGTCTTAGTCTGTATTCGCAAAAAGAAAAGGAGGACTTGTGGCACCTTAGAGACTAACAAATTTATTTGAGCATAAGCTCACGAAAGCTTATGCTCAAATAAATTTGTTAGTCTCTAAGGTGCCACAAGTCCTCCTTTTCTTTCTGCAGAAAAATGTAGACCAGTTTCACACAGAGCCCTAGCCCATGGAGATACTTTACCCCTTTCCCTATTGCTTTTCCTTCGCACCACATTTCTTATGATCTATCTTTGAACTTGCTTTAAAGGCTGTTGAAAGATGCTGGGTTGACAGCCACAGAGACTAAAACCCCTATGCACAGAGTAGGTCCAGCAAGGGCAGAGGCTGTGCAAGCTGCTCCCATTCTACCTTGTCCTGCCAGCAGGCCTCAATCCTGATATAGAGGCACCTGACTGGTGTGTGGGGAGGGAAAGAGTCATTCAGACTTCAGGATGAATTTCAGTCACTTGTTTGGAAGGCTCTGTTCTCTCAGCCATTTTGAGTCACTCAGATGCTCAGTGATGAGCTGGGCCCTACCAAATTCCCAGTCACGAAAAACATGTCATGGACTGTGAAATCTGGTCTCCCACCATGAAATCTGTTTTTTTGTGAGTTTTTACCCTATACTATACAGATTTCATGAGGAAGACCAGCATTCTCAAATTGGGGGTCCTGACCTAAAAGGGAGTTGCAGGGGAGTCACAAGGTTATTTTAGGGTGGTCACAGTATTGCCACTCTTACTTCTGTGCTGCCTTCAGAGCTGGATGGCTGGAGAGCGGGCGATGTTGGCTGGACACCCAACTCTGAAGGCAGCACCCTGCCAGCAGCAGCGCAGAAGTAAGGGTGGCAATAGCAGACCAGGCCATCCTTACTTCTGCATTGCTGCTGGCAGTGGCTCTGTCTTCAGAGCTGGGCTCCCGGCCAGCAGCTGCTGCTCTTCAGCTGCCCAGCTCTGAAGGCAGCGCCAGTAGCCTCGCAGAAGTAAGGATAGCAGTGCCACAACCCCCCCCCCCCACACACACACTCACACACAACTCCTTTTTGGGTCAGGACCCCTACAATTACAACACCGTGAAATTTCAGATTTAAATAGCTGAAATCACGAAATTTACGATTTTTCAAATTCTATGACCGTGAATTGACCAAAAGGGACTGTGAATTTGGTAGGGCCCTAGTGATGAGCATGGTGAAAAGACAAAATTCACCCCAGTGACCCATCAAATCTCACTGATGTAGGGGTGGCCAGAAAACAAAAATTCCACTTTGTGAACAATTTCCAGTTTTGAAATCTGTTGTTGTTTTGCATTGGGGTGAAGAAGAGAACTTCCTAAACATGGGTCTTCCATACCCCAGGCAAATGCCCTACCCCGCTGGGCTCTGGTGTCAGGCTTTCTTTTGATCTCTCCTATTGAAGCTGTTCTATTGTATGTAAATAACTACATGTTCATTGGGACAAAGAAAGTAATCGACTCTATAGCCTCGTGGTTAGGACATTGGAGTGGGATGAGGAAGACCAGGTTTTCCCTCCATGCTCATCCCACTGTGGAGTAGGAGCTTGAACCTGGGTCTTGCATCTCCCAGGTGAGGGGCTAGCTATTGGCTATTCTGGGGTATGGTTTTGGTTCTGTCCCTAGTTTTGATCAAAAGTTCCATCCTGCAGCTGGGAAAACTTCTTTGAAACTGATACATTTCCAGGAAAAGTTTTGGTTTGGACGAATCAACAGTTTCCGTTGAAAAATTCTTTCTAGTCACGTGGTTTTTAAATAGAGCCGTGGCCATTGCGTGGGCTCCTTGCTCAGGAGTGAATTTCACCTTAACTGCCTAGATAGATTTTTGTCACATGTGCCTGTTACCACCATGAGACAATAACAAGGCTAGATGTGATGAGGTCTGCTAGGGACCAGAAAAAAGGGGTGGCCCTTCCTTATCTCCATGGCACAAGATCAAGCAGAGAGCACTCAGCTCAGACACAGTTGGCCTGAGCTTGCTAAATTGCTGAGCTGCTCGCGAAGGAGCTGTGTACCTTCACCTCCTCCAGTAGGAGCTGAGGATGCTCTCTGGAAACATCTGGGAGGACAGGGCCCTGGGGAAAGGCGCCATCTCGATCCGGTAGCGCCCCAGGTTTTGGTTTTGTGATTAAAAAAAAATCTTTCTCTTTTTTCCAGGTAAATTTTATTCTTTTTATCAATATTATCCGAGTCCTAGCAACCAAGCTACGGGAGACAAACGCAGGGAGGTGTGATACGAGACAACAGTACAGGTGAGTCCCCTTTCCCTTCCGGCATGAGACAGCGAGAAGCACGGGATGGGCTTGATAGCCTGGGAGATCAAAGTCTCCTAATCACCTATAGAGCAGGGACAGCGCACATGTAGCCTCAGTCACTGCCCTTCTCCTTCTGCTTTCCACCGAGCCAGCTAGAGTTCCAATGGAGAAGCAGCGCATGGTGTACCAGGGGCATTGCAAGCCTCCTCTCAGTGCTCCTTTAAAGAGGGTAGATCCTAGCCTGGAGGTACCAGCTGATAGGCTGAGGGGAGTTCAGCCTCCAAGGTCAGTTTGGCTCATGGCCTCTCTGCTGGCATGGCCATTAAGGGCTAACGATGATAGTGGTAGTTGTGATATGGACACCTGCACCATCTATTGAGGAGACCACCAACAGCTGTTGGGTAAGAAGAGTGGCTGGCCCAGTGGCTAAGGCTCTGGGCTACTACTCAGGAAACCTCAGTTCTAGGCCTGGCTCTACTGCGTGATGCTGGGGAAGTTCCGTTCTTTGTCTGCCTTGTCTATTTAGAGTTCAGGGACTGTCTCTTATGTTATGTTTGCACAGAGCCAGGCACAATAGGGTCCCAATCTCACCACCGTAGTGCCTCCGTCCTTTACCGTGACCCAAATAATTAATAATAATGATTTTCAATCACTATCGCCCTGGGTTGACTTTGAACCAATGGCATAAAGCAAAAGGCTGTACCGTAAAATCCCATCCTTCCTTTTTATACTTTTTCCCTCCCTTGTTTTCAAAACCTTGACTGGCGATTGCTCAAGTGAAGGAAGATTCCTAACTATTCACAGGAAGTTTGGAGTTTCGTCTTGGGTTTTCTTGTTTGTTTGGGGTTGGGATTTTTTCTGTTCCTTTCCCCTTGACAATGAAGCATATTTGCAACGTAGTCAAAGTTTGACTGTGAAAGTAAATAGCTGAGAGACCTCCACAGCTAGAGAACTCCCAGGGCATTTGTAGGCTCAAGTTCAAATGATTCAGCACACAACATCCAGAGGAGAGAAAGCAAAATAATTCAGGCCATATCACTGAAAAGCAGGGTTCCAAGGTCACCCCTACCGGCTTGCTCCCAGAAGAGTATCCAAAAGTGAGATAATACTTAGTCCTAACGTGAGTGCAGGGGACTGGACTTGATGAGCTCTCGAGGTCCCTCCAGTCCTATGATTCTGTTTCATTGGAAAGTGGGGTTGGAATTTGGCATCAAAATGCAAAGGTTTGTTCTGCTGCCATGTCACAGCCGAGACTTATCTGTTTGTTTATCTCTCACTCGGAGAGGCTTGCTATTAATTATGGCTTGGACGGGCTCAGCTCTTTTTGATTTTTTAATCCCCACAGAGATTGTTGGTCATTGGACAGCAAAAGCACCAGGCCTCCTGGCAATGCTGCCCCCTCGCTAATTGCCTCCATTTGGCAATTGCCGTAACCATTGGCAGTCGTTTCAATCCCTGGATTGGCATCATTTCCAGTCAGTGGGATTCGAGGGATGAACCCAGCCAAATGTTAGGGTCTGGGTTGTATCTAAGGCACATAGGCTCCTGCGGAGGTGGAGTTGTACCTCCATCTAGGCTAAGGGACGTCCAGCGCACATTGCACCCCAGGGAAATACAAGGTGATAGCAGACGAGCTGCCCCATTCCATAGGATGGCATAGCATTCTCTCTCCTGTGCCCCTACCAGGGAGGTCAGCATCCATCCAGCTCTGCTGATCTCCTCCATTCCATCCCCCACCAAGGATGCTAGTGCACCAGGGGATACAAGCATGGCACAGTCTTGGAAGTCTCCCTCCTTGTCCCATCTGAGCATTGGCAGTCTGGCCCTAGATATGGAGTAGCACCATCCTTCCTTTCCAGGGATTTTTACTGCTGGTGGAAGGTTCTGGCTTGACAGGCCTGGAGACTGGATATCCACAATCAGGCACATCATGGGCAGCAGTCTTGCAAGCTTCCCTCCCACTCCCCCCAGCACCATTTCACCACCCCACCTCAATCCAGACCCTAAGGAGGCCCAGAGGATAATTCAGACTCATGACTTTCTCCATGTGTTTCTCTCCTTCTCCTGTTCCTACAGAAAGCTGCTGAAATCTACCCTTGTCCTTATGCCTCTGTTTGGAGTTCACTATATAGTTTTCATGGCTTTGCCATATACAGAGGTGTCAGGGATTCTTTGGCAAGTTCAAATGCACTATGAAATGCTGTTCAACTCTTTCCAGGTAATGTACCCTGTTAAACTTTCTGGGCATTTTAAGAGCAAAGTAGTGGTGTTCGGTGGGATGGAAGATGGACATCAAATGTGTTCTGTTTTGGGGGAAAGGATTTTTAATAGGTGCCAAGTTACACTCCCAAGACTTACTGGCTGCACTTTGGTGCTGGGTCTGGTATGTATTTGCAAACCATGTTAGGGTACTTTGGGACAACGTGTCAGGCAAATAATTTTATCGTTTTATGGTCATTTGTCCACCAAAAGCCCTTGAGATCCAGGTTAGATCCTCATCTGGGATAGGTCAAGAGAGCTGCATGGATTTAAACCAGCTGGCCTCAAAGTAGCTTATCCTAGTCCTACAAACGGATCCACTAACATGAACCGCAGCAGCCCACTGAAGTCGATGATAAGCATGGGCATAATGCAAATCTGAGTGCAGGATTGGGATCTTTTAGCCAAAATGAGTGCAGCCATATGATGAAAATTGTTTTGCATGTACACTGCACTGCCGTCCGTTAAGGACAACCTACTGACCTATGGTTTAAAATCTTAAGTGACTGACTAGCGTGGCTGACATGAAGCTGGGAAGTTAGAACTGGGCTCAGACAAACTCTGCATCCAAAGTGCGGGGAAGTGCAGATTCAGATGAGACCTGAAATGGGAGGACCTGGCCTTTCATTCGTTGCACACCAAGAACTCCCATTTGGGTACAAAGGGAATGCATGACTAGGTCCCAAAACTGGGTTCTCATTTCATCTGATCCTGGATTTCCCACATCCCAAGTGACTGTCCGAACACTGGGCTATGCAGTCAGTCTCTCCCCACCTCCCTCCAAATATTTATTTATACAAAGTGGAACAACTCCAACAAGCAAGTGTGAGAAAGCTCCACTCCAGAGTAGTCCATAGACACAGCGATTAGGCCACTTGCCTGGGACCTAGCAGACTGAGGTGCAAGTCCCTGCTCTGCCTGGTTCAGAGTAAGGATTTGAATGTGGGACTTCTACTTCCCCCATAGGGCCCTAATCACTTGAGCTAGGGGATCTTCTTAGAGCTCTGGATTTTTCTGCAAAAATTTTTTAAAGGTCTAGGATTCATCCTGATGCGAAACAGGAACATTTCTGAAAGCTTGAAAAATTTTCCCAGGGCAGGAAAATGACCTGGGACAGTGGTGAGCAGCTGCTCTTCCAAAGCTTTACAGGACATCTGCAACAGGAAACAAATGTTCATTTTCTGCCATAGCCCAGGACAGAAGTGCCAGCCATCCAGTGCACATTAAATGCAGGTTAGCTGATAGCCTGGAGGACAGTCATTAATTGTCACCTGTTTCTTGTAGGTTGCTAGACAATAGGAGTTTTCCTGGTTTGCACTGGTTTTTAGCTGGGGTAAACTGGTGTTGCTCCATTGCCATCAGTGAAACTATGTGGATTTTGGCCACGGTGTCAGTGAATAGACATTGAGATGCAGCAGGATAAATGTTAATGTGTTGTTTCATTTTCTTTCCAGGGATTCTTGGTTGCCATCATATACTGTTTTTGCAATGGAGAGGTGAGTGTCTTTGGTTCTTAATGATCCTCTTTAATTATAAATAGAGTCCAAATATCTACAGTCAGCTAGTCCTCCTGGGGTTAACTCTACTGAGGTCAATGAAGTTAGGCAAGCAGAGACTTAGACCCTTGGTATAGAAATGTCTCCACTGCTTTGCGTCTTTCATAGTCATTTCCCCCTGGGCAAAATGCTACCAAACGAGAATTCTTTCAAACTGGGTGTAAATCATGACTGTTCTGATCCGGTAACATTTTGCACCCCCTCTGCACCAGGGTAAATGAGAGCACCAGGAACAAGATGGTGGAGAATCAGGCCCATACCATCTGAGGCATTTAGGGTAAGATTATTGGCAGCCCAGATGGAAGAGCCTCCCACAGCACCAATCCCTGTGCTTTGGTGAACTCCAGATCCGCTCGCTTCCTCCCCGCTTTTAGATTCTTGGAGGCAGGGAGGCCAGAGCCCCACTCTTTCAGCACAGGGGGGGGGGCGGTACATTGGGGTGAGCTGCCGGGTCCATCCAAATGACTGGAGCAAAGTAGGCACTCGAAGGCCTAGTGGGGGGGATGGACCTAAGATACGCAACTTCAGCTACGAGAATAGGTTGACTTACCTCACATCCTCACGGCGCGGAGTCGACTGCCACCGCTCCCCCATCGACTCCACTTCCACCTCTCACCGCGGGGGAGTACAGAAGTCGATGGCAGAGCGATCGGGGATCGATCACTAGGTAGTGTAGACGTATCCTCAGAATCATAGAAGTGTAGGACTGAAAGGGACCTTGTGAGAGGGACCTTCTAGTCCCGTTTACTGCATTCAAGGCAGGGCTACATAATAATTAGACCATCCCTAACAGGTGTTTGTCTAACCTGTTCTTAAAAACCCTGCAGTGACGAACATCCCCCAACCTCCCTAGGCAATTTGTTCTAGTGCTTAACCACCCTGACAGTCAGGTAGTTTTTCCTAACATCCAACGAAACCACCCTTGCTGCAGTTTAAGCCCATTGCTTCTTGTCCTTCATGGACAAGGTGAGATTGTTTCAGCCTGGGCCCAGTCTTCCCACGGCTTCTGGGAGAAGCTGTGCTGCCCTCTACACAGGCCTATATAAGTGCCACTATGATCTTGCCCTTGAAATGTAGCCCACTACTTGTTAATGTTGAATTACTTCACCAGCCTCTAATCCTTCTGGTCACTCACACTCTTGTCCTGCATTGTCAGCAATGCCCACTCTGAGGGATTGTTGTTTGTAATTCTTCTTGGAGGGAGCGCTCAGGAGGAGTTGATTCACCAGGCTGCCATTTTACCCTCTGGTAAAATGCATAGGGATTAAGGACAGAATTGATCACTATGATCATCTGCAGCATAACACAGGCCAATGAACCTTACCCGGTGATTCTTACATCAAGCCCAGTAGCTTGTGTTGGAAATAGAGCGTAATCATTTAGAAAGACATCTAGTTTCGATGGAATCCACTCCATCCCTTGGTGAGCTATTCCAACAGTTAATTACTGTCTGTCAAAAATGGGCATATTGTTCCCAGTTGGAACGTTGCTGACTTCACCTTCCAGGCATTAGATCTTGTTTTGCTAGATTAAAGAGCCTTCTGCTACCCGATACCTTCTCCCTGTGTCAGTATTTAACAGACCATGATCAACTTGCTTCTTCACATTCTCTTTAATAAGCTACCTATAGTCTGAGCTCCCGCAATCTCTCATGATAAGGCATATTTTGCAGAGCACTCGTTCTTCTTGTAGATCATCTCTCTAGTTCTCTGTTGACATTGCCACTCTTTGGAGAGGGTATAAAATCCAGGACTTGCCAACTTGTAGCCATTCAAAATCCAAGGCCGTTTGTTTCTGGAGAGTAGAGGTGTTAACCCAGGTGTCTTGGCCATGTTCCAATCTGGATAATGACTTTCTGCCATCCTAAATCTCCATATTAGTCCAGACCAAGTGCTTGATTTAAATGCTACTGCTGCAACGGGACCCGAGGCAAAGAACAAAACTAGTGGCCTAGCTAAGAAAGCCTAATGGAGAAACATTCATCATGGCCTGATAGCAACTGCCATGTGGCATGGTAAAAACATTCACTCAAGATTAAGAGATTCCAAGGTCAGTCGGGACCACTGATTACTGCACTGTGTGTTACCAATGCTGGCTCTAAATTAAGGGCTGGGTGGTGGCTGGTTGGTTGGTTGATTGGCTAGGGTGTTTTTTGGGGGGGATAGGCTTGGATATGGAGAACAAATGATTTGAATGATCCTAATATATCGGAAGTTTACTATACTTTTGGAAAAGAGTTTGCAGTAAGGTAAGGTGGCTTCTTTTGGACCGAGCCTTTCGGCGTTTTAGCCAGCAGGCAGTGGTTTGGTTCCTTACGGCTCAGAGAGGACTCCAAATAGGCAGCTGGGAAGGGAAATCTGGAGGGGAAGGTCATGCATCTTCCACAGCAGTAAGAGATAAAGTGAAGGAGAGAGAGCACCAATCAGTTAGGGACACATAATGGGGCCAGATCCTTAGGTGATGTAAATGAGTGTATGTCCACCAAAGTCAATCCAAAGTCCATTGAAGTCAAGGGAGCTGTGCCACCTAAGAGATGGGAAAGACCTAACAGGCCTTCCAGTCCATCCCAGGCTGCCACTTGGCCCAGTCGAGTGGTAAATGGTGCAAGCAGCAGGACTTCCACCATTTCCCTCAGCAGACCATTCCACAGTCTGATTTATCCTGCCACTAAGGGGTGGTTCATGATATCGCATTACTTCCATCCCATTACTACTAGTCCTCCAGCCATCATCTCTATCTACACTACCTCCTTCTGCAGCCCAGTCACCAGCGTCATCCCTTCATTCCTCACTCATGATCTTCCCTCTCTTTTCTCTCTACCTCTACAGGTTCAAGCCGAAATAAAGAAGTCATGGAGCAGGTGGACTTTAGCCCTTGACTTTAAAAGGAAAGCACGAAGTGGGAGCACGACATATAGTTATGGACCCATGGTCTCCCATACCAGCATAACTAATGTAACCACCAGAGGGGCACTTGCCCTACATCTCAATACAAGACTTGTTCCGGGTGCCCTCAACGGACACCGAAATTTGCCAGGCTATGTCAAAAATGGCTCAATTTCCGAAAACTCCATGCCTTCTTCTGGGCCAGAGCAGTACAACAAAGAAGAGGAGTACCTGAATGGCTCTGGACTTTATGATGGAGACAGACCCATGGTACTTGTTGAAGAAGAAAGAGAGACAGTGATGTAAAGAGACAAGAAGAAGACCTTTCCCAGAGAGCATTTAGAGGGCAAAAGAATGCCAGGCCACAAATCAGATGCCAAGGGTTTTCATACAGTTTCTCTGTTCTGAGGAACAAGAGGTCAAGTTATATGGGAAAAGTGGACCACAGATGTGGCCTTCTATTGATCACACACATTTACGTAGTGGTCTAGTCTCCAAGGTGTGAATGAAGGCAGTCTTCTCCAGACCCGCAGTCCTTGTGACCTGTTGAACAACAGGGATATTCAGAGTTTACAAGGGGATGTACAAATGGTACTCTGTAGTTTCACCTCTCGGAGAGTGTCCACAGCACAAAGATGCAGGGAATTCAACCAAGTGCAATGAGACGGTCTGGTGAGGAAAGTGACATGCCATTTTTTTTCAGTGGTTCAAGCTGCCCTGGGGTGTTGCCATCACTACTTGGTTGGGTTTGGTTTTCTCCTTCATTTTAAAGAAACCTAGCCACCCTCCAATCACCCACACCACACTGGCCGTGTCCCACTGGCCATGTCTGCCAATTCAAGAACATAGCATGGACAGCTCTGGTGTTTGATGGTTTTGCCCCTTCATTATAAAACCCAACCCCCCTGGGGTCATTGTGTGCAAGTTCCCTCCCGGAGCAGTCTTATTTCTGATTCCTTGATGATGCAGCATGCTTTTGTGGTAAATGACTCACAGCTACTGGATGCGAGTGCATAACGGGCTTCCCATTCTCCTACCCAGAGCCCAAATAACAAGAGAGAAGCCAGTACAATCCTAGAATTAAAATGCAAGTATCAGAATGTAATGTATTAGCTTGTCCAATCTTAGAAAAAAAGCCCATTCTGTCGGCTTCTAAGTGGGTAGAGATGGAAAGGAAAGTTTGTGGCTGCCTTGGTGTGTGTGCGTGCATGCGTAAAGCCAACTCAAACCTTTTCTTTCTTTTCTTTTTGGAATTTCAGGAAAATTGACTTTTTTTAAAAAATCTTTAAATTATTTTTTGTTCTCACCTCTGCATTTCCTACTTCCTGTTGGGTCTGGACAGGCCAAACTATCCTGAGAGGGACTGTTGTAGCAGTATTCCCATCTCAGGCAGGAGCAGGAAGGAGCTGGAGTTGGACAAGATCGCCTGTTCTCATGAGATGCGCAGGCCAGTTTTGCGGAGCTAAGGCATTTGGATACTTTGGAATTCCAGACTTCTGGGTGCATTGCTGAACTTGCCAGAGTTTTTGTGGTTTGACCATCTAGAACATACACACATATGGTGGGCCAGATCCTCAGCTGGTGGAAATGGTTGTACGGTTGTAGCTCCATTGAGGTCATTGAAACTACATATTGAGACCAAGGGTCCAGACATCACAGTGATTGGCCAAAAAGGGAAAACTGTAAAATAGAGTCTGCGTGAATGGCAGGAAAAGGAATCAGGGAAATATTTTCACAATCTACCGTTTCTCTTGCTGGTGGATTCTGTTGATGTCCTGCTGTCACCATAGAAGTAGGTGGTGGTCATGTTCCACCACACGTGGTACTTTTATCTGACTTACCTGCTAAGCAGAAGTCAAGTGGTAAAATCCAGGAGCTGGACCTTTGGCTGCTGAAAATTGGCATAGCTTCCTTCAAGCCATTTCACACCAGCTGAGCTTATTGCCTTGTGTCTCTGTAGATGCCATGATTTAGAGCCACGAGGTGATAATGACAGCTGCTATTCCAGTGTGTGCATCCTCAGAGCCTCTCAGGGGGAAATATGGCTGAGGCAGGCTAAATTCCTTCTTGGGCTCCTAGTGCCCCCAGGTGAGCTGTGGTTTCTCAAGCCTTGATCCAGCCCATAATAGTACATTTTGGAAGTGCTTCCAGTACGTGAATCCTGTTGGCCCCATATAGGAATCATCTGGCTGCAGTCAAAACATAGTCAGAAAGAGGTGTCGTGGCTGGTGCAATGATCCTGTGGGGACCCACGGGTGCACCTATCAGATAATCAACTCTCTGTTCTGCTCTTTCAGAGCTGAGCTGGTGAAGCCCGCTGACTGGTGGCTCAGAGATGTATCCATGCCACTGGAGATGGACTAATGAATCCACTGCTCCTCTCAGGGCTTATGACCTTCATTCCCAAAGCTCCTGTCTTGATGGAGTCTGGTGGGGGCCCTGAGAAGAGCAGCTGGTACCTTGACTCCACCTCAAGTGTCCTGCACCTGCCTTTGCACCATCTCTCAGGTTAAGACCTGATCCAAAGCCCGACCAAGCCCATGGAAAGACTCCCATTGCCTTTGTTGGGCTTCAGGTCGGAACCTGGGATGTGAATTGTGGTGACCAAGAGGGCGCCCCCAGTAGGGCTCTGAAGGAACTGTACTCCCCATTTCAGGTATAAATGTTGGAAGGTGACAATATTTATTTTTGATGTTTGTTTTTGTTTTGTGTGGTTAGAATAAGTCCAAATATTCTTAACAATTTACTACCAAATGGCAGCTATTGAAATGTCAGGTCTCCAAAGGGTGAATCAGTTTGGTTGTGGGGTTTGTTTGTTTTTATAATACTATGCAGAAATTAAGTAATCTTGCGAGGAAAAATGGATGGACTGAGTGAAAGTCTGGCTCTGAGAGCAAGCCAGCATTGCATAAATCTGGGTCAGTCTGAAGCGCTCACTGCTTGCATCTTAGCCATATATGCTGGCATAGCCTCTGGAGGAAGCGGAAGTTATTGTCAGTCAGCCATCAGCATATGTACACTTGAGTTATTTAGCATCCCATTGAGTCGAGCTGCCAACGTGTAATCCCAATTCAAGAGAAAGATGCATTAAGTATGCTGGCTCTGGCTTGCCAGCCCTTGCATGGACCCTTTCAATCTGCCCCCCTCCAATCCCCAATGGACATGTGTTGTGCTTAAAACCTACCAAGTGGACGCTTGACCCTTGTGACTGTATCACTCAAAGAAAGAAATTACTTAGCAACATTTCCTTACTGCAAAAAGAAAAGGAGTACTTGTGGCACCTTAGAGACTAACAAATTTATTAGAGCATAAGCTTTTGTGAACTACAGCTCACTTCATCGGAAAAATGCATCCGATGAAGTGAGCTGTAGCTCACGAAAGCTTATGCTCTAATAAATTTGTTAGTCTCTAAGGTGCCACAAGTACTCCTTTTCTTTTTGCGAATACAGACTAACACGGCTGCTACTCTGAAACCTGTGATTTCCTTACTGGTGATTCATGATTTACTCGTGTTTGCTGAAGACAGCTCAAGATTAATAACGTGTTTGGAAATCATTTCGCAAAGTTCAAGTAATTAACGAGAGCTATGAAATTAATTTATTTGTAAAGACAACATGTATAATAAATAAACATAAAATTGTCACTGGATTTAATGACCAGAACCTGCTGTCAGTTGCTAAACATGACCAAAAATTACATGGTGATGGGGAGGGAAATCTATTCTTAATCATGTCCAACACAAATTGTATGTAATGATAAGTAATTTTTTTCCTTTGAGTGTTCATATGCATGAACAGAATTGCATGTAAGAATTAAGAACATAAAAAATGGAATTTCTCTGGTTTTAAAGCAAATCATACTGTATTGTTGTTGAATCCTATTCAAATCCTACCTGTGCTGAAAGCAAGAGTTGCAGAGAACTGAGGGTGGAGTCTTTAGGGCCTGATAGAATGATGAATGAAGCCAGTGGGAGGTATGCTTTGGATGGAGCCTATAGTATCTTGCAAAGGGGAAGAGGGGAAGGAGCCTCCAAAATTGAACATTGTGATCCACTTTGGAGGTATCACGGTTGGATTGTGGCCAAATTAATCTGCAAAGAGTCTGAATTTGAGTCCATACAAACTGGGTTGATAATCTGGTGAAAAGGCTTGTTCTTCTCTGGTGTTTCTGGTGACCATCACTAGCACTGCAAGAATATTCTTCCTTGTGCTGTCACCATCTCTAGTTCGGGTGAGATAGTGGATGCAAGGGGGAAAATATCTAAGGGCTTCAGAATAACGAAAAGATAAATAAGCTTTTTCTAGAGTTCAATTCTAGGACGGTTCCAAGGGGGGGACAGTTGTCCTCCTTTTTATCTGAGCCAGCTTGCACTCCTCCCTGATGTCTGTTCTGTGATGTCTTATTTGTCGGCTTAACCGTGTTGAAAAATGATCTGCAACATTGAGCCCCTTCAGGGTTCTCTTCAATCTCATGTCCAAAAGCTTTGCTCTTGTTTCCACTTGGCTCCCTACTCCCTTCCCTCCCATCAACAGCCATGCAATCTGAGCTCTTCACAGTTTAATCTACCTCCTCTCTGAAATACACAGAGATGTTGCTCTTCCCCTTCCTTGTGATTCTTGAAAGGCAGAAGGTGTGTTCTATATGGGTAATCCCCTATCGTCTCTACTCTGTGTGCGTGTGTTTGTAGACCCCCTATAAACTTGTTTCATCTTTGTTCCTGAGAGATGGTGTCTTTTTTCCCTATTCCTCCACTTTGTCTCATCTCGTCTTCCTGGAGTTCTTGCTTTTTTAGAGCCAGATCTTGTAGTCCTTACACGGTCCATTCTTTGGGCAGTTTTTGATAGCATTGATGGAAATCAGAATTTCAAAATTTTTGGCAACAGTTTTCGATTTAAAAAAATCGGGGGGGAAAAATGTGATGAAATGTTTGTAAAAATGCATCCTCTTGTTTTTTGCCAAGAGATGACTGAAATAATTTAAAATTTTGAAATTTCAAAAATTAAGGAGAAAAAATGTCTTTGTGGTTCTTTTAACCAGCTGTAACTTCTGATACCTTTACTCACATTCAGTGACACCAAGAATGAGTCCATGGCTTCAACCAATACTACTCAACGAGAGTAAATGGGTCGTTCTGGCCCTTCCTCAGCCAAAACTCCCGTGCCGAACAATGGAAGTTTCTCCTGAGAAAGCAATGTGTGAAAAAAGAACAAGCACTGTATGAGTTAGCCCCTAGAGAGTATGTTGGAGTAATACGTGAAGCTGTCCTGTGCCCAACTCTGTCCTCTACTGGCTGGAGTGTTCATGAGATTCACATCTGGTTGTGCCTGTAGCTCGTTGAGCAGAAGCCCATGCTTTGGAATGAAAGCGTGTGAGGTGAATGCCCAGTGCTACAGTTTAGCTCATGACCTAGGTGTTTCATATGTGTTGCAGTCATAGAGTCTGGAGGTTCTTGCACAGTTCAGTGCACTTACCTCTGGGCTGCCTCTTTTTGTCCATCTGGATAAATCAAGGTTTTTCCCTCCATCAAGTTGCTCTGTCTAGTGCATTATGTGAAGACCATGTTTCCATTCACCTGGCATCTCTTTCAGGGTGGGCTGATGGTGCCCGATGAACTGAAAGTAGATGCCAGAAAGCATTAGGAAGAAGAGTATATAAATTATTTGGAGTCTGATTCTCCATTTTCCTGTACTTTGTGTCGTCTTTGATACCAATGCTCAGTTAGGGTAAATGAGAATAAGGCCTCAGAAGTACATAACTCTGACAACTGAGGGGGATGTCCTCCTCAGGCAAGGGAATAAAGCCAAAAGGGGTTAAGCAAAATTAAAATTATTAATTATAATCTTCACTGAACTGCCGATTCTCTAAGCAAACACAGAGGCAAATCCATCTCTGCCCCATCTCCTGTTCTGAGTCTTGGCCTATCTGAGCTCTGATGGAAGCAAATGACAATTGGAACAGTCTCTTCCAATTTAAACCACTCTGCGGGGAGCCAGAAGGCTTCAGTGTCCGTCTCTTGGATTTCTAATCCTCTGTAAGTGGGGGTAACATGCTGCCATCTGCAACTTGTAATTGCCTGGCACGTGGGTAAAACATTTAATAGGATGTTGGCTTAGGTCTTCACGATGCCAGCTGTATCTAACTGCACCCTCTGGGTGAGAGATTGTATTGCGCCCAGTGGTGTGTCTTGGAGACTAGACATTCCTAGATGAGACCTGTGCTGGAACTGTATTGCCATTTGACTTTTTAATTTTGCTGTTATTTCTGAGGGGTTGCCATGTTGTAGCGAGTGAGGGCAGGACCCACACAAAATCCTCATCAAGCTACTGAGCTTGTAAAGCTTTTACTACATCTCTCCACACAGAGTGGGGTTTGTAGCCTATTCCTCTAGGGTGTCTTGAAATGAGAACTGTAGTAAATTGCCAAGGAACTGAGTCTGCAAAAGACCCTCTAAATAATGTCCTGTAGGAATGGCCATGGCCTTTAGGTTTGCCTGGAAAACACGATGGTTCGTAAACTGCATGAATAAAAGGAAAGAACACGTCTATCCCCATTCAGTGATCTGGACTGTGTGGCAGCTTTTATATTGTTGTGAAATTAAAAGGTTGGCCCTATTGGACAGCAAATATGGTTGGCCTGAAAGAACATCCTGTTTCCAAAACAGCAAATCCTGCCATCTTTATAAAAGTTCACTGGCCTATCACCATACCATGAAACCCATTTTCTGACCTCCCTCAACATCAAAACTAGAGCTTTGGCTAGTGGGCGGAGCTGTTAGTTAATGCTGCAGCAGAAAAGGAAATCATGGCTGAGTTGCTATAAACCCATGTGACAGAACATGAGAGACTAAAATGTAGCTCATCTGCACCAATTCATAAAATCCTGGTGAAAGACACACAAGCCTGGCTTTGACATGGGCTTCATTGACAAGAGAGAAGTAGCTTAGGGTTGCCTTCTTATCTTTTCCCTTAATGGACGTTTGCCTAAAAGTTCTGAGAGGCAAGTCTGGTCTTTATGGCCCATTTGATCCTTGGTGTCTCCATTGGAAATGCCAAAAAGGCAAGTTTGGATGGAGACACTTGTCTATTAAAATTTGACTAAGACCCACCCAACTCCATTTCACAGGAGCAACTTCTGGGCTCAAAGCTCATAAGAATTTCTTTCTCAATTTGATTAGAAACAACAACCTTGAGACAAAAGTCTGAGTCACAGACATTGGTAATGGGTTGCAATTGACTCCTCACCCCCCAAATGAATTAACTTTACAACTATCTATTAAAAGCCAATGATATCAAAGGGGTCTCCTGATCAGGTGGCCTTGTTTAGAAAATACTGATAAATACCTTCACTAACTAACTAAATCCCTTCTCTGGATGGATGGAGGTTCATCTGGCTTAGAATTTTAGAGGTTAGTTTTTCATGCAGTAATATTTTTTATCTGGACTCAGATTCATGCTTTGGCTAAAAGCCCATTCTACAGCTTTAATACAAAGCCAATTCAGAGTATCTGAAAGGAGCCATAATGGTCTTAATTCAGCATGGCAGTGTTCCAGTTTCCCAATGATTTCTGTGGCATTACATCAGTGAAAAACTGAAGTACCGCAGTGCCAAATTGGTCTCTTGCTTTTGGAAGGGTGGATTTATTAGGCAAATACTGTTCTCAGGAACAGATAGTAATTAAACATTTATTTTCACTGAGCCAGGCTGATAAGTAATTATGTATTTATTTCACCGGGTTACTTTCAGTGTCATTATTATTCTAATTTCTGCATGATGCCTGGCTGTCCGATCTTTCTTGAGCAGAAAGGAGTTCTCAACAGTGGATGGAATAGAAGTAATAAATTGAGACAACTGGCCATTCATAATTGGTCGCCAGGGCCAGTTAGAAAAAGGACCTGCCTCTGATTTCTCAGCCATTGATGTATGCCAGGAGTAACTCCACTGAAGTCATTGAATTACACCAGTAAATACCATGTAAAAGAGATCAGAGTCAAGCCTTCTGTTGGAGGCTCATAGAGAATTCTGTTTCATGCTACTAATCCAATGCCTTTATTCCTACCTATGAACATTCTCTGCAAATAATTAGGGATTGGCCTAGCCCTTTAAGATTTCTACTTACTACAGCTATAGATGGGACCCCTTGCTCTGCGATAACTGGATCAGCTAATGTTTGGAGTGAGTTGTTTTTTTTAAGAAGAACAGTGCTAGCCTCTGGAGGTTAAGCTCTTGCATTTGTATTGGAGCCAAAGCCAGTGCTTCTAAGAACATTGCGGAACAAATTTAGCCCCAATTATCTATGCAATCCTGTTTAATGAGGTTGCATGAGGTTAGACATCAGCTCCGAATCTGGCTCTAGCTTGAGGAAACATGAGCAAGTGAAAATGCTGCAACGAATAAAGTTTAAACAAGAGTCCATTTCAATGAATAGCATCAGGGACCAGAGAGGAATATAATTCTGGCACCAGTTCTGGAGAACATACCTACACGACACTTCTGCAAGTGCCTAACTCTAAGCACATGTTTAAATGCTGTTCTGAATAGAGATGGACGTGAGCACCTGAGTGACTTCTGTTGTGAACAGAGGTCTCACTCCGAGATCAAATGGCTTCTTTGACAATATCTGTTCTTCTTTCTCTCTCCCTTCCCCCACAAAGGCAGAGATCACTTTTTTCAACCTTCCTTTCTGTCCTCCAGCACAGATAAGAAAGATGTCCCTTGCAGCGGTCTGAGCACAAAGAGAGAAATCCAGGAATTAGGGGGTTCTTGTTCTCCTATTTAACCCCCCTCTGAGTTCTGGTGACTGCTTACCCCTCCACCTCTCTGGGACTGCGTGATGGTCAATAATTTAAGGCCAGATTCTCAACTGGTGGCTCTCAGCACAGTTCCATTGAAGTCAATTTCAAATGAACTCCTGGCCCTACTGAATTCAATGGCGAGGCTCCCATTGACTTCAGTGAGGCGGGATGTCACGCTTTTGTTTTTGAAGAGGTAAAAGTCTCAGTATCATTATTCCAATGAACAACTTCCCCTAACCTCCCCTGCTTTGGAAAAATAATTAACACAAGCCTTGAAGTAGCCCAGAAAGCAGAGCGGGAGGGCAAGTGTTGACTATAGTACAGCCTCATTTGTCTGAAATGGGGTTTCAGAGACAGAACTTCGGAGAGGTCAGATCTCTAGTTGCGGCAATCAGGGGCAGTTAGTAGACAGGTGATTCTGGATAAGGGGGGCCATCCAAATGGGAGAGTGTTTGGGAAGAAAGTGGGTTGAATACATGGTTTTGTTCCTGTCCATTGGTTTCCTGTAGAAGTGGGCCCACCTCCTCTGAAATGAAGACAGTGACCATCTGTACCAAACGAGCAATGTTTCAGGTCACGGGGCATGTGGATTGGGGAGCTAGGGGTGTGTGGTAAGATACAGGTCATTCAGTGGCTTAGTTCCCCCAGTGAGGGTCCTAATAAAGGGAAAGAATAGCACCATAGGCCAAATCTGCAACTAGTATAAATCAGCCTGGCCCCACGGACTTGGGGCTTGCCAGTTTATGCCAGTTGGGGATTTGGGTCCATATACATGTGCACACACAAGAAGCTACAGCAGGAATACAGATGCCAGGTCAGATTGCCCTGGCCCCAGTCTACAGAAGCATCAGGCCACTTGCGTGTCTTTCTGGTGAGCGAAGCAAAACGGACGGGAGGTTATTTACCTGCTGCTAAAACCCACTGCTACTTCTCAGCAGCTCCATGCTAAGCCAACAGTGGAGGGTGGCCATCGGCGACCTGATATGGGCACTAGAGAGGATCCTGACTCCCATAAGCCTGCAATGTCCTCCTCTCCAAACGCTGGCTCCTTTTTCTGATTGGAGCAGGAGGGAAAGGGGCGGGCATTGACCAAGGAGCTCTTGCATCGTGTGTTGTTTTTTAGATCACATTTCACATAAAAGGGGCAGGGGAAATATAAAGGACAAAACTGTGATTTATTTCTATGTACTATTGAGACACTGCATTGTGATGTCTTCAATAATGCATATGGTTTACATTCCTCCACCTTTACTTTTCTGTATGGACCAAAATAATGACAGGAAAATGAAAAAAAACCACAGGTGTATGTAAAAAAAGGGGAATTAAAATAAAAAGAAATCTTTATTGATTTTGTGAACATTTAAGGATCTTTGTTTGTGTGCCTCTCTCTCTCTCTCTCTCTCTCTCAACCCTGAAGACACTTGTATATTCGAGCCTGCCAGTCCATACGAACATAAGAGCAACCATACTGGGTCAGAGCAAAGGTCCACCTAGCCCAGTATCCTGTCTTCTGACAGTGGCCAATGCCAGGTGCCCCAGAGGGAATGAACAGAAAAGGTCATCATCAAGTGATCCATCCCCGTCACCCATTCCCAGCTTCTGGAAAACAGAAACTAGGGACATCCTCCCTGCCCACCCTGGCTAATGGCCATTGATGGACCTATTCTCCATGAACTTATCTAGTTCTTTTTTGAACCCTGTTGGGTGGACCAGTGCTACATATTCCATCTGCCTAAATGTGCATGCAAAACAAGAAACTACAGTCCAGATTCTCCTGCTGGTGAAAATCATTGTAGCTCTATTGACTTCAACAAGGCAATGCCGCTTATAACTGCTAAGAATCTGCCCCTGCATGTGCCAGGACATTCCATATGATGCACCATTGAGTTTTGTGTAGGAACAAGTGTTGGACAAAACTGTTCCCTTCCGCCACTGTTTAACAGTGTGGCGTGTGCACTGTGGCTGTATTTCAGTGATGCTTTCAGGCTGACAGTTGGTATGCTAATGTATCGAGAAAACTCCGGAAGTCTTTAGTCAGGCTAAATTGCCATTGACTTCAGTGGGAGCTCTGGGTCCTCGGCTTTTCTGAAAGCCAGGCAACTTATATAGGTGGATACACATGGAGTCGTTTGCTTGATTTTCAAAATTGCTGAGTTCCTGCAGCTCCTAACGGTGAGGAATGGGGACAGTTTTGACCAAGGACACTTGGACAAATCCTTGCTTCTATGCAAAGCTCCCCAGACTTTTTGGTGTCCACACTAAACAGAGACAGAACCCCACTTAATTGGTTAAGTGCATGAGGGATGAATTTTCTGAAGTGCTGGGTTCTGGTCCTTGCCGAAAGGAGGCTGGATACTAAATAGACCAGTCGTCTGATTCAATATGGCAACTTCAATATACGAATGAGATAACATACTACAGAGGTCCACAGAGGAGAGCTGCCTTTGGATAGTAGGCTTCCATGCTTGCAAGGACCTTTGGAGTCCCACTAGAAGACCTAGCTTGTCTGTATTTCCACCAGAAAACCACCCTGACAATGCTCAATAGAAGAATCCACAACACTGCCCAACTCAGCATGCTGAGCAGAAGAACAATCCATACACACCCTCACAACCTGCTCCATGCTTACCCCTAGAGCAGCAGCATCCAGAATGGAAGTTAGGAGCCTAAGTGCCTTTGGGAATTTGCACCCAAGCAATTTCTGTTAACTTAATGGGAGCTGGGGGATGCCCAGCATCTCTCAGGATCCAGGCCCTGAATTCCCCCTGGAGAAGGCAATGGTAGGTGGAAATGGACAAAACCAAGGTGAAGAAGTGCAGTTGCAGTAATAGGCGGAAACGAGGAGATCCTGCCTGGTCTTCCCTTCCCACTGTGAGCCCTTCTATGTAGCAGTGCCTCTTGCTTCTATTATTCTCCTCACGTGGCTGCAGTGGCTATTTTGAAAGATGCACTCATACCAGCTGATATTCTTATGTTCTCAATATCCTGTAGGCTTCTCTTTCCATTCAGAATTAGGCCATGCCTTCAGTAAGCCTGGAGCGAACAATGCAGAGTGGCTTCTCTGGAACGCTCCAAACGCTTAGTGTAAAAGACCTAACTCGAGATGAGCGAATGCTATTCTATGTGAATAACACACGCAAACGCTGTAGCATCCAACTGATGGGCCTCAAATTATGATATTTATATTATGGAAATTCCCAGAGACCCCAACTGAAATCAGGGCCCTGTTGTGCATGGTGCTGTACAAACACAGTAAAAGTCTCTCTACCCCAGAGACCTGACGATCTAAATAAAGAGGATTTCCACCACCCCCACCCCCCTGAACTGCGTTGAGATGAAATTGCACCAGAGGAATCCAGTGGCAATGGCATTCTGCGCCGGCTTGTGCTCCTGCAGCATCAGCCAGTGGAGGCACTCCTCCAAACGGCACAGGGTGGCCAGGTGCCCGTTTTTTGACTGGAAGGTCCAGTCGAAAAGGGGATCTGACAGTGTCCGATCATATCTACTGACCGGACACCTGAAGTCCGGTTACTGTGGACAGGTGAAGTGGAGAGGCCCCGAGTCATCAACCATGCCAGCCCCTACTTAGCTGGGGCCATCTCCTACCTGCGTCGGGTGGCTGCTTCCCCGGCTCAGCAGGCGAGTCCCTCCCGACCTGGGCAGGGTGGGGGAGAGAGGGCAAGAGCAGCGACCGATGGGGGGGAGGGCCTCAGGGGGAGGGGCAGGGCAGGAGTAGGGCCTTGAGGGAAGAGGCGGGGCAGGGGTGAGGCCTGCTGGGAAGGGGCGGGGCCAGGGCAGGGTCTCGGGGGAAGAGGTGGGGCAAGGAGAGGGTCTCGGGGGGGAAGAGGCGGGACACAGGTGAGGCCTGCAGGGAAGGGGTGGGGCAAGGGCGGGGTCTTGGAGGAAAGGGCGGGGAAGGGATGGTTCCAGCACTCCCGCTGGAGTGTCCGGTTTTTAAATACTACAAAGTTGACAGCCCTAGATTCCAGAGGGCTCTGAAAAGGTTGCTAATGCAAATTTCTTATGCTGAGTCGGTATGGGGCACAAGCAGATGAACCAAGATCTGCCTCTAAGGCTCACACTGGGTACCATTCTTTGAGTGCCGTGTAAATCACACGCAGGTGTCCCAATTAAGCAGACTGATGGTGCCCATTCCACACAAGGCTCGCTAACCTGCCGCTGGTTCCATGGGAACTGACTTCATTCCGCTCAGGACCTGCTGTGGGATTGTGCCGGGGACAGAGGCAAGGGAGAAGCTCGCTCCACCTTGCGCACCCCCCAAGCTGAGCCCAGCCACAAACACAGCCCTTGTATAGCTGGGCCCTAAGCATATTCCCACACGGTGCATCCCCTTTTACCATGGCAAGCTTGTAGCCTTAAGGACAACAACCATGCCCCCCAACACACACACTCACCCAGCACAGCGAGACACCTAGGCCCTGAGCCCCAAAGGGATGTAAGTGTTTTCTTACTCCCATTGGTGTCCATGAGAGTTAGGTGAGGATCTGGTGCTCTAGTGATTGTGCACAAGCATAGGGCAGACCTTTCAGATCCTTCCACATCTGTGAGTGGGAAGCGCACCGGGTAACAGCGAGGCAACAGCAAATCGCACAGGTGGAGCCTTTTTCTCTCTTGTCTTTTTCACCTCCATTCCTGACCCTGCACCACAATCCAGCCTGATGCATTGCTCTGGCCACTTAACTCAGCTGCTTTGCTGTGGCACAGCAATGCCTATTGTCTAGGAGGCCGGAGAGGCAGCATGGGCCAACGCATCCCCTGTGCCCAGGTTTCATGATGGAAGTAGCCTGGAAAGGGTCAAAGGACTGAGGATGAGGTGACCGAACATAGATGGCTGGAAGACTCTTTTAGTTAGACTCTGCCTTTCGCCAGAGGGCCAAAGCTCCTGACCTGGCCTCACAGGCTGAAGAAACCCCAGCCCACTCAGAGGGAAACTGAGGCACGACAGTATCAAGGAAGGCAACCCGCACCCTGCCCAGGGCTGGGGAGCTGGTGTGCTTTGGAGCTGGCAGGGAGGACTCTGGGACAGGGGTGGGAAGTGGTGCTACCCCCTGAGCAAATGGGGGGATGGAGACTGAGCCTACCTGAACCTGGCTCTCTGCTTAGTGCAAGGGGTTTAAACAGGCACCCAGGCGCCACTCCATGCCCAGTCAAAGGCTACAGCAGAGAATGTCTCTTTTAGAAACAAGAGATGGCTTAATGAAAATGGGCTGGTTCGATCAGGCTGCCTAGCTCACCGTGGTGTCTCCTCATTTAGTATTGTCAGCCCCACTTCTTCAAACACCAGGAGGCAGGCCCTCAGCCATCACCAGATTTTAAAAATAAGAAGCGTTGGGTGCTTTTCAGCATCTGGTTTTGAGCCTATAGGGGTCACATTTTCAAGCTTTTCTGAGAGACACCTACATTTAAGGGCAGAAGGGGGTCTTCATGATCTTATGTCCACAGAACCTCACCCACCCTGTAGTAGGCCCATAATCTCTGGCTGAGTCACTGTTTAAAGTCTTCAAGTTACAGAGACTCCACCGTTTCCTCTAGTTCAAACCAGCAAGTGCATCTGTGCCCCATACTGCAGAGGAAAGAGAAAGCTGCCCCCTCCCCCAAGAGCTCTGCCAATCTGATGTAGGGGACAATTCCTTCCTGACCCCAAATATGGTGATCAATTAGACCTTGACCTTGTGGGTGAAACCCATGAGCCAGACACTTGGGAAAGAATTCTCTGAAGTTACTCAGAGTCCTCCCCCTCTAACACCCCGTTTTTGGCTGTTTGAGATAGTGGCTAATATTTGCAGGGCATTGTAGGGTGTCTCCTCATAAACATATCAAGCTCAGTCTTAAAACAGGTTAGGTTTTTTTTGCCCCCCCCAACTTCTCATCTTGGAGGGCTGTATCTGTGCAACTGCGATGGCTTACTATTTTTTTAAATGGGAACTTGTACTTCCGTAACAGCATGACTCCAGGAGCTGGGACTTTAAGAAAAACACCAAATAGCACCAGACTTGCAACCCATTCTGTCATGTCCAAGGTCAGCTCCAGCAAGCCTGTGTCCTCCTCTGTCTTCACTGCAGCCACTTGGACCTTCACGATGACCACAGTAGGTCTCAAAGTGGTCTGAAAAAAGCGGGGGGGGAGGGGTAGCAGCTTTGATAACACAGAGCTGGAACAGTTCAAGGGCTGTAAGTTGAAACTACATACCTTCAGACTGGAAATAATGCACACATTTTTAACAGTGAGAGCAATTAACTATTGGAACAAGTTACTGAGGGTGGCGGTGGATTCTTCATCACCGACCATTTTTAAACCATGCTTGGATGTTTTTTCTGAAAGCTCTGCCCTAGAAATTATTGTGGGGCAGGTCTCTGGCCTGTGTTGTACAGAAGGTCAGACGAGATGCTCACAATGGTCCCATCTGGCCTTGGAATCTAGAAATCTATTTGCTTAAAGTGTGCCCCGCAGCCGCTTGGTTCTATGCTAATTTTATTCCTTTGACTGGGTCTGCAGCGACCCCCTCCCCCTTAAACATGGGCAGTGCTAGAACCCAGGGTCTCCTGCACCAAATGCACAGATCTCGCAGAAGAGCTGGACTCAGCAAGCCGTTTGCTGTTTATCACAATAACTCTACTGAGCCTGTTCACTTGTGAACAATGCTACATAATTATGTGACAATAGGTGGCATGCATATTAACCATATGTGTGTGTGTGTGTGTCCATGTACATACTATATACACATCGCTTTTGTATAGCACTCCCCTACTACTTGGGTTCAAGGGGACTCTCCTTTAACCATTCACAGTATAGGACCTATGACCCACAATTGAACAGTTCTGATTCTATCCAAGAGAGGGCAGTGCACTTGTAAACACTTGCCAATTCCTTACACTCCTTTGAAGTCATGACTCCCATTTCATCCTGCTGATGACTTTTTTTTTTGATAGTGTATAGTGGCCCAAATCCAGTATCGGGCCCCATTGTGCTAGATGCTATACAGAACAGTGATTAACAAGACACTCCTGGTCCATAGAGCTCACAATCTTGGGGTGTGTCAAACCACAATAGGTGTACAAAGTGGACATATAAGAAAGTTATTGGGGAGCAGTAAAAACAAGCCTTTCTTTTCTGCACAATAAACAGTAATCTCAGCTCACCACCTGCCTAGCGACTGAAGGGTCCAAAACATTTGTGTTTTCACTCTCCGTAGAAATGCTCTGTGGCGAGTTTTCCCATTTCTATGCGCTCCATTTGCCTGGACACCAAAGAGATTAACACGGAATATTAGCTCCCAAAGCACTGTCATCTGTCGTGGAAAATTGAGCTCTGCTGTAGCCAGCCAACCTTTGTGAAATACAAAAAAATAAACCCCAAACTATGTCTGTTTGGAAATGCTATCCCTTGGAAAAGTAGATGGGTTTATGCTTGCCAAGTGCAAACAGCTGTCTTTTATATCTACTACCATATAAATTCTTTGTAGGAGAAGCCCTGGATGGAGCCACGATGGGTTATTTATCTGAAGCAGCAGGTGTATCCCAAATTATTTTACGAATGGCATGTAATGGATCACTCATCAGCTTCTAAAATGCAGCTACCTATGGAGTGGAACATTACAGTAATTCTCCACCAATAATGCTATTCAACACATCTATTTTAGGCATTTACATGGGCCCCATCACCATTGTGTCTGAGCATCTTACACTCATGAATGTATTTATGAGGTAGGGAAGCGCTATCATCCCCATTTTCTATATGGGGAATGGAGACACGGAGAAACTGAGGCACAGATCCCCAAAGATATTTAGGTGCCTAACTCCCATAGGAGTATACCTTTGAGGATCTGGACCTCAGTGGGTATATAAAAGACTCACAGCATGGCCATGGCTGGCCTGGGTCAGCTGACTCGGGCAGCAGGACTAAAACTTAAAGTGTAGATGTTTACAACTGGGCTCTAAAACCTCACGGTTGTGGGGTGGGGGGGAGTCCTCAGAGCCCAGGCTACTGCCCGAGTGCAAATATCTGCACTGCAATTTTTAGCCCCACAGCCCAAGCCCAGTCAACTGAGCTGGGCTCTGAGACTCGGCATCATAGGAGCTTTCTTTAATTGAAGTGTAGACATACCTTAAGTGACTTGCCCTGGGTCACACAAGAAGCCTGTAGCAGAGCAGAGTCAACCCCAGTTCTCACAAGTTCTATGCTAGTGCCCCAACCACTGAACTATCCTTCCTTTTAAGGGATCATTTTAGAAAGCATGAAGAATGACTTCCCCACTGCAGCTGCAACCAACTTCTTCAACTAAACTGGCGTACATAGCCATAGGCAGAAAGCAAGGAAGGGATTGGTTCATAAACCCTTTGCTACATGCCAAAAATGAATACATATTGGCTTGCGAGGCAGAGTATGGCCGGCTAGATTAATGACAGCCAGGATTTCACAGGTTGTCTGGAGAGAGCTGTCCAGAGCCACTGGGAAAGAACCAGTCATTACTCCAGGATAACCACGTCAATGAAATGCAACCCAACAGCAGAAAGAAAGCATTTATTATAGATGGGAGAAGAGTGGATCCTAGGGTAGGGTGCCAGCTAGGACATGTGTCAATTCCCTGTTTGGACGCAGACGGTCTGCATGGCCGAGGTCTGCACTATAAAGCTACATCAGTCTGGGGTTTGATTAAGGCAAAAGCCCCGGGTGTAGGCACGGTTATACCACTAGTGCTGATTTCACTCTGGGGTGCTAGAATAAAGCTTTACTGACACAGCCCAACGAGTGCTTTGCCAGAATAGTAAACCAGCAAAGTGTTCCTTGTGTAGACCTGGCTTGTGCTTCTGCAAAATGGTAATAATAAATGGTAATAATAGTACTTTCCTATCTCACAGAGGGATTATGAGGCTAAACACAGTAAATCTTCTGAGGTGTTCAGGTAATATGGGCATGGGAGCCATATAAGTACCTGCAATATCTAGATACATACATAGAATCACAGTGACCTCTTTACATAGGAGGCAACTGCAGCCACAAACAGGTTTCCACACAGCTTGTCTTATTGGGATCCAGGAAGTGGGCGGGCAAAGCCTGCCCACTGCTAAAGGATCCCCTCCCCCAGCCTAAGAGGGGGGTCCACAGGACCTGGAAAACCAAATAATTATGGGGGACAACTAATGAACAACAGGGACAGGAGTGCAGTCAAAGGGTCAAACGAAGGGAACCGGACAGGGACACTGAGCAGAGAACCCCGGACAGCGCCCACTGCTCCTCGAAGGCGTCAAGGGGGTCAGTGGACGCCGCCCAGAGGAACTCTGCCTGGAGGCATGAACGGACGGAGGATCGGAAATAGGCCCCACAGTCACAGGAAACTCCATCGGCCAACCTCCTCACCCTGGTTTTATAGATGGTCACTTTAGCCAGGGCCAGGACGAGGTTGACCAGGAGGTCCCGTGACTTAGTGGGGCCATGGACAGGGAGTGCATAGATAAGGAGGTGAGGAGAAAAGTGCAACCAAAATCTTAACAAAATATTCGTGAGGAGCTGGAATAGGGGCTGCAGCCTGGCGCACTCTATACGTGCACCAGGGTTTCCCTCACACCGCAAAAGGGGCAGGTGTCTAGGAGTAGAGTTAACTGCGCCAAGTACACGCCCGTGCTCACGGCCCTGTGAAGGAGCTGCCAACTAATATCCCCAGCGGGCCTTGGGACCAGGGTGGAATATAGGCCAGCCCACCGGGACTCCTCACCTTCTAGAGGTGGCAGGAGGTCCCGCCACTTCGTGTTGGGGCTTCCACACAGCTTGTGTGCCAACCACATCTGTCTTGTTTACCATGGACCATGCCCTGCCCAGAACTCCATACACTACACAGAGACACCTAGTGGCTTAATAATATACTGCAAGTAAACATATAATGACAAAAAAGTTACACAAACACTTATTTTCTTAAAAAGAGAAGGAGTACTTGTGGCACGTTAGAGACTAACAAATTTATTTGAGCATAAGATTTTGTGAGCTACAGCTCACTTCATCGGATGCATTTGGTGGAAAATACAGTGGGGAGATCTTTTCCACCTAATGCATCCGATGAAGTGAGCTGTAGCTCACAAAAGCTTATGCTCAAATAAATTTGTTAGTCTCTAAGGTGCCACAAGTCCTCCTTTTCTTTTTGCGAATACAGACTAACATGGCTGTTACTCTGAAACTTATTTTCTTGGTACAGAGAATGTCGGGCTGAGAAGTTATCCTGCAAGGAGGCAGGACCAATTAAACCTAGACCATCCCTGACAGGTGTTTGTCCAACCTGTCTCTTTCATGCAAATCACAGAATGAAAAGCTCTGAAGAGTTTAGAAACAAACTCACAAAAGTAAACAGCAGAAGGACAGTTACAGTAGGCGAGCAAGAGAGGCTTTTTTGAGCTATGGAAAGAGGCAGAAAGCCAGCAGGATACTGGAAGGCTAGTTTTCAGCTAGCCGGAGCTGCAGAAGACAAAGCTTTTGACTTACTAGTGGTGAGATTGTCACTTCCCCGCCCCATGCCTCAGTTTCCCCATCTAGAAAATGGACATAACCATACTCACTGCCTGGCTAGGCATTGTGAGGATAAGGTTATGAGCTGCTCTGCTGGGAAGATGGCCTTCTAAGTAGACCGCTGGCTTTACCTAAGGTAAGGAAAAGACAGAAACTAGTCATGCAAGAGGGTCTATTAAACATGTTGACTGAGGGCTACACTGCGTTGGATACAGTCCTGAGCAAGCATTGGCATGGTAGCTGCTATGAGACTCATTCACCCCATTGACACACAATTCTTCTCCAGCTTCCTCCTGGCTCCCACAGGATGGGAGTCATTTCCCAATAGCCAACAAATGACAGAACCCCATTGGACAGGCTCAGAGACTTTGTCCAATGAGTGGAGGTGAAGCCGAGGTCCTGCCCATGCCCTGCCCACCTGTACTGGGAGGAAGCAGTTGAGTTGCTTCACTAACTCCTGTGCACCCGGACCCAACAATCTAACCCCACCCCTCGCCCTCTCTATTTAGCTGGCCCCTCCTCTCTCTTGAGGGAGTGACCGATCACAGATCAATGGGCAGGCTCCTTCATACGCCCTGCCTCCTATCTGGAGGTCAAATAGTCCCACCACAAGGTAGGGTTAGCTAGTTTAGAGGCTCGTATGGGCACATGGTCCAACCCGCCACCCAGCCCTTCCTGACGTTTTGGCAGCCACCTGGCAATAAACACAGCAAGAGCTAAGGGAATAATGGTCAGTGGAAAGTGCAGCTGGGGACGGGGATAAGGCAGAGCAGGTGTTATGTTGCACGGGACATCTGGAGGCCTGGAAATGTTTCCACAATGGAGCTGAGATCAGAGAACGAAGAGAACACCCCAGCGGAACACAAGATGGAATAAATTAGCCTAAGAAATGTGTCATCGGGAGCATGAGACAGGAGGGCCCCTCTGAAATACCAAGCATCATCTGTTAACATAAGATTAACCAACCAATTGTTTAAATCAAACACAAGTGGACCAGAGCCTCAGCAGCGTAAATCAGCGTCGCGCCAGTGCAATCGATGCAGCTGATTTATACCATCTGGGGCGCTGGGTCCAAAAAGCGAAGTGTATCAAGCCTGGGGACACGGTTGATTTATTAAGGAGCAAGGACACATCTTTGGCTGATGTAAAAGGGGTGCTGCTCCACTGATTCAATGGAATTGCTCCCATTCACACTACCTGAGGATCTGGTTCATATGGGTGTGCCATAGATATTAGCAATCATGGGGGAAGGGAGAAGGCAGAGAAAGAACATCGTAGCTGTCCGTGACAGCATTAAAACTTTGCTGGCATCCGGAAATAGCCCTTAAATGCTATAAAGTGAAAGAGCGGGGAAGACCCTGTTCACTGCCCACCCATCTCCTGGCTTGCAGCCGAGAGGAAGGATGGTCCAGTGGTTAGAGCGCTAGCCTGCGCTATGGGAGACCCGGCTTCCCTTTCTGCTCTGCCACCAACATCCTGCGTAACCCTGGGCCAGTCCCTTAGCCTCTCGGTGTCTCAGATCCCCAGCTGTACCATGGGGACAAAAGCACGGCCCAGCCTCGGTGAGGATAAGGATGGGAGGTGTTCAGACACTGGGATGACAGGGGCCAGATCAGTATCACTGATAGCTTAGAGGCCCCCTCAGTCTGGCATCTTCCTCCTGTTCTGCTGGAGTGGGCAGCGCCCTCACGGGAAAGCCCCTGTGCTTCCCAAGGAGCAAGACTGTGATGTCCTGGAAACTCCCCTCCTGTGGCCTGCTCCTCCACAGGCTTGTGCCCTGTGTTGTCACTACATTCCTGCGGAGTAGTTGGTGCCATTCTGAGCGGGTCGCCCTTTACACCCACTTGCACAGGGGTACATGACAGTGCAATGTGCAAGTGTAACATGCCACCCCAGTGTCTGTGTCTGGCACCAGGGGGATAACAACCTACTACTGCTGTGGGGGAGTGGAGTTATTCTTTTAGCGTACTTGCTTTGTGCGGCACTGTTGAAGGCCCCAGGTTCAAACCTTGCCAATGACCCATGTGGGGGAGTGAATCGTTACTCGAGCTACGGAGAATCAGGCTCCAGGACTTCAGAAAGATGGAAGAATCCAAACACTGGTTTTACACTGAGCCCAGTGCATCCTGGGACAGGACCCTGAGAGTTTAGTCAGTGCTACCCAGGCAGGGCTATTTTACACTAATCCGGAGAATGTAAAATCAAGCATGATGGGATGTCACTGATGATAGGTGGGAGGATTCCAGAGGCACAAAACCTCAATGCTCCATTGCTCAATTGTCAGTCTTGCTCACTAGCAACGGGTGAGCAAACTTGGGCCCAGCTTGAAGGGATCCCAGCATGATTCATGGCTGTCCAGGTGAAATTTGGTGGCTTCTGCTACCCATGGAGGTTCATGTGAACCCAAAATCTCAGAGCGAGACTCAGGAGGAGGGGAAAGGAGCATGCAGGCGCATCTGAACCAAATCCAAAGGAAGGCGAAACCTCCAACCATTGCTCCAGGGGAGCGGGGGACCCAGGGAAGGCTTTGTGTTCATAAACCCATTTGAAACATTCCAGATGTTTAGAGGAGTTTTTGCAGAAACCTGAGCCCTCTTTTCTGAAGATCCTGCACTCTTTTGTCAAGGGAAAAGACTTAGAATGCACTGAAGCCATGTTTTCCCAACTATGCAGATTAGGGTTGCCTGGCTTCCTGCCACGAGATAGAAGTTTACCAAAAAAATAAAATAAATAAAAAGTAACTAAATTGACATTAGATTGGCTGCATCTCTCAGGACCAGCTCTGGGGTGATGTTCTTGGGCTTCAGATCTCTCTCACCGGAGGGCGCTCCCTGGAGTATCTCTTTGCTATCCTTAAACATACAGGGTTCCCAGCTCTCACACATTTAGTGCAAGCCTCACGATATTTGACATTTTTCCCCAAGGCCTCAATTCCTGCAATGTTTTGATCATGAGCAAATCCCAGCCGTTGCTGAAAACCAATAGTATATTTCTAACTCTCATGGCTGCAGAGAAAAGCTGGAAAAAGTGACCTACATAATCATCATCATCGGCGAGCCCTCAATTCAAGGATGATCTCTCCCACAGATTTACATATGGGTCCAGAGATGTCTCAGAAGTCAGATCTGGGAACCACAGATCCCCCCACTGTAGGTACAGACATTTCCTGATGGGTCAGCTGCCTGCTGGGAGAAAGTACTTTCTTCTTCCTTCTTTATCTCTCTCTTTTCACTTTGAGGGCAAGGCGCTTCTCCTCGAAGTGGACCAGTGCCTGATGGAGGATGTGGCGCCATTGGGGTCAGTTGGTGGCTTGCTCCTCCCAGTGTGTGGTGTCTATATCAAAACTGATGGGAAATATAAAGATCCCCAAATGTATGTAAGTATTTATTTATTATTAATTATTATTTTTTGAATCTCATGGTTTTAGGAGGTGGGGGCTGACTTGTGATTTTTGAACACTTGGGGCTGTCAACAACACCAAACGAGCTCTCCTGTCTCTTCGGGCTTCCAAGGTTTCATCAACCTGTGCTTCCAGATTACTACCTGTGTATGTCTCCAGGGCCCCACATCATCCTCCATTTAGGTAGCTGGGGCTCTGGACTGCAGAGGCAGATCAGGGCATGCAGACCACAACAGGCACCGGACACTGGGTCATGTGATATTTGAGCGAAGAGAGATTAATTGTCAAAGACAAGTTCTGGTTATCCTTTGCATGAAAGCAACATGCTGTCTACCTCTGTGCAGCTGACGGCCTCTGGACTCTAGAGGGCATCTCTCTAGGTACCTTGGTGGTCCTATTTGAAAACAGTACAGGAGTGGGGAGAGGGAATTAGTGGCATGGGGGGAGGGGAATTGTTGATTTGAGCAGGGGAAGGAAACCAAGTGGAGCATGTGACAGCGTTAGGGGCAAGGGCCCTGGGTCATCGGAGCAGGGTTGTGTATGAGAGGATTGCATAACAGCTGTGTCTCTTGCCACCATCACATGGCTTTGTTACACCATTACAGATCAGGGCTCTACCATGCTTCAATGGGGCTGAAAATAATTTTGTGGAATCTATGCTTGCAGCTACACCCTTTCCAACACCTGCCAAAGGCGAGCAAAGGAGACCACAATGTCTGTCAGCAAGGGGTCCCTTTCCTAGCGTAGATGGATACAAAGTTTCCTGAGCACCTAATTCCTTGTTGCTTGGCCAGGCCACCTTTGGACTTCCCCACTTGATCACTTAGTACTCTTAGATGCATTTGAAGAAGTGGGGTTTTTACCTACAAAAGCTTATGCACAAATAAATCTGTTAGTCTTTAAGGTGCCTTTAAGGACTCCTCATTGTTTTACTCTGTAAGCCAGTAATACTCATCTTTGTTGCTAATCAAGATAAAATGAGGGTGATCCAACCTCATGCTTTCAGTGTTACCCACTTGTCAGAGTTTCTTATGCATCCGTCTGTGTGCCTGATCTGTTACAGCACCCAGCTGTAGGGCCTAGCTGTAAATACTCAGGTTATTCAATTTGGAGGTCTTTAGTTCATAGATTTTAAAGCCAGAAGGGACCCTTATGACCATCCTCTCCGGCCTCTTACATCACACAAGCCATAGAACCTCACCCAGTAATTCTTGCATCAAGCCATAACTTTTGTCTGAGCTAGTGCAGTGGTTCTCAGCCAGGGGTACACATACCCCTAGGGGTACGCAGAGGTCTTCCAGGGGGTACATCAACTCATCTAGATAGTTGCCGAGTTTACAACAGGCTACATAAAAAGCACTAGTGAAGTCAATACAAACTAAAATTTCATACAGACAACGACTTGTCTATACTGCTCTATATATCCTATACACTGAAATCTAAATCAAGGGTTAGCCGATGACACTGAACTGTAAATACAATGTTTATATTCCAATTTATTTATTTTATAATTATATGGTAAAAATAAGTCAGCAATTTTTCAGTAATCGTGTGCTGTGGCAGTTGTATTTTTGTGTCTGATTTTGTAAGCAAGTCGTTTTTAAGTGAGATGAATCTTGGGGATCCGCAAGACAAATCAGACTCCTGAAAGGTGGACAGTCATCTGGAAAGGTTGAGAGCTGCTGAGCTAGAGCATATCTGTTCGAAAGAGACCCTGTCTTGCTTTAAAAACTGCAAGCAATGGACACTCCACTGCATTCCTCGTACTGTATGGTTTCCCCCATGGTTAGTTACTTTACCTGTTAAAAAGCTGCACATTAGTTCTGTAGAAATGTGTCTAGCTTCAGCTTCCAATCTTTGGATCTTGGCATGCCTTTCCCTACTAGACTATAGGGCCACTAGCTCTCAGAAATCTCTTTCCCGTGTCGGTCCTTGCTAGGGTGACCAGACAGCAAGTGTGAAAAATCGGGACAGGGGGTGGGGGGTAATAGGCGCTGAAATAAGACAAAGCCCCAAATATCGGGACTGTCCCTATAAAATCGGGACATCTGGTCACCCTAGTCCTTGCTGAGTGTGATCAAATCACCTCTTAATCATTGTCGAGGCACGTTTATGAAAGATTGAGATTTGGAGACACTCCCTCCTCAGGGACTGTGTGGAGAGTGTGGGAATTTGGAGATGTGGCCTGGCGGCAGGGGTTGGGCATGCCGCATGGCTGCGTGGCAGCAGGTCACCAGAGATGCTCTCCAGTTTGTTTAAGTAAAGCTTTGTTCCTTTCTCACTCACTGGTTTGTTCTTTAACGAGCCCCAAGATCGGTACAATCAGACCTTGGGCAAAGGAAATAGACGGAGCTCAGTCTCTGGTGCTGGTCAAGACGGTGGCCCATCACGTTAGCTTGACGGCCTTGAGGGTTAGGAGGAACCCGCCTGCGTCCCGTAGAGAATTGCCACATGCATGCTGGAGAGGGCTCTTGCACTATTGTTGGAAGCATGGTGCCAGATTCAACGGACTGATCCAAACAGGACGAATTCTACATCCCCTCCAGGCAGTACTCCTAACAGTGCTAGGTCCTGCCCATGCTTCCCCTTCCCGCCTCTTCTCTCTCAGTGGTACCGCCCAGCATCTGGACATGAAGATGGGGCAAGCAAACCAGCCTCCACTTTAACTCCTCCCACTCCACAGCCAGCCTTAAAGGGACAATGCGGTCAAATGCAATAAGACCCAGCCAGCGTCTTATTGCCAGTCGTGACAATTGAAACAAAACCAGCCAACTGAGGTTCACAATTTGCATCCCCATCTTCCCTGAGCCCAGCAGCCCCTTTCTCCCTCCTCCTCTCAAATTGCTGGGGATAAGGGGCCAGTGCTGAGGGTTTTCTGCAGCTCTCACACGTTATCTTAGATATCGGGGCGGGGGATGTCTATGCAGCAGCAGGCCATAGTGCCAGTGATGTGTTTGCACTCAGCCAAACAAATCCAAATTGATCTCATATGCCACTTGCAGGTCTCTGTTCTCAATAGTTCCTTTCTCTCCCAGGCCTTCGGCTGGTTAGGGTTGAAGCTGAGGATAGGCTTGAGGCTTTGGGAAGAGCAGATGAATTCAAATGATGTGTTGTAAACAGGCAACAGAGGCTGGAGAACCCACGTCCCTGCAGGAACCCAAGGAAATAAAATAACCCAGAGGACAAGCTCTGCTCGCCCTGGTCCCCCAACTTGGTTTCTCGGTTGACTCTGGCCGTGTTGTAAAATGCAGACGTTTATTTTACAAGCTGTGGTTTCCCAGACTGAATCCTCCCCGGTGGCTCAGGGACGTCCCAGCTGAGCCGAAGAGACGCTGGGCTCAGTCAGTACAGCTACGTGCAGGTACTCAGGCACTCCGTGCTGCTCGCACGCCCTGCTAGCATCCCCCAATCTGTGCACACGGCGTGAAACACAGGGCCACGCGGCTGCACAAGTGCAAGCTTCGATATGCCTTCACCGACGCCGCCCCACATGCAGAGCTGGACCCACAGGCACCCACACGTGCCACTCAATCAGACACAGTGATGTACACACGCAGGGACTGATTCTTCCTCATGCCGCACCTT
Source organism: Dermochelys coriacea (assembly GCF_009764565.3). Lineage (NCBI taxonomy): Eukaryota > Metazoa > Chordata > Testudines > Dermochelyidae > Dermochelys > Dermochelys coriacea. The sequence goes on from NC_050069.1 coordinate 266,757,376, forward strand.
GCATCGTGGATTTTCCCCGGCGCAAAGCGGGTGCAAAAAACCGTACCCGTGATGGGAAGCCTTTTAAACCCCCTGTGTGCTCACCGAACAGGGGTGGAAAAGGTGGCTCTACAGGGAGATAGCCGGTCAGGAGCTCTGTAGCCGAAGGTGTCTCAGGTCAGGCACGCCAAATCGGGAGCCGCTTTTGTAAAAGTTGGGGCTGGGAGCCTCGGTAGCGCCGCTGGCCCTGGCACGTGCAGGCCATTGTTGTCAAAGGAGTTTGGCCTGCAAAGCCCATGAACAAAGCAGGCCTGATTGCCCCCCCAACCCCTTCCCCCTCCCCCCCGGCTACCTGGCACCTTGTGCTGTCATTCACACCACTGCAAAATGAGCGCAAAATGCTACCAGATCAGAGCGGTCCAGTCGCACTGAGGGGAGTGTTTTACAGCCACTTGGCACTCGCCTTGCCCAGGCAGTGCTTGCCTTACGAGTGGGCGACTGCCCGGAGCACCGTGGTCAACCCCCCCACCCACCCACCCACACACACACAGCCAGCCCAAGGCCTCTTTAACTCCTGAGTGCTGAGCCTGGGGGATGCTAGCCAGGCTCCATCTGCTAGTCCCAGCCGGGATGGGGAGGGATGGGGCTTCCTCTTCCCCTGCAGGGGCCGCTCCTGGGGCCTGGTGAGACCTCCTCTGGGAACCTCCCCCCGGCTGCAGGAAACTCCACCCCCCCATGTCCTGCCCCCATCGCTCCCAGGCTGCGGGGAAGGGGCCTCTGTACAGGGAGCTCCCCACATTCCCCCAGGGTGCCATTTTCCCTAAGGCTGGCCCTGTCCCTAGGTGTAAGCGATGAGCAAGGTGCAGCTCAGTGGCACATCCGGGCCCTTGATCACGGCTGTGTACAAGGAAGGCAGGAGCAGAGAAGGAAGTCACACAGACACAGAGCTGCTGAAAGAAGGATGGAGGCATGGCAGACTGTTCCACCCCTGAGATCCCACAGATGAGGATCAGGAGGGGGCACCAGGGCTATAGGGCAGCTCCCCCAAAAGGGGTGGATGGTGATATAAAGGGTCACTCCCTTGGGTCAATAAATGCCAGATGAATATAAAGGTATAAATATAAATATATAGGGAGGAGCCTATCTAGCCCGCAAGCTTGATATCGAGATATCACCATGGTATCTGAGCAGAAGACTAATGAGTTGCCCTGTTGTGGTTACTGGCCACTGCAGGAAGCACTGGACAAAAGTGGGGAGAGTATAAGAAGAATGAACTTCCCGTGAGAAAACTAAATCCAGCCACAGAACAATCCAAGCCCAGTGAATAATTTATTAGTAGGGTTGGCGGGATTAGCTTTTTATCAGTAAATGTCAGCGAATGTCAATTTCACCATTCGCACACAGACTGCCCAAAAAGCATTTCTCTCAACGGTAACTGAAATTTGCAGATAGGCAAAGAAAAGAAAATGTTGCTTGAGAATTGATTAGAGTTGGACTGAAAGGAGAGTTACTTTGTCTGGTTTGACATGCGAGGCTGCCCATGTGTGTTTAACGGAAAGCTTTCACGTTTTGAAATCGACATTTACTTACATGAAATCATTATTGTCTGACCCACCCCCATTGTCTGATGACCCCGCCATAATTTTCCATAACTGTGAATGTTTCAATAGAAAAATATGCTTAACGATAAACATCGATATTCTATGTCAAAATCATAACAAAATGATCATCCAGTTCTCCCAAGCTGATGTATTAGCAGCAGTGCAAGGCCCCAGCCTGGTCGTGGGCAGCATGTTGCAATCATGTTACCGCTTGGCTTATTTTTAGCCCTTGCTCTTTACTTTGGGAATCCCTTGCCTGAGAGCTGAACGTGCCTCTGTAACTCTAGGCTCCACTGTTACAGGAGGCACAAATGCCAAGCAGGCTGCCCTTTGCACTTGGGCACTGTAGATGAAGCCGATGCAGCTAGAAGCGTGATTTACACTCTGGTAATAAGATTAGAGGGACTCCACCACTGGGATAATAATAATAAACCGGTAACTTTATAGGGATGTCAGGCTGCAGCCAAATGGTTTGGGGTTTTTATTCCCGGCTATCCACTTTCGTAGCCCCTTCTTTCTAGGCAGCAGGATCCGGTGCAGACATGGCCAAACTGCGGTTCATAAGCTGCATATGGCTCTTTTACGATTAAAGTGAAGCTCGGGGAACCCCCTGAACTCTCCCCCATTCTCCATCTACCAGACTGGGTGAGGGAGCTCAGGGCTTCTGCCCTCCAACAGGGGGGTGAAGCTAGGGGCTTCTGCCCTGCAGGAAGGGGCTCTTGGGGCAAGGAGGTGCCAGGGCTTGGGGCTTCAGCCAGGTGTATCCCTCTGGAAGGGTTCCCCCGAACCCTGGCATGCGCCGCCCAACAGGGATGAAGCCCCAAGCCCTGACAGGCGCAACCCTACAGGGCAGGTTGTGAGTGTTTTGCAGCTCTAGAACTTCTTTGAAGATGATCATAAGTGGTTCTGAGGGTCAGTAAGTTTGGCAATCCCTGATCTAGTGGATAAGGTACTGAACTGGGACTCAAGACAGCTAGGTTCTATTCCTATAACCAACTGTACAATCTTAGGTAAGTCATCAGAACATTAGTCACATCCTTTCTCTGTACCTCGGTTTCCCCTCCTATACTTTGTCTGTCCTGACTGTTTAGATTGCAAGTTCTTTGGGTTAGAGACAGTCTGTTGTTATGTGTAGGTACAGCATCTTGCACAGTGAGGCCTAAATCCATTTAGGGACTAATGTAAGACAAATAATGAACCCATAGAATCATAGAAGATTAGGGTTGGAAGAGACCTCAGGAGGTCATCTAGTCCAACCCCTGATCAAAGCAGGACCAACCCTAACTAAATCATCCCAGTCAGGCTTTGTCAAGCTGGGCCTTAAAAACCTTTAAGGATGGAGATTCCACCACTTCCTTAGGTAACCCATTCCAGTGTTTCATCACCCTCCTAGTGAAATAGTGTTTCCTAATATCCAACCTAAACCTCCCCCATTGCAACTTGAGACCATGGCTCCTTGTTCTGTCATCTGCCACCACTGAGAACAGTCTAGATCCATCCTCTTTGGAACCCCCCTTCAGGTAGTTGAAGGCTGCTATCAAATCCCCCCTCACTCTTCTCTTCTGAAGACTAAATAAGCCCAGTTCCCTCAGCCTCTCCTCATAAGTCATGTGCCCCAGCCCCCTGATAATTTTTGTTGCCCTCTGTTGGTCTCTCTCCAATTTGTCCACATCCTTTGTGTAGTGGGGGGCCCAAAATTGGATGCAATACTCCAGATGTGGCCTCACCAGTGCCAAATAGAGGGGAATAATCACTTCCCTTGATCTGCTGGCAATGCTCCTACTAATGCAGCCCAATATGACGTTGGCCTTCTTGGCAACAAGGGCACACTGCTGACTCATATCCAGCTTCTCGTCCACTGTAATCCCCAGGTCCTTTTCTGCAGAACTGCTGTTTAGCCAGTCGGTCCCCAGTCTGTAGTGGTGCATGGGATTTTTCCATCCTAAGTGCAGGACTCTGCACTTGTCCTTGTTGACCCTCATCAGATTTCTTTTGGCCCAATTCTCCAATTTGTCTAGGTCACTCTAGACCTATCCCTACCCTCCAGCGTATCTACCTCTTGCCCCAGATTAGTGTCATCTGCAAACCCAGACTGCTCCCCCCAGCACCTGTGACGCCCCCCAGACTGCCCCCCGAGCACCAGCAGCATCCTTGGGCTGCCCTCCCATGAGCACTCACGGCACCCCGAAGCTGCCCCTGCCTCCCCCAAGATTTAATCAAGACTATATAGTACAAGTCATGGACAGGATATGGGCCATGAATTTTTGTTCACTGCCTGTGACCTGTCCAGTACTTTTACTAAAAAGACCTGTGATTAAAGAAAAAAGAAAAGGAGTACTTGTGGCACCTTAAAGACTAACAAATTTATTAGAGCATAAGCTTTCGTGAGCTACAGCTCACTTCATCCGATGAAGTGAGCTGTAGCTCATGAAAGCTTATGCTCTAATAAATTTGTTAGTCTCTAAGGTGCCACAAGTACTCCTTTTCTTTTTGCGAATACAGACTAACACGGCTGCTACTCTGAAACCTGTGATTAAAGAGTAGCCTTACCAATCGCCAGTTACCAGTACCGGCTCCCACTCCAGCCTCCCCTGACTCCGACATTTGGGATATTACCTCGGCTGTGACCCTCAGCTTCGATTCCTCGTTCTGACTCTGGCTCCCCCCTGGTAATTAATTGGCAATTGACTCTGGTGCTGACCCTGGGCTTCGTTCCCCAACCTGAATGCCTGCTCTGTCTAGGAGCCCTTACTCCTGCTCTGGTCACTAGGCCAGGCCACCGACATCTTGGTCTATACCATGTAGCTCAGGCATAAGAGATAGCCATGCCTTTAGAGCCAGAGATCCCAGCTTTGGTTCCCTCTGCCGACAACACACCAGGGACATCATGTTACACTTGCAAACGTTCATTCCCCTGCCAGCCCCTGCAAAGAGCTCTTTCCTATTCAATATAACTGGGAGCGTTTCCTGGGTACGTGCCATGGGGATATGTCTAACGTCTGAGAGCCTGGAGTGCTTCTTTTCAACCTCATGGTACAATTAGCAAGCTGCCAGGTATTTAACAGAGTCTCCTGTGGTCCCATGGCCCCCACGGGGCTCCTGAAAAGAAATGACCTGGGCCAGCTTACAGCATGGCTAGTTTGAAAAGCAGGTGTGGTCCTTCTGGGTGGAAGGCACGCCATGGGCCCAGTCCTCAGCTGGTGCCATTTGGCATAGCTTCATTGACTGCCATGGAGCTATGCAGCTTGATGCAAGCTGGAGTCTCCCCCTATAAATGTAGCCATGACTCTGTGCCCTCTGAGAGTTTGCCAGGATGCCCTGAATGATGGCTAGTTACTGATCAAACAAGCTACTCCAGTGAAATCCTATGTTCATTTCCCGCCTGCCACTGCACAGGGTAAGACCATTGGCTCAGAAAGCAAGATGCATCCGGTAAAGGGAGCTATGGGGTGGGGAAGGACCAGAGTCAGAAGGTTTGAAGTCTTGGCACTAGGTGGACCAAAGCCTGCGCTCTGGAAACTGGCAGGTGGAGTGCCAGACTGAGAGGCATCATCACTGCGAACAGGCCCATCTTCTTCCATGGGACTGGCCACCGAGCCAAATTCTAGAGCCCATAATGAAATGTCCCTCAATGCTACGTTCAGATGCCTGCCCCACCTCTGCTCACCCTATGTAGGGCTGGAAGGGACCTCCAGAGTTCAACTAGTTCATCCCGCTGTGCTTAGGCACAGTTAAATAAACTAGACCATCCCTGCCAGGCATTTTCCTGTTCTGGAAAACGTCTGATGACGGGGATTCCCATAAAGAAGCGAGTCACTGATTATTGTTATTTTACATTTATATTGCAGGGGCACCTAGAGGTCAATTAAATCATGCTAAGAACTATACAGACACACAGACAATAGCAGTTCCTGCATTACTGAATTCCATCAAAGTCTCAGTTGGGCTTAATTAGCCAGTGATTTGAGCTCTTCAGACGGAAGGCACATAGCAGTATTATTGTAGGGTTACAAAATATGAAAACAAACCAAATCGGCCCTAGCCCACAGTGCTTTCCACCCCTTTGTGTCACGTGGCCCACGTTCAGCTCCCTAGCAGATAGCTGTTAGGTCCACCAAAGTCACTCCATCCTGTGTGTGAGCCATAAGACCATCCTTTCACCTCCCCTAGAGCAAAAATTGCAGATAGCCAGGCCCTGAGACCCTGCATTTAGGAGTTAAGGTCCAGGTCCACAAAGGTATTTAGGATGCTTAGGAGTTAGGTGTTTAAATACCTTTGAGGATCTGGTGCCCAACTCCCATTGGCACCTAACTGGCGTTTATGCCTTTGAAAATCCCCACTCAGTGAGGTGGCCATGATCTTACCTCTCTTGTAACAATAAGGAGTTTGCCCGATGCCTGGGATTTGAGACCTTTCATTAGCTTATATGTGTATGACAAGCACAATCATTCCACAATGAGCAAAGCGCCCTTGTAAATCCTGTCATGGTCTCACAGGGTCCAGTCTAGTGGACTCCACTCTAGTGACCCAGCCAGTCACCAGTCCCTGGACTCCTTTAGTGGGTCAGGCCCCAAGAACCCACACAGTTCCACGGGGCAGGCACATGGCCTCCATGACTCAACTCCTAGACTGGGCCTCCCGCACCAGCTATCCCTGTCTCTCTCCAGGGCTCCCTGCCGTGAATCCAGCCCAGCCAGAGTCCTGCAGAGGACTGGTACTGTCCACCTTCAGGGCTTGGCGGTCTCGGGAAGTATTTATAGCAATGCCAGGCAGCCTTTCCAAACAAAGGAACTACCTATTAATCAGCGGGCTATGCAATCTAGAAGTCCTTAGGTTAGCACAGTGAGGCAAAAAGAAAAGGAGTACTTGTGGCACCTTAGAGACTAACAAATTTATTAGAGCATAAGCTTTTGTGAGCTACAGCTCACTTCATCGGCAGCCATAGTCCATCTTGGTCAAACTAGTGCCATGATGACCAACCAACCTATGAGGGATTCCATCTCCAGCTCCCTCTCTTGTCTCCCTCCCACTCCTGCGTTCCTCCAAAAACACCCCCTCTCTCCATTCACCCAACACCTTGTTCTTCAGCTCCGTTCCCAGTCCCACCTGCCAGGGTTTCCTGCTGTTCGGTGTTCATTGCTCAGTCTTCAGAGAATCTCTTTGTCCTGCTGGACGCTCTGTTGATTTGGGTTAGTTTGAGTTCTTTAATGACTGCGTTCATTCCCCCCAGACAGCAAAGTGACACACACATGCCTCCTGTACTCTTCCAGGGGCCATGTTAGCCCTTTTGCATCCACTGGATAGCAGTGCAATGTACAAAGGGAAACCGAGGCAGGCCTAGGCATAGAAAAATATTACTGAAAATTCCCACATTGTCACACTTCCAAAAGGCAGCGGGATGATTCCCACCTTCTGGCATCTCCAATTGCCAGCTCCCACCTCCGGTAATGATAGCAAGCATGAAAAAATTGTCATCCCAGAGGGCAGAAAGTTATAGTGAACTACAGGTCGCAGGCAGTTCTCTGCACCCAATGGGCTTGTAGAGCGTGAAGGGGTCCCATTCTGCTCGCACTTACATCAGTCGAACACTGGCTTCAGGGGAGTTAGTCCCAGAATCAGGCCCCTCATCTGACAGGTGCAACTCTGAGTAGTGGACAGGAATTGGCGTAGTTTCCCTTTAAATATTTTGTGAGCCTTTTCTAGTGTTAGGGCCTGATTGGCAGGGTTGTGAGGATCAGAGATTGTGAAAGCCAGTTATTCTGTTATTACATCTCTCCTGATCTGGAATTCCCCCCACACCTCTCTGCTAGCCCCCTGGGCTGACAGACTAATGCCAAGGAAAGTGTCTGTCTCAGCAGATCCTGCATAAAGCATCTCTGGCACTTGAAATCTGATAGACTAGCTGCCCCCAAACTGTTCAGGAAGCAGCCACCAGCACTGTAGCTCAGCTCAGACTGCAGTTAATTAACCACTGCTCTGTCCACTCCCAGAATCCTCCTAGCCCAGGAGGAGCCAGAATTTCCCAGAAATCCACCTGTGCTTGTTCTGAAAGGCTGCAGCTCTGGCAATGCTCCATACCTCAGCTATTAGCTGAGCAGCTCAAAGGCACTCGGGTTCTGGTCCCTGCTCTGACACACACTCGCCACGTGACTCAAGGTAAGTTACAGCAGTGCTCTGTGCCTCAGTTTCCCCATCTGACAACACCTACTGCACACAAGAATTCATCCATTCTAAGGCCAGAAGGGACCATTGTGATCATTGAGTCCGGTCTCCTGCATAATGCAGGCCAGAGAACTGCCCCAAAATAATTCCTACAGCAGAGCTTTTAGGAAAAAAACATCCAATCTTGAGTTAAAAATTGTCCTTCATGCAGAATCCCTACAACCATTGGTAAGTTATTCCAATGGTTAATTACTCTCACCATTAAAAATTTACACCTTATTTCCAGTCTGAATTTCTCTATCTTCAATTTCTGACTAATGGATGGTGTTAGACCTTTCTCCGCTAGACTGAAGAGCCCATTAGTACGTATTTGTTCCCCATGTGGAGACAATAGATTGTGATGGTCACCCCTTAACCTCCTCTTTGTTAAACTTAATAAGTTGAGCTCTCTGAATCTAACACTATAAGGCAGGTTTTTACTCCTTTAATCATTCCCATGGCTGTGCTCTGCACCCTCTCCAGCTTATCAACATCCTTCTTGAGAAGCAGATTTAAAAATCCTCCAGAGAAACCACTAATCCCACTGTCCTGAAACTTCTGCTTGTGAGTGAATTCCTTCAAGTTTCTTCAATAAAGATGCACATGCCTTTCCCTTCCTGAAAATGACCGTTCAAGGCTCTGAGACTGCAAGCATCAGCTCCGGAGTAGAGCTACACCCCACCCCACTACATCCAGGGAGAGCCCCCCCCCACACCCAATGTTACATTTAAATGAATAATAGACAGCATAGTGGTGTTTATGTATCTCACTGGTCAGTATGCATTACAGGTCCCTGATCCACAGCAGTTCTGAATGTGTCACAGTCTCAGCTGAGTTTCAGAGTAGCAGCCGTGTTAGTCTGTATTCGCAAAAAGAAAAGGAGTACTTTTGGCACCTTAGAGACTAACAAATTTATTAGAGCATAAGCTTTCGTGAGCTACAGCTCACTTCATCGGATGCAAGTCTCAGCTGAGGTGAGTTTACTCAAACTGCAGCTGCTCATGCTTTTAGCACAGAAGATCCTGGTTCAATCCCAAGCAAGAAGGCACATTTTTGGAATGGTACCTGGCCCTCTTCTAAGTAAGTTAAGTTATGGTGACCCTTCAATTAGGATAACTCGACTCAACGCATTCAGCCAGCAAACTGGACTGAAAATCAACTGCAATAAGACAGAGATCATGACTTTTAATATTGCCTCACCATCACCAGTACAGATAGAGGAATATGTTCTCACCAATGTAGAAACATTCATATACTTGGGCAGTACCATCAACTAGGATGGTGGAACAAGCCAGGACATCTGGAACAAAATCAGTAAAGCCAGGAACACCTTCAGGAGCTTAAATACAGTCTGGAAATCATCAAAACAGAACACCAAAACCAAACTCAAGATTTATCAGAGCTGTGTACTTTCAACACTACTTTGTAGTGCAGAATGCTGGGGAATGAGAAAGTCTGACATGTCCAAACTGCCTTCATTCCATACAACCCGCCTCAGAACATGATGATGATGAAGTACAGTTCTGATGCCCTTTAGTCACACAATAAAGATAACAACATCTTGTTACCCCTGAATCCTAGACCTAGGTGAATTTTAACCCCAAATGGCCAAAATTCACTACTTGGCAAAGTAGGGGTGACTATGCAAATAAGATCTGCTCATGAGTTCTTTTTCTCCAGTTCATCACTAGATGGCAGGAGAGAGCTCATTACAGTGGTAACAGTGGAATAATTGGGCGCAATTGTCAGACTATACTTACAGGCATGGCGGAGAGGAGACGCCCAAGCCCCTGAAAATTTGCTTGTGTTAAAGAAAACACAGGATGCCTTTGTGTTGTAGGGTGAACCAGACGTACTCCAACTTCTTAGAGTATTAACAGTCTTTTTATGCAGGCAACATGCATATGACTTGTCATAGTGCCACAGACCCACACCTTCCACAGTTGCCAACAACGCACAACGGCCACACGTTTCCTTATTTAACTAGCCTACTCCCCCCTAGTAGCTGGTTTATTATACACATTATAACGGTTCCCACTTTTTAAGGATTTACTACACAACCTACAAACCAAACAATAATGATTAGTAATGCATTTCAAATTGCACATAAAAATAATGACTAAATAGGCATTCAGTCCCTGTTACACTGTGTAATTTTTAAATATGTAGATGGACATTTCTGCCGTATAGAAAGCATCAATTCAACTGCTGCAGAAGGTAATTCCAACCATTGGTTCAAACCTGTCATTCTACCATGTGGTAATTTGAACAGTCTGTCTGTGAGGTCCATTGGTAACAGTTAATGTTGTGTCCAGCGGCTGCCCCTCCAGACTTCCAGAAACTTGTGTGCTGACCCTAATTGGCATTCTCAGGTGATAATTCCACCATTGCTGTACTAACATCTCCAGAGTTAACACAAATCGTTTTTCTCTGCTGATCCACATATCAGTGCACTACCCTGTCATCTCCCAGAATTTCCACGTAGGAGACTGTTCCTGTAATATCTTGAAAGGTAGCTGGCATCCAATCTGGACCAAAAAGGGTTTAGTATAAACAGCTTCTCCAACAGTAAAACTATGTTCCTTTGCGTGTTTGTCATGTTACTGCTATTGCTTCTGCTGGTTTTGCTGCATTTTTCCCATTAAGTATGGATGCATAAGGTCTAACCTTGTCCTTAGTTTCCTTCCTATTAATGAAGGGGACAAGCCTGTGGTAGACAGTGGTGTTATCCAACAATTAAGCAGGTAACAAGGTATGAAAGTATCTATGGTACCTCCAGATAGTCTTTAGTACCCTCTTTAAATGACTGAATTGCCCATTCAGTTCACCCATTTGATGATTGATGGTAAGGTGTGGATGTAACATGTTGCTGTTTTGCTTCATAAATCTTTGGAATTCCACACTAGTAGAAGAACTTCCATTATCTGACACAAGCATTTTAGGTAAGCCATGGCTACTAAAATTGGTCCTTCATTTTTTTATGGTGGCTTCGCTAGTGGACATATTCCTGGGGTCAAAAAAAGCTTCAAAAACAGACTCTAACGAGAGACTGCTGAATTGGAATTAATTTGCAAACTGGATACAATTAACTTAGGCTTCAATAGAGACTGGGAATGGATGAGTCATTACACAAAGTAAAACTATTTCCCCATGTTTCAGAGTAGCAGCCGTGTTAGTCTGTATTCGCAAAAAGAAAAGGAGTACTTGTGGCACCTTAGAGACTAACAAATTTATTAGAGCATAAACTTTCGTGAGCTACAGCTCACTTCATCGGATGCATTTGGTGGAAAAAACAGAGGAGAGATTTATATACACACACACAGAGAACATGAAACAATGGGTTTATCATACACACTGTAAGGAGAGTGATCACTTAAGATAAGCCATCACCAGCAGCAGGGGGGGGGGGGGGAAGGAGGAAAACCTTTCATGGTGACAAGCAGGTAGGCTAATTCCAGCAGTAAACAAGAATATCAGAGGAACAGTGGGGGGTGGGGTGGGAGGGAGAAATACCATGGGGAAATAGTTTTACTTTGTTTAATGACTCATCCATTCCCAGTCTCTATTCAAGCCTAAGTTAATTGTATCCAGTTTGCAAATTAATTCCAATTCAGCAGTCTCTCGTTGGAGTCTGTTTTTGAAGCTTTTTTGTTGAAGTATAGCCACTCTTAGGTCTGTGATCGAGTGACCAGAGAGATTGAAGTGTTCTCCAACTGGTTTTTGAATGTTATAATTCTTGACGTCTGATTTGTGTCCATTCATTCTTTTACGTAGAGACTGTCCAGTTTGGCCAATGTACATGGCAGAGGGGCATTGCTGGCACATGATGGCATATATCACATTGGTAGATGCGCAGGTGAACGAGCCTCTGATAGTGTGGCTGATGTGATTAGGCCCTATGATGGTATCCCCTGAATAGATATGCGGACAGAGTTGGCAACGGGCTTTGTTGCAAGGATAGGTTCCTGGGTTAGTGGTTCTGTTGTGTGGTGTGTGGTTGCTGGTGAGTATTTGCTTCAGATTGGGGGGCTGTCTGTAAGCAAGGACTGGTCTGTCTCCCAAGATCTGAGAGAGCGATGGCTCGTCCTTCAGGATAGGTTGTAGATCCTTGATGATGCGTTGGAGAGGTTTTAGTTGGGGGCTGAAGGTGATGGCTAGTGGCGTTCTGTTGTTTTCTTTGTTGGGCCTGTCCTGTAGTAGGTGACTTCTGGGTACTCTTCTGGCTCTGTCAATCTGTTTCTTCACTTCAGCAGGTGGGTATTGTAGTTGTAGGAATGCATGATAGAGATCTTGTAGGTGTTTGTCTCTGACTGAGGGGTTGGAGCAAATGCGGTTATATCGTAGCGCTTGGCTGTAGACAATGGATCGAGTGGTATGATCTGGATGAAAGCTAGAGGCATGTAGGTAGGAATAGCGGTCAGTAGGTTTCCGATATAGGGTGGTGTTTGTGTGACCATCGCTTATTAGCACCGTAGTGTCCAGGAAGTGGATCTCTTGTGTGGACTGGTCCAGGCTGAGGTTGATGGTGGGATGGAAATTGTTGAAATCATGGTGGAATTCCTCAAGAGCTTCTTTTCCATGGGTCCAGATGATGAAGATGTCATCAATGTAGCGCAAGTAGAGTAGGGGCATTAGGGGACGAGAGCTGAGGAAGCGTTGTTCTAAGTCAGCCATAAAAATGTTGGCATACTGTGGGGCCATGCGGGTACCCATCGCAGTGCCGCTGATTTGAAGGTATACATTGTCACCAAATGTGAAATAGTTATGGGTCAGGACAAAGTCACAAAGTTCTGCCACCAGGTTAGCCGTGACAGTATCGGGGATACTGTTCCTGACGGCTTGTAGTCCATCTTTGTGTGGAATGTTGGTGTAGAGTACCCAGAAGTCACCTACTACAGGACAGGCCCAACAAAGAAAACAACAGAACGCCACTAGCCATCACCTTCAGCCCCCAACTAAAACCTCTCCAACGCATCATCAAGGATCTACAACCTATCCTGAAGGAAGCAGACAATCCTGCTGTCAGGGTGCCAATGCCTGAGATGATGCGGCGTCCAGGATTTCCAGGTTTATGGATCTTGGGTAGCAGATAGAATACCCCAGGTCGACAGCAGGATTGTCTGGCTATGTAGACTCCCTCCTCAGGCCCTTCGTTACCAGCACTCCCAGCTATCTTCGAGACACCACCGATTTCCTGAGGAAACTACAGTCCATTGGTGATCTTCCTAAAAACACCATCCTAGCCACTATGGATGTAGAAGCCTCTACACCAACATTCCACACAAAGATGGACTACAAGCCGTCAGGAACAGTATCCCCAATACTGTCACGGCTAACCTGGTGGCAGAACTTTGACTTTGTCCTGACCCATAACTATTTCACATTTGGTGACAATGTATACCTTTAAATCAGCGGCACTGCGATGGGTACCCGCATGGCCCCACAGTATGCCAACATTTTTATGGCTGACTTAGAACAACGCTTCCTCAGCTCTCATCCCCTAATGCCCCTACTCTACTTGCGCTACATTGATGACATCTTCATCATCTGGACCCATGGAAAAGAAGCTCTTGAGGAATTCCACCATGATTTCAACAATTTCCATCCCACCATCAACCTCAGCCTGGACCAGTCCACACAAGAGATCCACTTCCTGGACACTACGGTGCTAATAAGCGATGGTCACATAAACACCACCCTATATCGGAAACCTACTGACCGCTATTCCTACCTACACGCCTCTAGCTTTCATCCAGATCATACCACTCGATCCATTGTCTACAGCCAAGCGCTACGATATAACCGCATTTGCTCCAACCCCTCAGACAGAGACAAACACCTACAAGATCTCTATCATGCATTCCTACAACTACAATACCCACCTGCTGAAGTGAAGAAACAGATTGACAGAGCCAGAAGAGTACCCAGAAGTCACCTACTACAGGACAGGCCCAACAAAGAAAATAACAGAACGCCACTAGCCATCACCTTCAGCCCCCAACTAAAACCTCTCCAACGCATCATCAAGGATCTACAACCTATCCTGAAGGACGAGCCATCGCTCTCTCAGATCTTGGGAGACAGACCAGTCCTTGCTTACAGACAGCCCCCCAATCTGAAGCAAATACTCACCAGCAACCACACACCACACAACAGAACCACTAACCCAGGAACCTATCCTTGCAACAAAGCCCGTTGCCAACTCTGTCCACATATCTATTCAGGGGATACCATCATAGGGCCTAATCACATCAGCCACACTATCAGAGGCTCGTTCACCTGCGCATCTACCAATGTGATATATGCCATCATGTGCCAGCAATGCCCCTCTGCCATGTACATTGGCCAAACTGGACAGTCTCTACGTAAAAGAATGAATGGACACAAATCAGACGTCAAGAATTATAACATTCAAAAACTAGTTGGAGAACACTTCAATCTCTCTGGTCACTCGATCACAGACCTAAGAGTGGCTATACTTCAACAAAAAAGCTTCAAAAACAGACTCCAATGAGAGACTGCTGAATTGGAATTAATTTGCAAACTGGATACAATTAACTTAGGCTTGAATAGAGACTGGGAATGGATGAGTCATTACACAAAGTAAAACTATTTCCCCATGGTATTTCTCTCTCCCACCCCACCCCCCACTGTTCCTCTGATATTCTTGTTAACTGCTGGAATTAGCCTACCTGCTTGTCACCATGGAAGGTTTTCCTCCTTTCCCCCCCCCTGCTGTGGGTGATGGCTTATCTTAAGTGATCACTCTCCTTACAGTGTGTATGATAAACCCATTGTTTCATGTTCTCTGTGTGTGTGTATATAAATCTCTCCTCTGTTTTTTCCACCAAATGCATCCGATGAAGTGAGCTGTAGCTCACGAAAGTTTATGCTCTAATAAATTTGTTAGTCTCTAAGGTGCCACTAGTACTCCTTTTCTTATTCCTGGGGTCGACCTCTACCCATTTGGAATGTGCATCCATTAGCACTAAAAACATTTTTTCAGGAATGGTCCAGCATAATCAGTACCTGCTCTCCTCCAGATCTTCTCTGGCTACTCCCAAGTATGAAGTGAAGCCACGGTAGAAGATTTGTGACTCTCTTCGCAGATAGGACAGGATTGTACCTTACTTTCAATATTGGTATCCATCTTTGGCCAGCACATGTAACTCCAGGTGGTCATCCATTATTACTTCCTGTCCTTGCTTTGGAAAGATGACCCCTACTCCCCATAATACACACCCATCTTGCACACTAAGTTCACGGTGTTGCATATAATAAGGTGCGAGCTCCTGATCAACATCCCCTTAGCACAAAGTCTCTTAACTTTTGCAAGTTACCCATTTGTGATTTTACCTATAATGCTGTCACTGGAGATTTATCAAGATAGTCCATTAGTAATACGATCTCTTCACTTTTGTCTCTTTCTTATGTCTCCAGTAAAGGCAAATGACTTAAAGCATCTAGCATCTGCATTTCCCAACTTCTTACCCACTTTGTGTATATAAGAAAAGGAGTACTTGTGGCACCTTAGAGACTAACAAATTTATTTGAGCATAAGCTTTCGTGAGCTACAGCTCACTTCATCGGATGCATTCGGTGGAAAATATTGTGTATATAGTAATGGTATAGTCATAGGGTCTTAATGTCACTGCCCATCAGACTGGGATACAAATCCAATTGTTTTCTCTGACCCATCCTCCATCCAGTGAGCTAAAACAGCTCCAGTTCTATAAGGCAATGAATGCATCACAACTCAAAGTCAGTTCTTTGTCAGCTTGATAGTGGACTAGGACTTCTGCGGACTGCAGCAATAATTTAGACTCCTGAAATGCTTGATCCTGAGCTGATCTCCAATACCATTTAATCCCCTTGTTAAGTAACACACCCAGAGGCAGTAGAAGTGTGGATAAATTTGGTACAAACGTACGATAGGATTCAGCAAGCCAAAGTAAGTCTTCAGCTCTGAAACGTTCCTAGGTACCAGGGCATCCTGAATGGCTTTCACTTTATCTCTCGTTGATTGTCATCCCTGGGAATCCGCTTATAGATTCATAGATTCATAGATACTAAGGTCAGAAGGGACCATTCTGATCATCTAGTCCGATCTCCTGCACAGCGCAGGCCACAGAATCTAACCCACCCACTCCTATGAAAAACCTCACCCACGTCTGAGCTATTGAAGTCCTCAAATCATGGTTCAAAACTTCAAGGGAGCAGAGAAGCCTCCCTCCAGTCAACCATGCCCCATGCTACAAAGGAAGGCAAAAAAAACCTCCAGGGCCTCTCCAATCTGCCCTGGAGGAAAACTCCCTCCTGACCCCAAACATGGCAATCAGCCAAACCCTGAGCACATGGGCAAGATTCACCAGCCAGATACCCAGGAAAGAGTTTTCTATAGTAAATCAGATCCCATCCATCTAATATCCCATCTCAGGGGATTTGGCCTATTTACCCTGAATATTTAAAGATCAATTACTTACCAAAATCCCATTATCCCATCATACCATCTCCTCCATAAACTTATCGAGTAGAATCTTAAAACCAGATAGATCTTTTGCCCCCACTGCTTCCCTTGGAAGGTTATTCCAAAACTTCACTCCTCTGATGGTTAAAAACCTTCGTCTGATTTCAAGTCTAAACTTCCTGGTGGCCAGTTTATACCCATTTGTTCTTGTGTCCACATTGGTGCTGAGCTTAAATAATTCCTCTCCCTCTCCTATATTTATCCCTCTGATATATTTATAGAGAGCAATCATATCTCCCCTCAACCTTCTTTTAGTTAGGCTAAACGAGCCAAGCTCCATAAGTCTCCTTTCATAAGACAAGTTTTCCATTCCTCGGATCATCCTAGTAGCCCTTCTCTGTACCTGCTCCAGTTTGAATTCATCCTTTTTAAACATGGGAGACCAGAACTGCACACAGTATTCTAGGTGAGGTCTTACCAGTGCCTTGTATAACGGTACTAAAACCTCCTTATCCCTACTGGAAATGCCTCTCCTGATGCATCCCAAAACCGCATTAGCTTTTTTCACAGCCATATCACATTGGCAGCTCATAGTCATCCTATGATCAACCAATACTCCAAGGTCCTTCTCCTCTTCCGTTACTTCTAATTGATGCGTCCCCAACTTATAACTAAAATTCTTGTTATTAATCCCTAAATGCATAACCTTACACTTCTCACTATTAAATTTCATCCTATTACTATTACTCCAGTTTACAAGGTCATCCAGATCCTCCTGTATAATATCCCGATCCTTCTCCGAATTGGCAATACCTCCCAGCTTTGTATCATCTGCAAACTTTATTAGCACACTCCCACTTTTTGTGCCAAGGTCAGTAACAAAAAGATTAAATAAGATTGGTCCCAAAACCGATCCCTGAGGAACTCCACTGGTAACCTCCCTCCAACCTGACAGTTCGCCTTTCAGTAGGACCCATTGCAGTCTCCCCTTTAACCAATTCCTTATCCACCTTCTGATGTTCATATTGATCCCCATCTTCTCCAATTTAACTAATAATTCCCCATGTGGCACGGTATCAAATGCCTTACTGAAATCTAGGTAAATTAGATCCACTGCATTTCCTTTATCTAAAAAATCTGTTACTTTTTCAAAAAAGGAGATTAGATTGGTTTGGCACGATCTACCTTTTGTAAAACCATGTTGTATTTTGTCCCATTTACCATTGACTTCAATGTCCTTAACTAATTTCTCCTTCAAAATTTTTTCCAGGACCTTGCATACTACAGATGTCAAACTAACTGGCCTGTAGTTACCCGGATCACTTTTTTTTTCCTTTCTTAAAAATAGGAACTATATTAGCAATTCTCCAATCATTCGGTACTATTCCTGAGTTTACAGATTCATTAAAAATTATTGCTAATGGGCTTGCAATTTCAGGGGCCAATTCCTTTAATATTCTTGGATGAAGATTATCTGGGCCCCCCGATTTAGTCCCATTAAGCTGTTTCAGTTTCGCTTCTACCTCTGATATGGTAATATCTACCTCTATATCCTCCTTCCCATTTGTCATGCTACCATTATCCCCAAGATCCTCTTTAGCCTTATTAAAGACTGAGGCAAAGTATTTGTTTAGATATTGGGCCATGCCTATATTATCTTTAACCTCCGCTCCATCCTCAGTGTTAAGCGGCCCCACTTCTTCCTTCTTAGTTTTCTTCTTATTTATATGGCTATAGAACCTTTTACTATTGGTTTTAATTCCCTTTGCAAGGTCCAACTCTACTCGACTTTTAGCCTCTCTCACTTTATCCCTACATCTTCTGACCTCAATTAGGTAGCTTTCCTTGCTGATCCCTCCCATCTTCCACTCCCTGTATGCTTTCTGCTTCTTCATAATCACCTCTCTAAGATGCTTGCTCATCCAGCTTGGTCTACAACTCCTTCCTATGAATTTTTTCCCCTTTCTTGGGATACAGGCTTCCGATAGCTTCTGCAGTTTTGATTTAAAGTAATCCCAGGCCTCCTCTACCTTTAGATCCATAAGTTCTTCAGTCCAATCCACTTCCCTAACTAATTTCCTTAATTTTTGAAAGTCAGCCCTTTTGAAATCAAAAACCCTAGTTGCAGATTTATTTTTGTTAATCCTTCCATTTAGTTTGAACTGAATTAGCTCATGATCACTTGAGCCAAGATTGTCCCCTACAACCATTTCTTCTATGGGGTCCTCGCTACTCACCAAAATTAAATCTAAAATGGCATCCCCTCTAGTCGGTTCAGCAACTACTTGATGAAGGAATCTATCAGCTATCGCATCTAGGAAAATCTGAGCCCTATTATTATTACTAGCACTGGTCCTCCAGTCTATATCTGGGAAGTTAAAGTCTCCCATGATCACGCAGTTTCCATTAGTATTTACTTGATTAAAGACATTAAAAAGGGCTCTATCTATATCCAAATTAGATCCCGGAGGTCTATAGCACACCCCAAGCACTATCGTAGGAGAGGCTTTACTAGTTTTCTTCCCCAATGTAATTTTTGCCCAGACGGACTCTGTCTTATCCATTGCATCGCTTCTTATTTCTTTACATTCTACCTCATCATTGATATACAATGCTACTCCATCCCCTTTACCTTTGTTTCTGTCTTTCCTAAACAGCACATACCCTTCAATACCTGTAGTCCAGTCATGACTACTGTTCCACCATGTTTCTGTTATCCCTATAATATCTGGTTTCACTTCCTGCACCAGTAGCTCTAGTTCCTCCATTTTGTTACCTAGACTCCTCGCATTGGTGTACAAACATCTTAATTTTTGCTGTTTGGCCTCGCTCACATTTTGTACCCTATTAGGCACGTTCATTCTACAGCCAGTATAACCTATTAGACTAGTATCCACACCGCCCTCGCTCCTTATATACATTCTCCTACCCACGGCTGTATCCTTTCTTACTTCATCTTCTTCCCTCTCAATGCTAAAATTTGGCGTGGAGATTTTCTGGACATCTCCCATCCATCTCCCCCCAATTCCTAGTTTAAAGCTCTCTTTATCAGTTGTGCCAACCTCGATCCTAGAAGTCTATTTCCTTCCCTACTCAGATGAAGTCCATCCCGAGAGAACTGACCTCTGTCCGTGAATGCCTCCCAGTGGCCATACATCCCAAAGCCCTCCTTATAGCACCACTGCCTAAGCCATCTGTTGACAGTCATAATCTTGTCAGACCTTTGTTGCCCTTCTCTAGGAACAGGAAGGATCCCGCTAAAGATCACCTGAGCCTCAATTTCCTTAAGCGTCTTCCCCAGCCTAGCATAGTCTCCCTTGATACTTTCCAGCGAGAATCTGGCTGTATCATTTGTTCCCACATGAAGGATAATTAGGGAATTCTTTCCCGCTCCCTTGAGGATCCTTTTCAACCTCAGGTCTACATCCCGTATCTTAGCACCCGGAAGACAGCACACCCTTCTATTCTCAGGATCAGCTCTAGTTACAGGCCTGTCTATTCTTCTCAATAAAGAGTCCCCGATCACATAGACCTGCCTTTTCCTGGTGACAGTGGTATTCTCCAGTCTCTCCCCTGTTCCCTCTGGCTGCAAGTTCTTTCCATTCCTATTTTCCCTTACAATCCTCTTCAACCCATCCTGTATCCTCCTGGGGCTCATATTTGGTGTAGTCTCCCTTGACTCTTTCCCTTTTCCTATAGGACTAGCCTCTCTTCTCTTCTTCCTTACCGTTCCACCTTCAACAAGTACCTGCTGAGCCCCTTCTTCATTTTCCAACTCTGCAAACCTGTTCCTAAGCTCTATTTCTCCTTCACTAGCCCGTCTTTTTCTCTGCCTGGTTCTTTGAGTCACATGTTTCCACTGACCACTTTCCTCATCCAGTCTCTCCTCAAAATTCCCCAACCCTGCTTCCATCTGTGAATCTGAGCTTTTCCCTTCAGATACCTCATGTCTTTGCTCCATCATCTGCTCAAACTCCTTCCTAAACTCAACCAGACTTTCCACCTGCATCTCCAAACCTCGGATCTTTTCCTCCATCAGCTCTATCAGACGGCATTTCATGCAGACAAAACTCTTACCGGTTCCCCCTTCCAGGATCATGTACATACCACAGCTTCCACATCCAGTCATCCTCAATGTGTCTTTCACTACAGGAGTCACTCCCACAGCTGCCTCTGTATCTGTCATCTCCTTCCCACCTAAATCCTGTTAATCTGGGAAACACAAGCCACACCAAAAAGACCACACACCCCCCAGCAAAAGCAAACCCCAAACAAGCACCACAATACAAACTCCTCCAACAGAACTCCCACTCAAACTCCCCTGTTTAGAGCTCTGTTTGCTATCTCCTGTGCCGCTGCAGCTGTCTGAACTGTCATCAACCGGCCTTCCTTCTCCTCACAGAGCTGAAACTTATCAGCACTTAGCCACATTGCATTTCCCACAGGCAGGAAAGCCAGAAGGAGAACCTGTTTGTTTCAAATAATTTAATTAATAGTTGAACTCTTGCACCGCTGGAAACTGTGGTTTTAACTTTAGGAATTGAGGACTAGAGACCCAGCTGGCATAAACTGATTTATTTCCATCTAAGTCAGTGGAGCTGCATTGATCCGTACCAGGTGAGGATCTGGCCGTGGGAATTTTTGGAATCATAAAGAAGCTGTTTAGGGCAGGATGTGATGAACAGAATAAAGCTGGTTGGGAAATACTGAAGGAAGAGAAAAATTTGACTCACGCACTCTCTCACACATACACTCATTCACACACACATTCACTCTCACACACACACTCATACATGCTCTCTTTCACACACACATTCTCACTTACACACACACTCATTCTCACACATTCTCTCTCTCACACATACACACATTCACTCACTCACATACACACACACATGCTTACTCTCTCACATGCACACTCACTCACATACTCTCACTCACACACACACATACACTCAAACACACACGTTTGCAAACATTTTTGCAGAGTACAAAATAAAATTAATTCACGGCTTGAATCCAAGTCTTTCAGCAATGCAGCGCAGATCCCTACCACCAGAGCTAACAGGGTAAATCCATTAGCAGGCAGCGTTATTAGGCAGTTATCTTCTAGAGAAGTGGGTGTTAGAAGGTGACAAGATACACGAGTGCGGGTTTGCGGGCTATAAGTGCAATATAGATCTGCATTAATGACAGAGCTACAGAGCAGCCACGAAGTTATTTGGCCCACACCCTCAAAGATATTTAGGTGCCTATCACCCATTGATTTCAATAGGAGCAAGGCCACTCAATAACTCTGAGGATCTGGCCTACTGGACAGATGAGGCTGGATTGCATGCCTAAAAGGACCTCAGGAACATGCTACTCAAGAACATGTCTGCTCAGACATGCCCATTCCCCACCACAGCCCTACTCCTTTGTGACCCTGTATTGTTGCAAGCCAGGTGGGATGGGTCATGCAGATGTGGCTTCTTCTGCTTACAGAGCACTATGCTTCGCGTTTGGTCTTAGTGGCACCTGCCTCTCCGCTCCAGCCTGCAGGGGGACAAAAGAAATAAAAGCAAGCCAGAGAAAAGTCCCGATTGTAAATGCAATGCAGCGGGAGGACCAGTTAATGGGAGTGCTGCCAGGCAGCAATTCTCAGGATCAGGCACACAAGAAAAATTAAACTTCGCAGCAACAGAAAAATAGGGTTTGGCCATGGATCCTGAGCTGGTTTGAATCAGTACTGCCAGGCTGATTTCAACTAAGCTATGTCAGTTTACACCAGCTGAGGATCTGGCCCAAAGAATGTAGACTACAGACAGAGGAAAATCAATGTATTTTCTATATGTATGTGAGGTACTTTTATATGGCCGCCATCACATCAGAGCATCTCACAAGATTGACTGTGTTTATCCTCACCATACCCATTATACAGATGGGGAACTGAGGCACAAAGAATGAAGTGTATGTCTACACTGCAGCTGGGAGAGTGGTGGTTGTGACTTGGGCTCTCAAGCCTACGGGGTTGAGTGAGCTTGAGATCTGCAGTGTAGACATATCCTTGAACATGCCCAGATCAGATATGAAGTCTGTGGATGATCAGAGATTGAACCTGGTTATCCTAATTCCTAGGCTACTGCCTTTAACCACTAGACCATCCTTCCTCTTCAGGGTCAATTGGCCGGTGACAAGTAAAATCCCATTTTATCAGGCATCTCAACTTCTGGCTGAGGCTGTCTGGTTTGCTTATACATTAGGAGACCTTATGGGCATCTGTCATGCACTTCCAGCCTCTGAAAAGGTTTTCAGTCAGCTAGGATAAGTAACTACATCAATTGAGTCAGATTGTAACACTGGATGGTGTTTATTCTGTATTGTTATTGCTGCTGTTGTTTTATGGCCTTCATAAAAAAACAGTGAGCTTCGGAACAGGAAAAGCCGCTTTATTGCATTTCAGGGGCGCAACTGAGATTTGGGATATATGGCATGTTTAGGGTGGGTCAATCAAGCCCCGGGGATATGGGATTTTGCAGAATATGGTCATCAGTAGGGTAGTTTGATCGAGAGAAGTGCTGTTGGGGTAAACTCAGCTGGATAAACTCAGCTCCACAAACTGAATTCACCCCCAACACTGAAACGCAGCCCCTTCTGTGGTAGACTGTGTCACCTGATGCATCATATACCGTGCAAGACTGGGAGATGATCTTGAGATTAAAATGATGGACTGACCTCCGACGATCTGGATTCACTTCTTGGTTCTGCCACAGATTTCCTGTGTAACTTTGAGCAGGTCACTTAATTTCTCTGTGCCTCAATTCTCCAGTTGTACAAAGAGCATAAATGATACAATCTACGTAAATGAGACAGATGAGGAAAGTCAACACTTTGGTACAAACCTACCACAATGGGGCCCTGGTCCTGGTTGAGACCTCGAGTGCAGCTGTAATAAGAGAAAAATCTTTTTTACCCAAAGGTACATCGGCAAGCCCCATGGCTTACAGACAGTGACACAAAAAGAAAAGGAGTACTTGTGGCACCTTAGAGACTAACAAATTTATTAGAGCATAAGCTTTCGTGAGCTACAGCTCACTTCATCGGATGCATTACAGTGACGCGTGACACGTGACCCGTACAGAGCACAGCAAACCTCCATTATTAATATCCCATCCAAAAGATCTCCATACAGAAACAACAACTTACCTTGAAGGACAATCTGGTCCTGGTGGAATTCAAACCGACAGCCACAGGAGGTTCAGCTAAGGCAACTGTATGTGTTGGTCATTAGGAAGATGTATCCATAGCCTGTCTATGAATGAGTTAAGAATGTGGAGGTCACTCAGATCTGTGGAGCTGCAGCTCAAGACTGCATTACATTATACCACTAGGGTGACCAGATGTCCTGATTTTATAGGGACATTCCCAAAATTTGGGGCTTTTTCTTATATAGGCTCCTGTTACCCCCCACCCCCTGTCCCGATTTTTCACACTTGCTGTCCGGTCACCCTATATACCACTGACCCACTGAAGATGCCATTGGTTGCCATGTGTCCAGGTTACTGAGAGCTTTCAATGAGACTCAATATTAGGTAAAAAACTAACAGCTTTCTTGACTTTATCCAGTTGTGCCTGAGGGCTAGAGTCAACCAAAACTCCAGCCCTCCTGCTGTACCATTAAATATGTCTCATGTAAACTCTGAAGTCTTGGCTTTTCCAAAAACCTGGTCAGTTACATGGAAGAGTTCTTGCAAGAAAGCCTACAAAAATGTGCAAGCAAATTGCACACTTACATTTCTGTGCAAAAAGGACTTCATTGTGTCTGAAATGTGATGTTCTCTTTTTTCCCCATCATCCCCGCTGAGTGATATGCGAGCAGTACCAGTGGTGAAAAGAAAATTTGATTTTTTTAACACTGGTTCAGATGTCATGATCTCATGTCATATTCTAAACAACAGAAGTAAGGATTTATTTTAAAGTATTGGGCCAAAACCTTAGCAGGTATAAATCAGTGCAGCTCTGGATTTGAGCTGTGGATCTGATAAACTAACAAGATAAAATCCATGTATCAAGAACAACTTCACCTCAGGCATTGTAATTCACATGCCCATGTGCTCCGTAAGGGCCCGGTCTTGCCAGCCAAGGCCACTCACCACCTCAAAGCAGGTGCTCAACACTAAACCTGGGCGAAATTTTCTGGCTGAAACTCTTTTGGGGCGAAAACTGCAGATGCCATGACACCAAAGCATTTCACAAACGTGTGCAGTTTCACTGAATTGTTTCAGCCAAAATATTTTAAAAAAAAAAAAAGAAAATCTGAAAAAATCAAAATGTTTCCTTTTGACATTTTCAAAACCAAAACTTTTTGGTTTCTTGCCTGGAAATTATTATTATTATTATTTTTTAGAACTTTCCTTCTTTTTTTATGAATAAACAATTAGAAAAAAATGCTTGAAATGAAAACAAAACATTTTGTTTCAGGTCAAAGGGAACGTTTCCTTTGACCCAGTTCAAACTGGGAGGTTTTTGTTTTTTTTTTTTTACTTTCAATTCACCGAAAAGTTTCATTTTTGGTTCCAGCCAAAATATTTTCTCACCCCTGAATTGCCAGCTACAACTACAACAAAATCTAATTTTCCCACAGCTGTACTCAGCACTTCTCAGGATTAGGCTGTTCGGTGAGCTACTGCAACTGCTGCATCGTTTTGAGCTGGATACTGGAGTTCACGAACGATGGAATCTGAGCATTGATCTAGATGCTTCCTAAATTGATCTCTGAGATATAGAAGCACCTCTCTTAAATAAACAGCTGTGTAGTGGCGTGGCAGTGGTCCCTTCCCCTCTGGGTCAGAGGGAGGCCACACCGCCTCACTGCGTCACCACGATCACTATCTAGTGTCAGGGAAATTAGTGAATCAGGTGCTAGTGCCCCAACCCTCTTGGTGGGGTGGGGCACCAGACAGTTTATAGGCTCAAGCCCTCAGGCAGGGCAGAGCAAATAAGCGGTTTGTATGTCTTTGCCCTCAGGCAAGGCAGAGGTTAGGAGTTGTCTATAGACTCAGGCCCTCAGGCAGTGCAGAGCTAATGAGCCATCTATAGGCTCAGGCCCTTGGGCCAGGCAGAGCTAACGAGCTGCCTATAGGCTCTCACCCAGAGGTAGAGGAGAGCCAATACGCAGTCTATGGGCCCAGGCCCTCAGGCAGAGCAGAGACCAAACAGTCTGTCATCCTAGCTCTGGTGGACGGCAGACAAACACAGGCCGTTTGGCCTATGATGGGAAGGCTGCCACCCCAGGGGTGGGGTTGGCAGCAGGGGATAGGGGGACCTGGACCCACCCTACTCCACTGGGTCCCAGACCAGGGCCCTAATAGTGGTGGAGCGTTCTGCCACTGGGTCAGCAGGGATCCGGCCGAAACACGCTGACCTGGATTCAGGCAACGACACAGCCAGATTATCGTCTAGTGTCCCTAGGCTACTTCCTACTACCCCTTCGTTCGGTATCTCGGCTCCGTGGGTGTCCTCTGTTCCCGCCGGGGGATACAGCCAGTGGCAGTCCCAGCAGCTCCTCCGTGGACTCGGGAGCTGCCAGGTTTGGCAGCAACGTCAGAGGCCTGCAGCGAGAAAGATACGTCTGTCTCCTTCCCCAGCTCGGCTCCAACTGAGCTGGAGACTCTGCCTTTTGTACTTCCCGCCCGCCTCTCAACTTCTGGTGGGAGGGGCAAGCCCAGCCTGGCTCCACCCACCAAGGCGCTGAATGTGGTTCCTCCCGCTCTGGCTCAGAGGGAGGCCACACCGCCTCATGACAAGCTGTGACTAGAACACAGAGCTGGGATACCAGTACGAGAGCTGAATTCTGGTTTTATTTCCTGTGGGCTCTGGGTACAGAACGGCACTTTCCTTCAGAAAAGGATCACATGGACGGCAAAGGAATGAAAGAAGCAATGCACAGGTTTTGTAGGGGATCGTTGCAAAAGTGATTTTACGACTCCAAATGCCAGGAACATTTCTCCTACTCTGAAAGAAGATTATAAGGCTCAAATTGCAGCTCAAAAAAACCCGCAACCACCAACAACCAGGGAAATTACCCCTTGCTCCTCAAGGTGATGAAAATTCCATGCTGTGCATGCTTGGATCTTCCCTTGACATGACCTTGGGAGCAGGGCTCAAGGGCAGAGCTCAGCCGTGATTAGATAGGGGAGTAGCCTTTGGGAAAAGGGAGTGACATGATTGGATACATCCAGAGTCAATGAGGACACCAGTGTGATTTGTGAAAGACCGAGTTTTCCCAAAGTGACCAATGATTTTGGGTGCCTCAATTCTGGCTACTTAGACTGAGATACCTCAGCCGGGTCTGATTCTCAAAGGGCAGGTGGGTGCTCAGCACTTCCTGAAAAACAGGCCCCTTTAAGGTGTCTGGAGCTGGGCAACCAAACTCAATCGTCACTTCGGAAAATCTTGGCTTTTATTTCCTGAGCTATCATCAGTTGAAATCCTTCTCTGCCACATACTAATAAGTCTGGGTGGTTTAAATAGCACAAGGTAGCTGGATCAAATGCTTAAGGAGCTAAGCCTAGAGTATGAAGTCGCCTGTTCTCATGCTAATTGCTAACCAAAATAAACAACTTCTAGTCCATCGGCCCTGCACCAGGAAGTGCACCGACTTGTTAAGATGACTCATTCCCTCCTTATGCAAACTTTATCAGAAGGATGCTGACCTGTTTTCGGGAAGAGTGAACACAGGGTGTAGTTTTGCTTTTGCTCTTTCAAATTGAGCTCTAATTAAACTTTGCAAAATGACCCCGTATGTCCCTGAAATATTGTCTGGGTTGATGTTTCTCTGATAAACAGAAGGGCTGACATTGCTTTCTGTGAAGAGGACCATTTCACCCAGTGTGAGGCCTCAGCTTGTTGAAGACAGACAGACAGACAGACACAGAGGTGTCCCGTTTTCTGAGCAATAATTTGGTCCTCTGGTTGTGACATTTCTTGGGGTACTCGGGATTGCGAGTCCCCCTACCTCCAGCAAAAGAGAGAGATGCTTGTGCTTAACTATATGTCTGCTCCCTGATGCCTTCAGCCTGTGAGCATGCCTCTGGCAATGCCAGCCCTGTCTTTGCCTTGCAGGTTAACAACAGGTGCACCCCAGTCCATTCCCCTGTAGTGTCCATCCCCTTATCCACTGAGATCCTGTTGTCATTAACATAAACACGCTGTCCATTTACTTCCTAGGTGCAGGATAAAAGGGTATCTTCCTTGCCTTCTCCTTATACCCCCAAAATTCATTGTTTGTCCCTAGAGCCAAGATGATCACTGTAGCTTATTCTCCAGTATGTGCCTACCTGTTGACTCCCATCGGTCCCCCCACCCCGCTCTTCCGTTGACTTCATATGTAAATATGGTTTCCATTATGTTGGCTTCAATGCTTCATTTGCACACGGGCTGAGAAAGATGGATGGATAAACCTCTTATCTGGCAGAAAACCTGTTTGTCAATTCTGCCTTGATACAGACTTTAGGAACCCTTTTTTCAGTATACATATATAACTCCGTACATCTGATCTGTACATACATTTCCCAACAATACTAACGATCAGCCTGACTCTGGCTTTCATTCATGACTGTAAGGTATTCTCTGGTGAACCAGAATGTTCATACCAGGATCTGAACATGCCTGTAACCCCCCCTTGCCAGTTGGCATTAAGGGGTTCTTAGGGTCACACTGGTTTCACTGTTAATCTACTTAAGAACAAAAATTTACTGCTTCATAAAATGGGGAATCAGTGATATTGTCCTATAAACATCCTCCAGCAGCAAGAATTTATATTCCTGTCACTTCTAATGGCAGCTTGTACCCACTTGGGACATCTGACCTCTCATTTGTGCCCATGATGGGATCTTAGAATTGTTGGTCCACCATTCCAGGAGGAGACCTGCCCTGCTCTGGGCTGCTGACTCAACAATCAGTCACCTTAATGGTCAGACCCATACCCTGTGAAAGCACTGACAGGTAATAGCCTCCATAACACCAATAACTCGATCAGTTTCAGACAAAGGGGGCATTCTCTGGCAAATCACAGGCGAGAGAGAAAAGAATATCTCCATCTGGCAAGGGCATGGCAACAGGCAGCCTCAAAGAAGGACTGTAAACCTAAAGGAAGATGATGATCAGCAAACCCCATTCTGATCTGCCACCCATTTAAGGCCGGTGCCATTCCCATAGTCTTCAGTAGGGTTACCCCTCATTAATACCAATGTGACTCAGATCAGAATCAGACCTGGTCTCTTTAAACTAGCTCTAAATTGTAGCCTTCCTGAGAAGTGAAAGATTAACTTGTTTTAAGCAAATCCGGTCTCATCCCATCAGGAGACACACTCCCAGGAAAAGGTGCCTTGTTTGATAGAAAAGTCACCGTTTTGCGTGAAAGGTTTTTTTGGACCCTGCTCAGGTAACCAGTTTACAGCAGGTGACAAACTACCAGTCCACATTAGCATTTGATTGCATTACCCTTTGGATAAAACACAATTAAATGGACATCTTCCTTTTACAAACATACCTGATTAAGTTATATTCTCGGGAATTATTCATTTCCTCCTTCCTGGTAAACAGTACACACTAATGTATTGTGTGTTACAACCCCTGCAATCCCTCATCTCCCTTATTAGCTTGGCTGAGACCAAAGGGACTTGTCATTTATCCATCTGTTCAACTAGATCGCAAGAGATTGGTCCCCTCGGAGCAAAGTGCAGCAGCATCCGAATAATTCTTAGGATTTATCTAACACCTTACATGGCCAAAGAGATTTATAAACAGCACCCTTTGCAGAAATGTATACATGTTTCCTCATCCTATTTTGCAAATAGTTTCACTTAATGCCTCTTTTCTTTCGGTCTTCCTGCCATGCACAAATAAATCCCATTCAAAGGTACAAAGGGCAGTTAGGGAATCTAATTCCCACGAAGAGTGACTTTGGAGTTGGGCACCTGACTCCCCTTTGTGCCTTTGGAGTTTCTGCACTGCCGGCTGACTGAAGAGAGGCTTGTAAGAGAAACAGGGCAGTCAAGGGAGCCTGCAAAGGGCAAATAATTGGCTTGTCTTGCTTCCTTATGATATTGGCACATGTAACATAACCCCCCCACCCCGCCGTTCCAGGCCTGACTGTGGATGGGACACTGGGAACTTCATCCCCACACACATACACTCCCAGGCTGATGGGGAAGTGTCGTGTGCATGGATAATATCTGTGTACACACACACCCCTGAGGATGAGAGACAGGAGGGAAGGATGGGGCACCATGGGAGAATTGTCACCTCCTCCATTCAGCCTGGAGATGGGTGGGTTCTTGTGATCCTCACCTACTCTGAGCCCTGAATAGGCACCAGGAAAAGATTTTTTTATCCCCATCCCCCCACTTTTCCATTTAGGCCTGGTGGAAGATGGGATGCTGGGATTGTTCAGGACAGGGACTGTCTCCCACCATGCACTTGTACAGCCCCGGTGCCATGGGGCCCTAATCTAGGTTGGGCACTCTCAGTGCACTGTGAGAGTCCTGATGACCTGAAAGGATACAAATAGTATTCATCTCCAGGACGCTGGCTTGCATTTGGCCATGATCGGCAAAGCCCCGGTGTACACGTCATTTGGCGGGTCGTGTACAGCAAGACTGCTGTTGAGCGAGCAGGCATCCATTTCACACACTGGCACCAGTGTTGGCAGCTCTCCTGACAGAGAGCTCATGGGCTCCCTCTGGATTCAAGCTGATGAACGTTGGCGGAGCAGGGTAGGGGTGTGGATAAAGAGCCTGATCCACAGACCACTGATGTCAGTGTGTAACCCACACACCTTCTGGGTGTGGGGTTCTGACCCATCTAGTGGCACCGAGACCACTTCGAGAGAGAGATAAAATGAGTCTGCTTTACAGCCTTAGCTAACAGGCAGTTGGTTTTTAGCTCATGCGGTAGAGGCTCATGCACTAAGCTCCAGAGGGCCCAAGTTCAATCCTGCCCACCAACAACCATGGTCTGTCAGTGCTATACATGGAAAGTCTCCTGTTGATTGCAACAGGCTTGGGAGCAGGCCTGGATAGAGGACAGTAGGTGCCAGAGCTGTCACAGCTCCAGATTCATTCAATAGTTTTTTTAATGCACTGGATGTAGCAAATTCAGCTTGGAAAGTAAGGAATTCTCCGGACCTCACCTCTAGCCGAAGTCAGCAGAATCTGCCGACTCAGTCACATTCCACAAGGACTGATGGTAACTTTACGTTTTGAGTGCCCTCGAGTTCCCGTTCGGCCCATAATTTAAGATGACTCAGCATACGCAGATGGTCGAGGCAGGATATTTACCCTGCAGCCTTGACTGTAAAATAAAACGGAAGCTCTTTATCTCCAGGGGCAATTGCAAGTAAGGGAATATTTTCTGCACTGAGGATTTAGGTGATTCTACAGACCCCTGTTGGGAATTGATCCAAAGCCCAATAAAATTAGTGGATGCCAGACCCAGGAGCCTTGATGTGCAGCATTCTCTCTGAAATAAACCTTTATTCCCACCCAGTTTTCTCCCCCACTCCCAAGATAAGCTTCTATCCCCATATTATGTTCTGGAGTACTGCAACCAGGAGGTGTGATTGCACAGGTAGGCATGCCCCAGCTAGCTTTGACCTAGCTAGCTCCAAACATCAGGGAATCTGTGGCAGCGAGGACTAGCCACTCAAGTATGTCCTGAGGGTCTTGGGTGGGCTTGGAGCCCCTGGCCACTGCAGCTTCATTGTTATTTTTAGCCAGCTAGCTCAGGGCTACCGCCAGACACTGTATTCACACCTCCCGACTGCAGTGTAGATGAACCCTAAAGACTTGCCCAAGGTGGTTGGGCATGGAATGGACCACAGGAAGTCCCCAGCTTGTGCACTAACCACTGGGACATCCGTCCTCAAAGCCCTGCGCCATAGGCGCCCACTTCCCTGCTTTCCCCTGGGTGCTCAACCCCCACTCTGCCCCCAGCCCTGGCCCCGCCCCCACTCCATCCCATCCATGCAGCCCCACCCCTGCCCTGCCTCTTTCCATCCCTGCCCCACCCCATTCCAACCCCTTCCCCAAATCCCCGCGCTGCCCCAACTCTTCCCCACTAGGCCTCATCTGTCAGATAGCGCTGGCTATAGGCGCCGACTCCATGGGTGCTCCGGGGCTGGAGCACCCACGGGAGAAAAATTAGTGGGTGCTCTGCACCCATTGGCAGCCAAGCTCCCCTCACTCCCTGCCCCTTCTCCTCCTCGCCCACCCTGTCTCCCACCCGAGCCGCAGAGTGAATCACAAACCGGGGGAGGATGGGCGTTTGGCCACCTTGCTTGCAGGAGGGGCCGGATCCGGTCATGGAAGCGGGTGTGCTGTGGCTCGATAACTAAAGAGTCCCTGGAGCCGGGGGAGTGGATCCTGGGTGAGTGCTCTAAGCACCCAACTACAGAGTCTCTCGCCTGCTCGCTACAGCACCACTGGGCACCTCATTCCAGAGAAGGCTCCTGGCTGTGATTCCCAAGCAGATACAGGCATCTAGCAGCCTGAGAGGGGCGGCGCTTAGCGCACCCCCCTCTGGTGAGCACCTCCCCTTGGCTGGCGCATGCGGCTCTCTCCTAGCATGCTGGCTTTTGTGGCCTGCAGCCTAAGGCCTGCTCTCTCTCTCCCCATGCAGCGTAGAGGAGCCTAGACATGTGCCTCGGGCTTAGTGCATCACAGGGATGCTCCCAGATGCCTGAAAGCATCACAACACCTACCTCCTTTTGGGCATTCAGGCCTAAGCAACATGCCCGAAAGGGCAGAGGGCATAGCAAGAATTGAACTCAGCTCTCCCAAGTCCCAGCCGAATACCTGAACCACAGCCAGAGTCCCCTCCCCCGCACCTCTTCGGACCCTTGTGCTGAGTCCTTTGCAAAGGGGCTGAATTGCACCTTGTTTTACTGCTATAAAACATAACGGGCCCAATCCACACAGGACCTCCCGATTTACATCAGCATAAGTGCGAAGAGACTCCGGGTATGTCTATATAGCCGAAGCTGTGCACAGGTTAGCATGAATCCAGCTAGTGCGGGTAACAATAGTAGTTAAGCCAACACTGCAAGGGCTTACAAGTGGAGCGTGTGCCCAGGGCCCAGGCCAGACTTACTCTGTTCCTCGGGCTAGATGGAGTCAAGCTAGCCCAAGCAGCTAGCTCAAGCACAGATTCTTCTGTGTGGATATATCCTCAGGCCCTACATACCCAGTGAGTTCAATGGAGCATCCTTGACTGAAAGCAGGTGAGGATCTGACCTACAATCACAGAATCACAGATGTGTAGGACTGAAAGGTCATCGAGTCCAGTCCCCTGCACTCAAGGCAGGACTAAGTAATAACTGGACCACTGTCTAAACTGTTCTTAAAAACCTCCAATGATAGAGATCCCACAACCCCCCTTGGCAATTTCTTCCAGTGCTTAACCACCCTGACAGTTAGGAAGTTTTTCCTAATGTCCAACCGAAACCGCCCTTGCTGCAATTTAAGCCCATTGCTTCTTGTCGTATCCTCAGAGGTTAAGGAGAACAATTTTTCACTCTCCTCCTTGTAACAACCTTTTATGTACTTGAAGACTGCTATCATGTCCCCCCTCGGTCCTCTCTTCTCCAGACTAAACAAACCCAATTTTTTCAATCTTCCCTCATAGGTCATGTTTTCTAGACCTTTCATCATTTCTGTTGCTCTCCTCTGGACTTTCTCCAATTTATCCACACCTTTCCTGAAATGAGGCACTCAGAACTGGACACAATGCTCCAGTTGAGGTCTTATCAGCTCAGAGCAGAGCAGAAGAATTACTTCTCGTGTCTTGCTTACAGCACTCCTGCTAATACTGCCCAGAATGATGTTCGCTTCTTTTGCAACAGTGTTACACTGTTGACTCATATTTAGCTTGTGATCCACTATGACCCCCCAGATTCCTTTTGGCAGTACTCCTTCCTAGGCAGTCATTTCCCAATTTGTATGTGTGCAACTGATTGTTCCTTCCGAAGTGGAGTACTTTGCATTTGTCCTTATTGAATTTCATCCTATTTCCTCCAGTTTGACCAGACCATTTTGAATTTTAACCCTATCCTCTAAAGCATTTGCAACTCCTCTCAGCTTGGTGACAGGTTTCAGAGTAGCAGCCGTGTTAGTCTGTATTCGCAAAAAGAAAAGGAGTACTTGTGGCACCTTAGAGACTAACAAATTTATTAGAGCATAAGCTTTCGTGAGCTACAACCCATCCGATGAAGTGAGCTGTAGCTCACGAAAGCTTATGCTCTAATAAATTTGTTAGTCTCTAAGGTGCCACAAGTACTCCTTTTCTCAGCTTGGTATCATCCTCAAACGTTGTAAGTGTATTCTCTGTGCCATTATCTAAATCATTGATGAAGGTACTGAACAGAACCGGATGCAGGATGATCCAAGGGGGACCTCACTTAATATGTCCTTTCATGGCCAGCCTTAGGGAAACGGGTGCCCTGGGAGAACTGGTATTTTGGCTCCCCTGACCCCTGCTGCCTCCCCACCCATCACTCCTGATCCTCACTTCCTCCCAGGGCTCCCCACCCACTCCTCCCAGTCCCTGCTGCCTCCCATCCCATCCCCCCTAGTCCCCGCTGCCTCCCCTGCCATTGCCCTGAGCTCCCTTCTGCAGCTTTGCACTCCAGGCCTGCCCCCACTCCTTGCCTCTTGACCACTGTGCCCCAGTACTTAATTTGTTAAGCCCCAGCACCTCTGGGCTCCTGGCCAGCAGCTGCTGCTCTCCAGCCTCCCAGCCGTCACCAGCAGTCGCGCAGAAGGAAGGGGATAGTACCATACCATTCATTCCATGCTTCCTTTTGCGCTGCTGCGGGCAGCAGCGCTGCCTTTAGAGCTGGGTGCCCAGTCAGCAGCCGCCAGTCTCTGGCCGCCCT
Organism: Dermochelys coriacea; assembly: GCF_009764565.3. Classification (NCBI taxonomy): domain Eukaryota; kingdom Metazoa; phylum Chordata; order Testudines; family Dermochelyidae; genus Dermochelys; species Dermochelys coriacea. The sequence continues at coordinate 266,791,538 of NC_050069.1, forward strand.
GCCACTGCTTAATTCCACCGCTTTCATTACAAATTAAACACTGTGGCATCCCCCTGTCCACAGCGCCCTGGGCAATCACCCCTGTCGCCCTCCCCTAAGGCCAGCCCTGATGCTCCTAGCTTGACTGTGAATCACTGATAACTACTATTACTCATGACAATACACTTGGTAAGGTGGGTTCTCCACTGGTTTACACTCATGTAGATCTGGAGTAACTCCTTTGAAAATCCCTGAAATCATGCAAATGTAAAACTGGTGTCAGTGAAAGGAGAATCAATCCCGCTATTCTTTATAATACATACGTCACCCACTGGGGAGTGAGTGTTACAAGTCCCCCTTGTATAGTGTCTTTTAGCTTAAGCCTTTTAGTGCTGGAGTTCCCTGGCTCAACACCCCAGTGCGTTGGCCAAGATCACAGCCCTTTATAAACCTCATATCATGAGCCAGATAATGTAATGGCCATTGAAGTCAACTGAGCAACAACCGTTTATACAAGCTGAGTTGCTGCCCCATGGCATTACCCCGTGTGCTTGAACCATGTTGAGTACACATTGGTCACCTCCATCATATAAATAAATAAATCCTATGAAGCATGGACAATTTACCGAGCCAGATGTTAGAAAATAAATAAATAAATCTCTTACCATGGTAACAACTACAGTGGAAAAAAAATAATGATACCTCACTCAGACATCCAAAAATGAGTTACTTGCTTCAAGTGAGCAGGTGAATGGGATTTTACAGAATTAATACAAAAGAGGGAAGTTGTACCTGGCTGAAGAATAATGGATCAATTAAATGCCTACATTATTGTGACCTTGAAGTCACCTGTCAAATACAAGACCTTTGTTACAAATGTGGAGGAAATTACCATCCCAGTGGTTAACTGCACAACCAGCCACTTCTAATGGTCAATGAGATCTAGTGGATAAAGCAACGCATGGCCTTGGGAGACTTGGTTTTATTCCCAGCTCTGCCACTGGCCTGCTGGGTGACTTTGGACAAGTCACTTCCCCTCTCTCTGTGCCGCAGTTTCCCCATCTGTAAAATACACTTTCTAAAGCACTTTGAGATCTGCTGATGACAAGTACATCAGAAGAGCTAGGTGTTAGTATTAATAATTCATAAGGGGAGATTAGTTTAATTTGTAATCACCAAACAGGGGGTGGGATATGATTTTTCCAAGGGGGTCATTTTTTATTCTATTTAATTATAAAATGTGCCTTTGCCAAAAAAAAAATCAAATTACAAAATTCCACACCACAGTCTGAAGTGCTCAGATAAACGACCGTGGAAAGACTTCATTTAAATAATCTGATTAATCATTAATTCTCTCATGTCATACAGCAAGCACCTGAGGGATGTTATTGCAAGGAATGGCTATGCCTACTTTTCATTCCTGCAACAAAATTAACTCTCCCTTCATCTCACCTTCAGGCATTTTGCATTATTCATCGGGGGAATGGGGGTTATGAAAAGCTGGTGTCCATTCCTTCACCTTGACTGGCCAATGTCTTTTAGCTGGCAGAGGACTGCGTGAGAGGCTTTGGGGTGTGGAATCCTGCCAGTCTCCCATTCTGTTTCTCAGCTTCTTTCTTAGGTGGAATCCACACCTTATGCCCTCAAAACAGTGGGACTTAGGTTGTGCATGGACCTTGGGCTGGCCCTTCTGCCCCGGGGCAGATTCCACATTTCAGGCCACATCTGCACCGGCAACTGGATACAGGCCCAAATGCATAGTTGTGCCAGAACTCCCCTACCGTCCACATCTAAACCCCAGGAACGTGGGTTTCAAGGTCTGTATGGGACAAGAATGTTAGCATGACTGAAGGGTGTGGGTATGAACTTGCCTCAGGCTGGCATGGTCCCCGTGTGAGGACATGGTTAAGACACGTGTACCATGTCCCCAGTTCAATAGCCCTCCAGCCCCATTCCACAGTGCTCCAAAGCCTTTCCTACCTGACCCTTATCCAAATCTTTAAAGGTCCCTGTCCGCTCGTTTTCATTCACAGGAGTGAGCGGCGCTCACCACTTCACCACAGTTTGCCGCTGCACCCTTCTCACCAGCAGACGTGAACGTGGAACATGCTCTGAGAGCAGCCACCTGGTCAGCTGAGCCCACCCCAGTCCTGAAAAAAGGGTGGTTGGAGTTCACTGTCCTCCATGACTTCTCCTGCAGCACCAGGAACTTACCTCTGGACTGGGAAGTTTTGGAGAGGCTGGTGCAGGCAGGCATTCACCACTCTCTGGCCCAAGGTTGGGAATGGACAAGGAACCTGAGGCTCTGGTAATAAAAGACAAAAGACTGCAGCAGTCACTCCAGGATGATCCTCCAACATGCCCGTTCTTCAAGCAGCTGCACCAGATGCTCTCCACAGACAGAGACAGAGCCAGGACAGAGCCTGAGGTGATGCATCCCCACCAGCCTCATCCCCACCTGCCTTATCCTCTGGCAGGAGGCCGATAAAGGCCAGGTCATGGAGGCACTGAAGAGGAGGCTATAGCAGATCCAGAGGAGAAGGTCCTGCTGGAAAAGCACATTATCCTGCACCTCTGCCCAGAACAGCTAAGGCAGTGGTTCTCAAACAGTGGGTCAGGATCCCAAAGTGGATCGGGACCTCATTTTAATGGGGTCACCAGGGCTGGCTTAGACTTGCTAGGGCTCGGGGCTGAAGTCAAAGCCTGAGCCCCACCATCCGGGGCCAAAGCCAGAGACAGAGGGCTCAGGTTACAGCCCCCCACCGCCCGCCTGGGGTTGTAGTCCTTGGGCTTGGGCTTTGGCCCCCGCAACCAGGGCAGTGGGGCTCAGGCGGGCTCAGGCTTCGGGCCCCCCTCTTGGGGTCGTGTAGTAATTTTTGTTATCAGAAGGGGGTTGCAGTGCAATGAAGTTTAAGAATCCCTGAGCTAGCGTAACCAGATAGCAAGTGTGAAAAACCGAGAGCTTGCCCAAAGGGACCTTGTTGCAGTCCTGGATACGAGTGGTGGAACAGATTCGGGTCCCCCCTGCTGCAGTAGCCATTGCCAATATCATCTCCTCCTCCAGCTCCTCCCCTTCCTGCATCTGCAGCTCACCATGATGCTGAGGTGGAGGACCCAGCCCCGGCCCCTCGTGGTTGGGGGAGGCTGTAGGACTTGGGGCACTGCACCAGCACCTGAAACCCCCTCTCAGGGGGAGCCCTGTGACTGTGTAGGAGGGGAATAAGCCTGGGATTGAGACTGCAGGCCAGCATGTGCATGGACCCCAAGCCTCATGCAGGAGAAGCCCCTGTTTGTCCCCCGGAATGTTTTCTGCAGCTGTTCCCCCTTGTGCAGGGAAAGGGGAAATCAAGGTGAAAAGACAGGGCCCCGGGCAGTGAAGTTTTAACTGTCTCTGGGGTGTCTGATCAGCTCTGTTTTCACTCACAGTTCCTTTTTTAACAATGTTCCGCGTTACACTGTGTGTTCTAGGTTCAGTAAATGCAAGTACCACCGAGACACAGCAAAAGACAGATCCTAGATTGTCTCCTGTCACACACAGAACTCTGGGATACTGCCCCTGAAATGCTAGTGCTAACCTCACATACCAAAAAAAGAAAAAGGCAGCGTGGACATGGGTATACCCGGTGACAGTGCGTATACCCACATCCAGCACAACATATGTGGGCGCGCAGTGCGGGTATGGGGCATACACATGGCTCTGTACCTGGGTCCAGTGTAGACGTAGCCCTATAGATTAGGGCTCCCATTCTCTGTTCTGTTACACGTCTTTGCCAGTGTAACTCCACTGATTTTAGTGGTGTAAAACTGGTATAAAGGGATGGTGAATCTAGCACAAGAGGTGGAAAACACTGGCTAGGTCCCATCTTTTCCATCCACCTGCTAGTAAAGGATAGTTCCCTACAGTACATTCTCCAGGGCTCTGTCCTGTTTAAAGGGACAGGGCTTACACTTGCTTCCTTGGATGGCTATCTCACAGCCTAACAGAGGAAGAGGTGGCCTTGTGATTAAGGCGTTAGGTCATCTGTGACACAGATGACAATACATCCTTGTTCTGTCTCATCTCTATATACTGGAAGCTCTCCAGGACAAGGGCTGACTCCCACAACTCACATTATTTGTCTTGTGGTGTCTGAGCCTCAGTTCTGCATTGGGACTCCATTGTGCTAAGCGCTGTACAAATACTGTACCCAAAACACTACCCCTGTCCCAGAAAGCTTAGCATCTACAGTTCACAGTCTAAACACCTCGCACAATTATTGTAAATAATATTACTGTTACAACAGCAATGGGTCAGATTTTTCTCCCCTCTTCGTCTATCCTTAAGATCCCTGGTCAGGAGTGACAGAAGCACCCTAAAAGTGGGGGAGTCCACAGGTGCCTTAACTGTGGCCCCGCCCCCCCCACCATGCCACTCCCCCAAGGTCCCACCCCCATGTCACCCCTGCCCCCTGATCCCATGACCTTGTGCCACCCATTCCCCTGTGGCCCCACCCTCTCACCACCCATTCCCTCTGAGGCCCCGCCCTCGCACTGCCCCTTCCCCTAAGACTCCACCTCCACCCCACCTCTTCCCCCGAGGACCCAGTCCCACACCACCCCTTCTCCCCAAAACCCCACCCTTGCACTGCCCTTTCCTTCCAAGGCTCCCTTGCCCACCCTGTTTGGGCACCCCTGTCCCTGGTTCTTGAAAATCCCAGATTTCCTCTCCTAACCCAATTGTTCCCCATCAGGCTCCTCCTTCAGCAACAAACCACACACGGGCCAGAGACCCATTCCCTCAATTAATCACAACATCAACTATAATCAGACTCTCTGTTCAAGCTGATGTGTAATGCACTAAGGCAATGGATGATTTTCCGCTTTGACAGCCAGTTCTTGCTATCTGACATATTGTCAGCATCTGTTGAAGCAGTAGTGCCATTTGCAACATGTCTTCCAGAAAAGATTTGCAGGAATAGACTCAGAGTGACATAATCTGCAGGTTGTTAAATGCAAAACCAGGAGTCAAAAGGTTAATCGCTCTTTCCTGCTCAAGGAAGCATTCAAAAATGAAGATGAAAAGGCAGTGCCACATGCATGCTGCTGAGTAATTATTATGACAAGGACATACACCAGCCTGCCAGCTTTCCTTTAGAGAACAAGGTTAGCACTGAATATACAGCAAAATATACTCCTTTTCTACTTGAAATCATCAGTTCTTCTGTATCCATTCTATACACTTGTAACCTGCTTTGCGTCCTGTATGCCAGCATAAATCTCTGGTAGGCAAAAGGTTTTCATTACTCAAGAGGTCTTACAGTCTGCTCAGTTGCCTAAAAGATTAGCTGCACGGGGGGAGGAATAGCTCAGTGGTTTGAGCATTGGCCTGCTAAACCCAGGGTTGTGAGTTCAATCCTTGAGGGAGCCATTTAGGAATCTGGGGCAAAAATTGGGGATTGGTCCTGCTTTGAGCAGGGGTTGGACTAGATACCTCCTGAGGTCCCTTCCAACCCTGATATTCTATGCCACCTTGTGCCACGATCCAGCTCTTACAAACTAAGTCAGGTGGCCCTTCATCTGCAATTTGATGGAGCACCCGCTTTAGGTGGTGCAAGATGACGATGCTGGTAAGTCAGTAGGAGATACTTCCCTCTTCTGGGTTACCCCGATGGTCACTGAGTCAGGAGAATATGCTACAGGATGGATCTTCCTTTGAGCTGAGATGCAAAACAAAGGTCCTGACCGCTTATGTCTATTAAAGTTCTCCTGGCACTTTGCAAGAATGCTCACCCTGCCTAAATTCCAATGTGGGTAATTATGGCTGGCCTGCTTAAAATATTCCTCTCATTTCAATTGGCTGTTTGATGCATCTTCAGTTCCTTTCCTCCATTGTCATGTTATGTTGCTGCACACTGAAGAATGCCACAGTTCACCCCGGGAGTGGTTGCAGCATGCCCCACTTTGCAAAGTGCTTTTAGGACCTTTCAGAAGGAAATGGTGTTTAAATGATCATGTTCTTATTATTTCTAAGCTTTCTACTGGCATCAACCATCCAGCTAGTAAAGGAACATTGCCTGTGGTGGGAGCCTAGTGTCAAAAGAACTGCTATGAGAAATGTCAGTCTTTGTCTAATATTGGCTTACCATTTGAAGAAAATTTCCCCAGCCACGCTGAAATGAATGTCTGACCAGGAGTTACATGGTCTGGAACACTGTAACAATGAATAAGCTTTTGGATTAATTTAAAGAGGGCCTCATGACTGCGAAGAACTTGGGTAAAAACAAACATAATTAAAAGTCATCTTGAAATATGGACCTTTCAGAACAGGATGTGCTACATGATAGATAGCTGGAAAGCTGTGATACGAAGCACCAGTGCTGAATTCTGTGTTGAGCTCTGGTGTGTAGCTGCTACTTCTCAGTCAGCTGGGAACACTCTTAGGGTGAGAGGGAAAAGCAGTGAAAGTCTTTTGACTGACTTCAATGGACTTTGGATCATGCCCTTCTCCACCACAATGGAGCAGGGCTTGCTCTAAAGCCTAGAATTTCATTATCTGTGTACTCCACATTTTCAAGTGCCCTAAGCTGATCGAGTGGATGGCGGAATTTTGCAACGCTCCCAATTCTTTGCTTTTCGTTAAGTTAGGATAACACATGATGCAAGGGGAGCTAGTAATAAAGGCAAGGGAAGGAGAAGGAGGTTTCCACGAAACTTCTCAGATGGCTTATTCATATGACGTTTGCCGCATGCTAGTGCGGGTTTCTTTTCTGGTGTAAATGAGGATGAATGGAATAAGGCTGGTGCATGATGGTGTGAATCATTTGCGGAGAAAATCATTTGTGAGAGCAAAGTGGGTTTTGAGGAGGGATTTGGAGGAGGAGAAATAGCTTGCATAGCACATGGGGTCAGGGAGACCCTTCCAAACAGAGGGAGCATGAAAGGAAGTAGAGCAAACCACAAGGCCCAAGTAGTGGAGCACCAATACCTACATCTATTACATACTCCTACTCTGCAGGGCCTGTTTGCACTACTAATCCTGCCACATACCAAGGTAGCACCAAATCCTAAGGCATGCGCGACAGAGGTTTGGAGCAATCGCTGCAGGTTGGAATAGGAGAAATTGAATGGGGAGGGTAAGCACCAGACCCGAAGGTGAACCTATGTTCATCGTATGCGCCTGGTCCAACAGGCCTCCCCTGGGAGCCTTTCAGTGTCTTCAGTGAGAACTGGATCAGACCCTGATCAAATAAGGCCAAGGAGTTGAGTGGGCTCCCAGGGACGGCAGTTTAGCATTCCCTCATAGCAGCAAAGAGCCCCCGTTGTTAAGGCCCACACAGCACGCATACAATTAATGGCCTCGTGGGGATAAATAATGAATGAACCATCCCCACTCCGTCTCCTGAGGCATTCTAATTGTAAACCAGGCCACTCACTCGGGATATCATTTCAGATCTTTTATAATACCTGAGTATTGAAATCACTGCCTTTGGTTTTCCAGAGACACCAACAAGCCACGGACGCCACAGCTGCTTTCAGAGTGCGCTGAGAGGCCTGGCTGACAGACAGGCCAGACCAGTACAGCCTGAGGATTGATTTGCAGGCTCAAGTAATCCAGAATACAGATATTCGCTGTGATCTTCCAGTGCTGAAAAGCTGCAAGGAAGGCCAATGGGGAAAATCCATATTCGGATAGGAGGATAATACTATTTAAAAGCGTAACCTCATCCAGTCTCTTCATCCTTTCTCCCCTTGAGAAGTTTGTGACAGGGAGAGCTGCAGAACTCTGATGTAGCTAGAAGCCGGAGTAAGCTACACCCGTTTCTGGGGATATGTACACTGCAATGCAAGATGCGATTGCATACTAACGCTCGCTTTAATCTAGCTAACCCTGCTACATATAGCAATGAAGTTGTGGCCACACGGGCTAGCAGCATACCCAAGGCTCTGGATGGATTTGTACAGCCCAGGCTGAAGTCTGCGCAGACACACCTTCCCTGCTATTTTAGCGAGTTAGCTAGATCAAAGCTAGCGTGGGTGTGCCTACATGAGCTGCAATCACACCTTCAGCTGCAGTGTAGACATACCCCTAGGTCACTTTTTACATCAGTACCAGGCGTCTATACTAGGGGTTTCCATTGGTGCAGCTACATCAGTGTTGCTGCAGTAGTGCAATACACTCAGTGTAGACATAAGCAGAGTCTGAAAGAGCTCCTCCCTGACAACTAGCTAGGGATGGGAAGAGATTTCAGGACAAATTGTATTTACATGAACACAGCTACTCTACCTAGGTATCCAGCAGACAGAAGCTGTGTTGCTCACAGTGATCAACTTTGGCTGGTACAAATCACTTTAGTACTGAATGCAGGGGTAGTGATGTGTTGTTATCAATGTTGTTATCTTTATTGTATGAGTAAAGGGGGGCAGAATTGTGCTTAACCTGTCCCAGCTGAGGGGGTCACTCTCAGCTGACAGGAACTCGCTAAGCCAGGTGCTCAAATGCCAGATGCCTGTGAAAAGAAGAGGGGTGGGGAAAGGTGTCCCTGCCAGGAGGTGTGGCCTCCCCCTCAAGGGTCCCTGGTCTGATTTAACCTGTTCTTCCCCACTGTTCAAAGATACAGCTAAGTAGCCTCCATTAGGAGTCTTTTGTTCTGTTAAGTGTTCACTAAGAGCTGACAATCGCTAAGAGTTGGGTGGAACCTCAAGAGACTGTCCTGCAGAGGTCACAGCAGAGAGACAGGTAGCAGCAGAAGGTGACTGACGAACGTCTGGCAAGGGCTGCCAGTGGACCAGTAAGCAGGTGGGTAGCGAGGCAGTGAGTGGAACGATGAAGTGAGCTGTAGCTCACGAAAGCTTATGCTCTAATAAATTTGTTAGTCTCTAAGGTGCCACAAGTACTCCTTTTCTTTTAGTGGAACGATGGGTGGTGAGGTGGCCAATGGAGAGGAACAGCGGCTGACAGGGCAGCCAGTGGAGAGAAACAGCAGCTGGCAAGGCGGCCAGGCAGCGAGGAACAGCAGCTCGCAGGATGGCCAACCAGAGCAACTGCTCAGATGGTGGAGCATGCGAGATGTCTTCTTCCGCCGGTGGGAGGTGAACTCACTCAAATGTGCCTCAGAACCCTGGGTCCTCTCTGACCAAGGACAACCGCTGTGAGTGGGGTATGGTGAGGGAGCAGAGAGGGGCACAGAAAAGGAACTGTTGGTGGTAAAACTCAAGAACATGAGGCAGAAGGCACTGCCCCATGAACTCTGGGGTGGGCATCCTGCTCACAGTTTTAGGTTTATGAATCCTGCTTGTGGCATTTTCCTTAATTAATGTCGGGTGACTTCCCTCCTTTCATTAAAGGTTTCTTTTCTACACTCAGACTCTGTGCTTGCGAGTGAGGCAGTATTGCCTCTCCAAGGCACCCAAGGGTGGTGTATAATTTTCCCAGGTTACTCAAGCCAGCTCTGTGTTGTATTATTGAAAAGGAACCCCTAGATATTGAACCCGGCTCCACCTGGTAGAAGGGTTACACAGACAAGCCCTTCCTTTATATTTTGCCTGCTTTTGACTATACCTTCCATGTAAAACCATGCCTTTTAAAACTGACATAGCTCTCGTGGTGTAGAAACATAGAGGAGACAAGACTGAGTCTTTGCCTCCAGGGGCCGGGGGGGAGAGAGGGGTTTGGGGGGATAAAGAATAACCTTGTCTAGCTATATGGAGGTGAAAAAGACCTGTACCTTCTCTCTGCCAGAATTTTATACCAAGAAAGCCAGCTCCTGAGAAAAATAATCACAGCTCTGCTTTTGTTTGCAGCGCTGCCCTGACTCAAGATGCTTGTTGTTCTTAGTTCATCACAGGGACCTTATTCCAGAGCCCAGCCCCTTCCTAGCTATTAAGCAAACAGCTCTGCAAAAATACTGACTACTCCAATCCTGTTTGATTGGGAACCCTTTTAAAAGGCAGGACATTTGCAGCTAACCTCTCTAGCCATGAGACTTCTGTACAAATTACCTACAATTACATACAATTACTTGATTAGATCCAAGGCATCCCATGCCTTTTATTGGAGTCAAAGCCTTTATGATTCATTCCATTAAAATCTGCACAGACAATTAAACATGCATTAACAGTTTAGGGACAGATCTTCAGGTGGTGCAAAGTGGCCTCTCTCCATTGACTGCACTGGTTTCCAATAACTGAGGCGCTGACTCCACAAGGCTTATATGCAGTGATAAGCTGCCAGAAGCTCAAGAACCGGTTCCCTCACTCGCTCCGGGTTTTCGGCGTCACTTCGGCGTCACGTCCTTCAGTCTCTCCGCGTCTTTGGTGGCATTGAAGGACCCACCACCGGAGTGCCGCCAGATAAGTAAAAATTCACATGGGAGCCTCCCCAGCCGAGAGCTCAGGCGGGACGGACAGGATGGTCCCGCGGGCCACATCCTGTCCGTCCCGCCGGAGCTTCCCCACCCTTTTAACAACTGGTTCTAAACCGGCTTCAAAATTTAACAACCGGTGCACGCGAACCGGTGCGAACTGGCTCCAGCTCACCACTGCTTATATGATAAAGAAGGTTTGATGTACATCAAGTGAACACCATTCCCGCTGCAGCCGCTGCATTTGATTTTGTTCCCCTTGGTGTTTGCATCGCTGTTTATCATTGTTATGACGTAATAATGTACACCGGTATTGCATTACCAGCAGAGGGTCGCTCATGCGACGGGCTGCAATCAATAAACCATGGGCCTGTTTGTGCTTAGTGGGCATTCTGAGTCATATATCTCCACTTCGGTGTGAAGGCCATTACAGAGAGATCATGAGTTCTCCTTGTACCTTTCCACCTCCTCCACACTGGTTAAAGCATTGTTCTCTGCTCACAGTAACAGCAAGAAAAGCAGATCCCATCTATGGCTGCTAAGAGAAGTGAATGCGAAGACATATAAACAGAGCACTCCACTTGCTATGCATTGCTTGAGCTCCGTCTAGGACTTGGTCTATAAAACCAGTGATGACAGGGTGTACCTGGACCTTCATGGACCCTGTTGGAGGCCCTGAGGCCCTATTACACCCGCCCCCGGAAGGAGCGGTGGAGGTGGGTTGTCCAGGCCTGCCTAGACAGACCTCATGGAAGTAGCCAATCTGAGCCCAGAAGGCTCAGCTAAATGAAGGCCCAGCAGCTCAGCTGGTTAGTTCCTGGCTGGGGTCAGAGGGGCAAGGAAGGATGCTTTGCTCTGGCCAAAGGAGCTCAGCTGGCTGCGTTTGCCAAAGTGAGAGTGAGAGGCCCTGAGAGCTCTAGCCCTAAATTGGATGGAGGTACAGGGTGTGTCTACACTGCAGTGTAAACCTGTGCTTGAACCTGGGCTCAAGGCTAACCCCCCTTGCATCTACACTACAATTGTGCCAACCTAGGGCTCAGACCCAGGGTCCCAGGAATCTGCAGGGCTGGAGGGTCTGAGCTTGAGTCAAGATGGGACCCAGCACCTGAACCCTATTGCTTTGCAGTGTAACCGCAGCCCTGCTTGACTCAGATGCTGGGAGTAATCCAGAAATATCCCACAATTCCATGGGCAAGGCTACCGACAGCCATTCTGGGCCCCAGGGCCAGGGCCATCCCTAGGGGTGTGCAGGTGTCGGGGCAAAAGTGACCAATATGTCACTTCCAGGACCGACCACGCTGGGCCAATTGTGTCGGCCCGTGGGGGTCCCCAAAGCATGGGTCCCAGAGCGGTCTACGAGCCCTGTGGCCTGCCCGAGTGATTTCAAAGGGCCCATGGCTCTTTTAAATCGCCCAGGTCCCTGGGCAATTGCCCCCTTTGCTCCCTCCCCTCCCCTACCCCCTATCGGCAGGCCTGTCCATGAGACAACTTCCTTGGCCCTCTCTATCCCAATAATCTGCAATCCACTCTAGTGAAAATGGAAGCCTGCCCCCCCCTTCCCCTGGCAAATGGCAGCAGGTCAGAGTTAACCCATTGTGTTCTGATCACCAGTCTGCATGCACAGTCAGAGTGATAGGGGAGATTCTGACAACAGCACGATGCCGAATGTTTTCAGAACACCGCCAGTAACTGCAATATCAATTATTTTGCTTCTGGCCAAAAGCAGCCAAGCTAGTAGGCCTTTGTAGCAGCCTTAGCATAACTAGACAGGCCAGAAGGGGGTTACTATGATAATTGAGCATGACCCTGCACCGTCTGTTGGACTTTCCTTTAAGCTGCGGAAGCATGTGGTTTTGAAATACAGGAAGTCTATCTATATATGATTTTTGATGTGTATTTGTCAGGGACCAGGAGACTGCAGACTCTGCAAAAACACATCTGTTTAACTACCAGCTTGAAACGTCATGCTTAACAAACTGCTTGCTCAAAGGTTATTGGTGATTGACAAGCTATGTGGCACTTAAATAGGGGAAAAGCTCTGGGTTAGTTGGTCACTTCGTGGACACATCTTAGGGTCTCCAATGGCAGATGGAAGACTGGCCACCAAAAAGCTGTTGTTCTATCACTCTGTACTAGGTTTCAAAGTAGCAGCCATGTTAGTCTGTATTCGCAAAAAGAAAAGGAGTACTTGTGGCACCTTAGAGACTAACAAATTTATTTGAGTATAAGCTTTCGTGAGCTACAGCTCACTTCATCAGATGCATTCAGTGGAAAATACAGTGGGGAGATTTATATACACAGAGAACATGAAACAATGGGTGTTACCATACACACTGTAAGGAGGGTGATTACTTAAGATGAGCTATTACCAGCAGGGGGTGGGGGAGGGGAAGAAAATCTTTTGTAGTGATAATCAAGGTGGGCCATTTCCAGCAGTTGACAAGAATCTCTGAGGAACAGTGTGTGTGGGGTGGGGGGGGAAATAGTTTTACTTTGTGTAATGACCCATCCACTCCCAGTCTCTATTCAAGCCTAAGTTAATTGTATCCAGTTTTCAAATTAATTCCAATTCAGCAGTCTCTCGTTGGAGTCTGTTTGTGAAGTTTTTTTAGTTTTTTTTGAAGAATTGCCACTCTTAGGTCTGTAATCGAGTGACCAGAGAGACTGAAGTGTTCTCCGACTGGTTTTTGAATGTTATAATTCTTGATGTCTGATTTGTGTCCATTTATTCTTTTATGTAGAGACTGTCCGGTTTGGCCAATGTACATGGCAGAGGGGCATTGCTGGCACATGATGGCATATATCACATTGGTAGATGCGCAGGTGAACGAGCCTCTGATAGTGTGGCTAATATGATTAGGCCCTATGATGGTGTCCCCTGAATAAATATGTGGACACAGTTGGCAATGGGTTTTGTTGCAAGGATAGGTTCCTGGGTTAGTGGTTCTTTTGTGTGGTGTGTGGTTGCTGGTGAGTATTTGCTTCAGGTTGAGGGGCTGTCTGTAAGCAAGGACTGGCCTGTCTCCCAAGATCTGTGAGAGTGATGGGTCGTCCTTCAGGATAGGTTGTAGATCCTTGATGATGCATTGGAGAGGTTTTAGTTGGGGGCTGAAGGTGATGGCTAGTGGCGTTCTGTTATTTTCTTTGTTGTTCTTCTGTAGTAGGACAGCGATCAACCCATCCCTTCTGGCTCAGTGCGAAGTCCCTCCACTTCACTACGTCACTGGGGCACCGCCCAGTATCAGGGAATTAGCAAATCAAATGCCAGAGCCCAAGGCCCCTTTTGCAGGTAGAGCAGAACTGCAAAGCATTCTAGGCAGCTGTGATCCTTGGGCAGACCAACAAAGTAGTCTTGGTAGCTCTGATGCTTAGGCAGGACAGAGCAGTAAAGCAGTCTAGGGACCTCTGGCCCTCAGGCCGGGAAGAGCAGCAAACAGTCTAAAGAGATCAAGCCCTCAGGCAGGGCAGAGCCATAGGCAGTCTTTCATCTGACCTCCTGGCTCAGGCAGATGGCAGATGAACGCAGGCCTCTGGGACTCAGGGGTTTAGGCAGCCACCCCAGGGGTGGGGCAGCCGCAGTGGGTAGAGGGACCTAAGCCCATTCTATTCCACCAGATCCCAGCCCAGGGCCCTGACAGTGGCAGAGGGCTTGGCCACTGCGTCAGTGGGAATCCCACTGAAACATGCTGACTCAGGCTCTGTGGCAAAACCGGACCAAAGTCTGGTTTCCCTGGGCTACTTCCTATCACACTCTAAGCGAGGGGCTCTAAGTCCATGCGTCCTCTGTCTCGTTGGGGTATTCAGCCACCAGCAATCCTGGTTGCTTCTCTCTGCTCTTGGCTTCCTCTGGGATCAGGGTGTTCTTCAGCTCGATAACAGAGCCTGGGCCCTGCAGCAGGCTTGGAACATCTGTCTCCTTCCCTGGCTCAAGCTCAACTGGGGTAGGGGCCCTGCCTCGTATACTTCCTGTCCCATCCCTTAGTTTCCAGCATGAGGGGCAGGCCCAGACTGGCTCCACCCACTAGGGAGCAGAGAGGAGCCCCTCCTGCTCTAGCTCAGTGGGAGGCCACTACACCTCACTACGCACTCAAAGACCACTCCAGACTTCGGTAATTATTGATTTTTGGGATGTCCTACTAACCTGTTGGGGACGCAAATGCTCGAGACTAAATAAAGTAAAAGCTTTAAGTAAAAACACTCTTGTGGAGGTGCTAGAAATGAATAAAGTAAAGGCTTTCAATGAACACACTCTTGTCTGTGTTGTTTATGCGAACCACGTATCAGACAGATGTGCTGTGCCCCCATTGATGTGTAACCCTTCTGCCCGTCAGAGTTGGCAGCAACAAGGGCCGGGTTCAGTATCTAGGGGTTCCATTCCAATAACACAATGCAAAACCGGCTTGAGCCCCCACCCAATGACCTGGGACAAATATATACCACCCCCGCTGCGCGCCTCCAAGAAGCAATACTTCCCCTCTGGCAAGCACAACGTCTGAATGTAGCAAAAGCCTTTTAATAACAGAGAGAAACAATGTGGCATATTGTTGGGGGAACTCCACCAACAGGATTCATAACAAGAAAAGGAGTACTTGTGGCACCTTAGAGAGACTAACAAATGTATTTGAGCATAAGCTTTCGTGAGCTACAGCTCACTTCATCGGATGCCATGAATCCAATGAAGTGAGCTGTAGCTCACGAAAGCTTATGCTCAAATAAATTTGCTAGTCTCTAAGGTGCCACAAGTACTCCTTTTCTTTTTGCAAATACAGACTAACACGGCTGCTACTATAAAAGGATTCATAACACAACCCATGAGAAAAAACCCCACCCCAAGCAAATTGGGGCATGTCCTTTCACTTTGGTTCTTGAGTCCAGCAACCCAAAATCACCCAAAGTCCCAAAAGTCCAACAACCCAAAAGTCTGTGTCCCTGGTCAGGGCAGCCCCAGAGTTCAAAAGTTTATCTGCAGAGTTTTACCTCCCAACCTGGGTGGAGATGGGGGTGGGGGGTTAACAGTCATCTTACGTGGTCCAAAGCTGATTGCTCCATCTCTCCATGGGGCTCCGCTTCACCAGCCGTCCCACGAATCGCTTCGCTCTGCCAGATGCCCCCATGAGCTGCTCCAGGCATCTGACAAACTGTTCTGCTCCACCAGCTGCTCTGCTCTGCCAGCCATCCTGCAAATGGCTCTGCTCCAAGAGCTGCTCTGCTCTGCCAGCCATCCAGCAAATTGCTCTGCAATACATCTTCAGGCTCCCCCACTACTTAACACAACACTCAGTGATTTCAACTCTTAGTAAGTTTAGCTCTTTTGTGATTTCAGCTTCTAGTATGGGAGCCTCAGTGCTGGTGCACCATTAGCCCAAAATGAATTCAGCTCAGCAGCCTGTAACTAGATTCCTAATAGAATCAAAATTAGCTCTGATATTCCACAGTAGAAAGAAGTGCAATTAGCATGTAAGACCCTTACCAGGCAGCCCATACCACCAAATACTAATACCTATATCCAACCTCTCTATTTACTGGATTTTGGAACCCATGACCCTTGCCTAGTGAGTGCTGCTTAGTTGATGGTGAGTCCCTCCATCATAACAAAAGGCCAAGTACAGTTCCACTGTCTTTGATTCACATAATCAAGATAGTAACAGTTTATTCCTGCCCCAATAACAGAGAAACTGGGGCTCCTACAGCAGACAAAGTGACCATCTAGGCAGGGTGGGTGTGTCTATGCAAATGAGATCAGCCCCTGAAGCTCTTTTCCACAATCCACCATGACTCGCCACCAGATGTCAGGGTAGAGCTCATCCTGACTCTGCTTACATCTGTATTTCCTGACACCTCCTCTCAAAGAGTAAAGTTACCAAGAGCTTTGGGTTCAGAAAACATCAGATAACAAGACAGCCTCCTGGGTTTGCTGTGGACAGTGAACTGATCAAGCCTTTTGCAAACCGAGCTGCTTCCTGATAACATTAATGGGACTAAATCGGGGGGCCCAGATAATCTTCATCCAAGAATATTAAAGGAATTGGCACCTGAAATTGCAAGCCCATTAGCAAGAATTTTTAATGAATCTGTAAACTCAGGAGTAGTACCGAATGATTGGAGAATTGCTAATATAGTTCCTATTTTTAAGAAAGGAAAAAAAAGTGATCCGGGTAACTACAGGCCAGTTAGTTTGACATCTGTAGTATGCAAGGTCCTGGAAAAAATTTTGAAGGAGAAATTAGTTAAGGACATTGAAGTCAATGGTAAATGGGACAAAATACAACATGGTTTTACAAAAGGTAGATCATGCCAAACCAACCTAATCTCCTTTTTTGAAAAAGTAACAGATTTTTTAGATAAAGGAAATGCAGTGGATCTAATTTACCTAGATTTCAGTAAGGCATTTGATACCGTGCCACATGGGGAATTATTAGTTAAATTGGAGAAGATGGGGATCAATATGAACATCAAAAGGTGGATAAGGAATTGGTTAAAGGGGAGACTGCAACGGGTCCTACTGAAAGGCGAACTGTCAGGTTGGAGGGAGGTTACCAGTGGAGTTCCTCAGGGATCGGTTTTGGGACCAATCTTATTTAATCTTTTTATTACTGACCTTGGCACAAAAAGTGGGAGTGTGCTAATAAAGTTTGCAGATGATACAAAGCTGGGAGGTATTGCCAATTCGGAGAAGGATCGGGATATTATACAGGAGGATCTGGATGATCTTGTAAACTGGAGTAATAGTAATAGGATGAAATTTAATAGTGAGAAGTGTAAGGTTATGCATTTAGGGATTAATAACAAGAATTTTAGCTATAAGTTGGGGACGCATCAATTAGAAGTAACAGAAGAGGAGAAGGACCTTGGAGTATTGGTTGATCATAGGATGACTATGAGCTGCCAATGTGATATGGCTGTGAAAAAAGCTAATGCGGTTTTGGGATGCATCAGGAGAGGCATTTCCAGTAGGGATAAGGAGGTTTTAGTACCGTTATACAAGGCACTGGTGAGACCTCACCTAGAATACTGTGTGCAGTTCTGGTCTCCCATGTTTAAAAAGGATGAATTCAAACTGGAGCAGGTACAGAGAAGGGCTACTAGGATGATCCGAGGAATGGAAAACTTGTCTTATGAAAGGAGACTTAAGGAGCTTGGCTTGTTTAGCCTAACTAAAAGAAGGTTGAGGGGAGATATGATTGCTCTCTATAAATATATCAGAGGGATAAATACAGGAGAGGGAGAGGAATTATTTAAGCTCAGCACCAATGTGGACACAAGAACAAATGGGTATAAACTGGCCACCAGGAAGTTTAGACTTGAAATCAGACGAAGGTTTTTAACCATCAGAGGAGTGAAGTTTTGGAATAGCCTTCCAAGGGAAGCAGTGGGGGCAAAAGATCTATCTGGCTTTAAGATTCTACTCGATAAGTTTATGGAGGAGATGGTATGATGGGATAATGGGATTTTGGTAAGTAATTGATCTTTAAATATTCAGGGTAAATAGGCCAAATCCCCTGAGATGGGATATTAGATGGATGGGATCTGAGTTACTATAGAAAATTCTTTCCTGGGTATCTGGCTGGTGAATCTTGCCCATATGCTCAGGGTTTAACTGATTGCCATATTTGGGGTCGGGAAGGAATTTTCCTCCAGGGCAGATTGGAGAGGCCCTGGAGGTTTTTCGCCTTCCTCTGTAGCACGGGGCATGGTTGACTTGAGGGAGGCTTCTCTGCTCCTTGAAGTCTTTGAACCATGATTTAAGGACTTCAATAGCTCAGACATGGGTGAGGTTTTTCATAGGAGTGGGTGGGTGAGATTCTGTGGCCTGCGCTGTGCAGGAGGTCGGACTAGATGATCAGAATGGTCCCTTCTGACCTTAGTATCTATGAATCTATAAACATGCAGGGCAACCAGGAAAATTTTCCCACAGTGCACCACATTCCTCGGGCTAGAGCAACCTGATTTTGGGGAGACACTAGGGAGGCTGGGATATGGTTACCTTGAGTAGGGTCTCCACACTGCAATGTGGATGCTGGAGCCCTAGGTTCGAGCACAGGTCAGAACATTTAACCTAGGGTTAAAATAAAATGTAAACACTCAAGCCCAGGGTTCCCTAACATGGGTCAGCTGACTTGAGTCCCTTTGACCCTGGGCTGGCATTGCAGTGTAGACATACCCAAAAAAAAACAAGTGGGAAGAGGTCCAGGGAATGTAGCAACCGTTAGTTAAAAGAAGCAGTACGCCGCTACTGTTTATAGGGTCCCGGGGCTGGGTCCTGGAGTAGTGCATGGGCCCAGGTTCCCACTCCAGCCACTGGCAAAGTGGGCTGAGACCCAAGAAGGGGACAAGAAGCCTGAATAAAGGATGGGATTTAAAAGGGCCAGAGACCCTGCTGAGGGTTGACAGTTTGTTGAACTCTTTGCAATCCCAGAAGGGGTTTATTCATTTTGACTGTGTGACTTGGCCGGAGGGTTGAGCCACTGAAGACCCACTTAGCAAGGTCAGCAACCTATAGGGGACGCTAGAAGCAGAGAAAAGGATTGCGGTACCACACCCAGACACTAGAAGGCACTCAAGAGGTGAGCGCGCCATGACATCAGTATTTAGGTGCTTGGAGCCAGGTAAGCAAACTGCCGTCCAAGTAAGAAATCGGACTGACTGCTGGTCTTTAGCTGACCAGTTTGAAATACCACTTTTGACATCTACCCTCCGGGAGCTTCCAGCTGAGGAGTGGCGCATTTCGATCAGTTCAGGAAGCTAAACGGACAGGAACAAAAAGTGCAAATTCTGTCCTCAGAGGCACACGCAGTTCGCTGGGAAATCAGCCCAGGGAAGAGGCAGTTCCTGAAAATCCAGGGGAAGCTGTCGATTGTGAATCACTTAATTATCTCACTGCTAATTAAAAGTGATGTATTTCTTTGGGTGAATTGGCGAGGGACAGGACTCAGTGGCCTGGAGCCATTAGCCCTGGTGAGAAGTCAGCCCTGGGGAGTGACATCTCTGTTCATGCCCAGCAGAGTACTGGCATATGTAGGAGCAGCGAGCAAGCTTTTCCCAGCTGTCCTGCCGTTTCAAGCTTTAGGCTTCCATTCAGCTCAGCACGGGCTATAGTCAACAGGACTTAAGTGTGTGCTTTACTGAAAAGTGATGGGACGAGTTGTGCTGAGTCTTAAAGTACCTGTTTCAGTGCTTTTGACTAGGATTCTCTGTGGCCTCGCTGATGCCTGGCCCAAACGGGCTGCTGCTGCTCACCTCCCATTCAATGACATGCATTCTAGTTCACACAGAACTTGGGATGCTCCCCGTTGCAGGACCAGAGTGTGGAGCAGCCCAAGTTCCACTGTGGGTAGAGAACTCCCCAAGGAACGTCATTCATATTTTGTCATGGAGTTCAAGACTAGAAGGGACTGCCAGCCCACCTAGCTGGACCTCCTCACTGGCCCCCAGCAACTCCACACCCAGCCCAACCACCAGAATCGTACCAAAGCATTACAGCCCTCAGGAGATCAACTCCACCCCCAGAGAACAGGACAAACCGAGGTGCACCAATGCCTGAGGCCTCTGCAATGTCTGGGGGTTAATTAAGTGAGATACACCAAGATGATCCCAGCAGCAGATCCACATCCCCATGCTGCAGAAGAAGGCAGAAACTTCCCAAGATCCCTGCCAATATGACGTAAGGGAAAATTCCTTCCCAAGCCTGCATACGGCGATCAGTTAGCTCCTGAGCAAGACACACCAGTTATGCACCCAAGGAGGAGACTTCTCAGTTCCAGACCACTAGCTCACCCAGTCCAGGGTCTCATCTCTAGCCCTGGCCATCTCTGATGCTTCAGCTTATATTTATTTATAGGCTTTTTCTATGCTCATCACTGCAGTATCTGGGCACCTCGAACACCCCTCCAAGGCATGGAATTACCACTCTCATTTTACAGATGGGGAGGCCAGGACCCAGAGGGTGGAATTTGCAAAATGTTGAGACATTTAACTCCCATTGATTTTTATTCTAACTCCCGTTGAACCCAATAACCTAAATATCTAAATATCCCTTAAGCTCTATTTTAGATATCTTAAATCTTAGAGCTTAAGAGACTCACCCAAGGTCACATATGAAGTCTATGGTGCTGCCGGGCAACAGAACCCAGATCCCCTAGCCCTGTCTTACTAGCGAGAGGAAGAATGGTCTTGCAGTTAACACAGAGGAAAGCCAAAGAGAACCAAGAGAAAAAAACATCATGTATAATGTAGAGGTCTCTGTGCAAGGGCATTTACGTACTTGTGACACTGTTCTTTGTACACGTAAAATCTAAAGAGAATCCACCATTGACAATGACCTGGACTTCAAGGCCAAAAGGGACCATCCTGATCACCTAGTCTGACCTCCAGCACATGAGCCTGTTACCTTCATTGCATGAATTATTTCACTAAGAATTTCATTTCAAATCTGATATGACTGGCATTTATTGACCAGCTCTGGAATATCCCAGAGATACTTTCCAGCATATTCTTCAAGCTACTCCAGGCAGCTGTTAAACATAATTTTTTTTGGCTGAACATAGGTTCCTGGAACTGATGCAAAAACTAGAACTAGTTGGGGGCCAGGGGAGAAAGGGGCAGAGGGGTTTTTGCAATATTTTTAGTGGAATATTTTTCATTCAAAAATTTCAAAGTTTTTGGACCAGCTCTAGTAAAAACATGAGGCTAGATCTTCAGCTCCACTTTGGCCCTTTGCACCATTTTGATGGTGCAGAAAGGCCAGAAAGCCTGTGTAACCGGTCAGCTGGGAGCTACAGCTGACCTGGGGGAATTCTTGAGTGCTACAGAGCCTGCTCCACACCATCCCCTCCTCGGGGTGCGCTGAAGGCTTGACTGAGCATTAGGGGTGTGGCCTGGAGGGAGTGGGCATAGCTGGAGAACTGAGGCTGCTCTAAACCTCACCAGGGGTGGCAATGGTGTAGAACCAGCCTCACATGACTCTTTGCAGCTCTCCTCCCAGTGCTGCTGACCACTTAGTGGGCAGAGCATTCCATGCTCTCTCTCTCAGTATGGAATGCTTTCGCTTTACTGTTCTCCTTCCATCCTTCCCTGCCAGCACAGGTAAGATACATACGCCGGGGTAATCTGGATACCCCTGGCCTAACCTCTCCAGCAACATAATACAGCAAAGACATCCAAGGAAGATGCTCTCCCAGGATACATTGTATATACTGGTGAAGCAAAGGAAGACTGGCAGAATCAATTCTTACAATGGTCTGGAGTAAGTTATAAGGCAGATGCAGCTTTTCAGATATCATTTTCTGGACTGACTCAAATATCAAGCCACAAATGTGTTTTCCACCGAGTGACTGCTTTAGAAACACTCTACAAACATATGGCCCAAATTCCAACTCCATTGGCTTCACTGGGAGCTGGATCGGGTTCACAGTTGCTTTGAAGACACTGCAGAGGCGAATTTCATTTTCTTGCTGCTTCTGGTGGCGAAATGAGAAGCGATTTGCAGTAATCGGTGATTTGGAATTCTCAGTGCCTGAGTGAGGTCAGCATGTGTTTTCTCTTCTGGATTAGCTGGGCGCTGTATGGTCTTTAGCAGCCCACAACGCTGGCCTCCTATTTTCCGAGAGTGCTTGTTTTTCCTTTCAATCTTTTCTGTTTTCCCTCTGTAAGCCCGGCTCATTGTGCTGCTGATCTTCCATCGGCAGTGAACTCTTCCCTCAGAAACCCCCAACATTTGTGACATCAGCCAAGGTTCTTTGCTAGAAGCACCATGTGCTCTAAGGGCACAGCACGCATCCCATAGACATATGTGTTGTTAAGAAAAACACTCCATGGGACTGATGTTGAACCATCCACAAATCAAGACCTGGGACCTGAGTCTTGCCTCTATAAGGCAATTCAGTTCAATTAATGCAGTGGAGCATTGCCAATTTACAATTGCACGTGCTCTGTGAGGACTTTATCATTAGAGCTGGTTGGGAATTTTTCTATGAAACATTTTTTCTTCACTGAAAAATGCAGATTCTCCTAAGCTGAACTCATTAGTGAAACAGGACTGGTTTGGGCAAATTGCCCAACTTGAAAAAAAAATTGAGAACCAAGTTTTGAAATTGTCTGCAAGTCACGTTCTGACATTTCCAAAACAAACAAGTTTCAGGTTTTTTTGTTTCAGAATGATTTTTTGTTTAGACATTTAGCTTAATTTACCCTTTAAAAGCTTTACAATGGTCATGACCACAATGAAATGTTTATAAATGATCAAAACGAAACGTTTCAATTGTCCCCGAAATATTTTTTTACTATTATTATTTTTGATTAGTGAAAAATTGACATTTTGCCATCTCAACCCAATGTAGAATGAGACAATTTTACAAAATGTCAAAAATTCTCAGCCCTATTCTTCCTAATATGAACATAAGAATGGTCATATTGGGTCAGATCAATGGTCCATCTAGCTCAGTATCCTGTCTTCCAACAGTGGCCAATGCCAAGTGCTTCAGAGGGAATGAACGGAACAAACAATCATCAAGTGATCCATCCCCTGTCATCCATGCTCAGCTTCTGGCAGTCAGAAGCTAGGGACACTCAGAGCATGGGGTTGCATACCTGCCCATCCTGGCTAATAGCTATTGATGGATTTACCCTTCATCCTCCTTATCTAATTATTTTTTGAACCCTGTTATAGTTTTGGCCTTCACAACATCCTCTGGCAAAGAGTTCCACAGGTTGACTGTGTGTTGTGTGAATAAATACTTCCTTTTTTGTTCTAAACCTGCTTCATTGGGAGATCGCTGATTATTGTTTTATGCAAAGGAGGAAATAATATTTCCTTATTCACTTTCTCCACACCAAGCACAATTTTTATAGACCTCCGTCATATTGTCACCAATATCCAAGAGTTCAAATTTGCCCACCCTCAGGCAGGCCCAGGGATATTGCCCACTATTTTAACAGCATGGAACGCCCATCTTCGAAGGCCCAATGTCCTTTCCGCTATGTGATTTCTCCCTCGTGCTCTTTAAAAACATTTCACCCAATATTTTTAGTGATTCATTTTTAGTGATTCTTCCCTACTTCTGGCTCCTTTTCCTTGATGATTTACTCTGCATGAACTATTGACAGCTAAATGGAATAGATGAAGGCCAGAAATACCATTAGTTTGTCTAGTCTAACAAGTGGCATAACACAGGCCATAGAAATGCAGCCCTGCTGCCTCTGTATCGACCCCAATATCTTGTCTGACTAAAGCATCTCTTGCAGAAAAACATCTAGTATCCTTTGCTGATGCAGGGTGTTTGGCGTGGTGATCCAAGAAGGGGTCCAAGAAACTCGGTGCACAAGCGGGGCTCAGAAGTATAAACCTGGTCATCCTTGGTAGCGCTCAGTTGGTAGCAGTGGGGTAGAATTCTCAAGTGGACCAGTGCTGCTGCTACAGGGCAGTGCTAGGGGAAAGGATGCTCCCTTCTTGGAAATGTCAATGTGGCAAGGAGTACTTGTGGCACCTTAGAGACTAACAAATTTATTAGAGCATAAGCTTTCGTGAGCTTTCGTGATGCATCCGATGAAGTGAGCTGTAGCTCACGAAAGCTTATGCTCTAATAAATTTGTTAGTCTCTAAGGTGCCACAAGTACTCCTTTTCTTTTTGCGAATACAGACTAACACGGCTGCTACTCTGAAATGTGGCAAGGTAAAGGCGCTGCAGTCTGTAAAGGCTTAACGGGGCCCCTGACTGCTTGGGGCAGAGTATAAAGGAAAAGGGAAGCTGGGTCAATGGGGAAGGATGTGTCTTCTCTGCTCCTGGTTGCCCGAAGCCTCTGGAGATTCTTGCCCAGTGTTTCTCAGTTGATTTGCTTTTGTGACCATCTTGTGGACATAGGCGCCGACTCTGTGGGTGCTCCGGCACTGGAGCACCCACGGGAAAAAATTGGTGGGTGCTCTGCACCCACCGGCAGCCAAGCCCTCTTCCCTGCCCCACCTCACCTCCGCCTCCTCTCCTGAGTGCACCATGTCCCTGCTTCTCCTCCCAGCGTTTTCTGCTGCAAAACAGCTGTTTTGTGGCGAAACAAGCTCCAGAAGTGGGGGGGATGGAGCGGGAATGCGGCGTGCTCAGGGGAGGAGGCGGGGAAGAGGCAAGGCTGGGGCAGGGATTTGGGGAAGGGGTTGGAATAGGGGCAGGGAGGGGGCGGAGTGGGGTCGAGCATCCACCAGCGCCAGCAGAAGTCAACGCCTACGCTTGTGAATAATAAAACAAGCCCTGAGGAAAGTGCCTTGACTAAAGATCTAATGCATGGAACTTTATTTCCCTTGCCTGGCTGATGAGACCACCCACTACCCTACAGTCACCCTGTAGGTGACAGGCACAAACTTTACACCATGTCTACATTATCGGTGCTACGGCATCACAACTGTAGCTGTGCCTCTGTAGTACCGTAGCATAGATGTTTCCTGCAGGGATGGAAGCAGTTTTGCCATTGCTGTAGGTAATAATCCACTTCTCCGAGTGGCAGTAGCAAGCATTCTTCCATTGACCCAGCCGCATCTACGCTGCCGGGTGAGGTCACCACAGCTACGGCGCTCAGGGGAGTAAATTGTGTGCACCGAAGCTACGCTGACCTCACTTTTACGTGTAGACGAGGCCAGAGTCTCTCTCCCTTTCAGAGGCATGTGTGCAAAGCTACACTCCAAAGCCACTGATCCTGAAGTAGAGGTTCCACCTATAAGATAGTGCTGTAGACATAGGCACTGACTCCGTGGGTGCTCTGAGGCTGGAGCAACCACAGGAAAAAAACAGTGGGTGCTCAGCACCCACCGGCAGCCTCGCCAATCAGCTCCTCCCCCTCCCTCCCAGCACCTCCCACCCCTGCGATCAGCTGCTCAGCGGCTTGCAGGAGGCGTTGGGGGTGAGGGGGAGGAGCGGGGACAGGAAAAGGTGGGGTGGAGGCTTCGGAGAAGGCCTGGAATGGGGGTGGGGCCTGGGGCAGAGCAGGGGTCGAGCGCCCCCTGGGAACTCGGGAACTCGGCGCTTCTGGTTGTAGATGTGCAAGACTTCTCTCAAGCCACTGACTGAGGCTATGTCTACCTTACAGAGCCTATGTTGGTATCACCGCCCAGTGTGAATGCAGCATATGCCAACAGAAGGAGCTTTTCTGACAGTATAGAAACACCACCTCCCCAAACAACATTAGTTATGCTGACCGTGCCCAGTTCTGTCCGCGGAGCTGCATCTACACTGGGGCTTTCTCAGCCTAGCCACACTGGTCAGGGATGTGAGTTTTTTCAGACCCCTGACTGACATAACTAGGCCAGTATAAGTTTTAAGGATAGACCATGCCTCAGAAGAGCAAAGCTTTATAGCCCATTGCTGATCCCCTCTCCCCCAGCCACTAGCCATCACCAATATTCATTTGTGCAGCTCAGTTCTATAATTCACAGTGTGCCCACATAGGCAGCTCATTACGAGTAGCACAAACACAATGAAACCCAGTAGGTCCTGGCAATAAGTGACCTACTTCTACTGTATGGAGAGCAGCGTGGTCCAAGCTTTCAGCCAAACATCACTGGCAGGCATGGAGTGACTCCGAGATCAATTTTGCTTGCATGAACTTAATGTGAGCTGTCGCAATCATGCTTGATTCCAAGTAACAGATACTTATTCCTTCCTACCATGCTCATTGTAAGAATGTGAATCATCCCCACCTCTTCTGGGACTCAGTGGGATATAATATGCAAGTCTACAGGAATTCCATTACCATGTAGCAGGAATCAGTATCCTCTGATTGCACTAGATGAGTCCAAAAATATTTTGTGTGCACATAAAGGCAGTGGGAGACCTCAGAAATCAAAATGATCAGGGAGGTCAGCTGGATCAGGGGCACAGGCTTTGGCACCTTTCATTAGTAGGTCGCCATTTGTAAACTATACTGAGAGTGATCGGCGGTCTATGTAAAATAAGTTGATGGCTTTAGTCCAGTTCCCTGACTGGTGTCCACATTCCCGAAAACTATCTCAACTGTAAAAGAAGAAGCATGAGCTTGTGCTTAAGGTGCTGGATGAAGGCTTAGGAGATCTGGGTTTGATTCTTTTACTCTGCCACACATTTGCCCTGTTTAACTCTGGACAAATCACTCTGTGCCTCAGTTTCCCCCACCTGTAAAGTAGGGATGAGACCACTTCCTTTGCCTTATTCCCTCTACTGCTACTGGTCACAGATGTCACTCCAATTTCTGCGTTCTCTCTTGCTGGGGATGCATGAGTCACAGGTGTTAACAGAATAATTAATTAATACTGATTCAGCTTTTCTCAGGTGAAGCATGCTTCATAAACACCAGCTCTCCCAAACACTTTGTGAGGGTGATAACTTGAATTCTCTGCATTTTGCAGATGGAGAAACCAAGACACAATGGACCAAGCCCATCCCTGGGGTCACACCAAGGGAATTACACCAGCATGAATATGACCCAAAGATCTGGAAGGACTTGCCCCAGGAAGATGGGTGGGGAGAGTGGGTCATTCACTGCCAATATTTTAATTAGAATTCACAGTCCCTAGTCCTGCACTGATGACTTCAAGCCAGATCTCTCAACCAGGTCATTTAAGAGGACACTTTACTTTCAAGGGGCTGGAGTGTGACCTCACAACTTGCCCTGAGCAAGAGGAAGCACACAGCAGGAACAAACTGTGACTGAGAGTTACAATGCATTCCTGCTTCCCAGCTTGTCCTGGTCTTGGGATGTCATCTGCTACTGATCATAGCCCCCCTTTCCATGCAACAACTGAGCTCTCCTGGCCAGTGCATGGGATACCAGTGGACTCAAGGCTCCATTCATTCTCACCCATCTGCACAAGAGGAAGGACTAGTGCCGTGATTCACAGGTGATCCAGTGAGGGAGTACATAAAGACAGTCATACTAGGTCAGACCGATGGTCCATCTAGCCCTGTATCCTGTCTTTTAGAACAGGGCAATTTATTGACTGATCTATCCCTCATCATCCAGACCCAGCTTCTGGCAATCAGAGGTTTAGGGACACCCAGAACATGGGTTGCACCCTTGACCCACTTGGCTAATACCCATAAATGGACCTATCCTCCAAGAACTTATCTCGTTCTTTTCTGAGCCCAGTTATACTTTTCGCCTTCACAACATCCCCTGGCAACGAGTTCCACGGGTTGACTGTGAATTGTGTGACAAAGTACTGTCTTTTGTTTGGTTTAGCCCTGCTGCCTATTAACGTCATCGGGTGACCTCTGGTTCTTGTGTTATACAAAGGGGTAAATAACAGTTCCCTAGTCACTTTCTCCGCACCCTTCATGATTTTATAGACCTCAGTCATATCCCCCCTTAGTCATCTCCTTTCTAAGCTGAAAGGAGGAAGGGAGTACCTTTCCTTTCTCTGTGGCCATTTTAGGCCAGTAAGTTTGCACAAGCTTTGCTGGCATAAGATGATTCCTTTAACCGTTAAGGATAGGGTTTTCAAAAACACATCAGTAACTGAGAAGCGTAAATCCCATTAGGTGCTTTTGAATCTCCCCCATAAATACACATGGGCCCCCATAAGCAGACACATAGATGTTCCCTCCCATATCCACTCCACCCTCAAGTTTCCGTCCCTAATCAGGCTCCTCAAAATGCTTCCATGCTGATTTCAAAGCACCAACGATGCCCACTCCTACCATACCAAACTGATGTGCGGGGAGAGAGATTTGGAAAGGCATTGCATTCCACTTGCAATCTGTTTACCAAAAAAAAAAAAAAAATCTTTAAAATGGCTTTTTAAAAACTACCTCGACTGTGTCCCCTTTAGAAACAGCTTCTTCCAAAAAAATAAACAAACAGGCCTGTTTTTCTGGTGTGTGAAAAAAAAAATATATTTTGTGGGATCCATGAAATTCCTAAAATACAACACAAGAACCAGCTTGAGCAGGGCTGCGCGCAGGTCTCAGGGGTTTTTCCTCTCGTGGTTACCGTGATGTCATCAGCAGGCTTGGATGCATGTGTGTGAAGAATAAATGTTTGTGTGTGCAAGGGGAGGTGGGGGAACCCAACACAGATTAATTTGTGAAACAAGCCAAGCACAATAATGGGCTGGAGGCAAAAATTCAGAAAAATCCTCCTGCAATACTAGCTTATGTTCCATCTGCTTTAAAGCATAGGGCCTGATCCAAAGCAAGTCAATTCAGAGGCCTCCTGAATTAAATGGGCTTTAGATCAGGCCCTGAGTGCACAGGCTGTTATTCTCCATCACACCCCAGAACTCAGACAACTGTGCAGATGGGAAATAGAATTTGTTGGGCAATAATGTAAAACCTAAGAACTCAATAATGCTACTTGGGCTGTGGGACTAGTATCATCAAGTCTCTTTATTATCTGCAAAACCCTCCAGCTCTTTATTAGCAGCTTTTCCAGCCAAGAAAATGATGTGGTTTGATTTTTGTACAGTGCCTAGTAGAGCAGCGTAAATAACGGATTGCTGGTTCAGTGGGAGTTCCAAAATAATAAAATAAAATAATCAGTTCAGATCCAAACAAATCTGAAATTTTCCAGAAGTTTTGGGGAATCTCAAGAGTCCGATTCTGGTCTGTTCCCGATTCAAACTTGGATCCCGACTACATCCCGTCTACTTAGCCTTGGGTGAAAGGTTGGGAGATAAAATTAAAAAATTGTATAGTGCATAGGTTAAGAACAGAGTGTCTGTACATCTGGGTATTGTGCTTAGATTATCAATTAGATTACAAATATAAAGTTTGGTTTTAAAGTTATAAGATACATATAATGCATAATCAGCAATAACCCAAATTTAGGTGAATAAATTTAAGAATACAATTTAGATATTAGCATCGAAGTATTAGAGTACATCACTCATGAAAAGTTATACAGAGAGTTGGTTGTGGAAAGCAAATATAGCAATGAGTGAAGCTTCCCCCTCAGTAATTGAGAATTTAGGTTAGGTTGTCCATTTAGAAAATACAATCCACGAGGAAAGTATTTCAGTTAATTTCCCAACTGCGCTTCTCATCGGCAGTCCAGCTCATCCCTCCAGATATTGCCGATGTCCAGTGATGCATTCTATATAGATGTCCCTCGACCACCTGGTGGCATCTTAAACCATGAGTTGCTGCATCAGCCGAGCGTACCCCTGACTGATTCTGCATTCTCTCAACACTCGCTTATTACTGAGGTCTCATGCGCCCAAGGCTCTGAAAATCAGTACGTGTGTCTGGACCTGGTAACCCCAGGCTCTCAAGGTGTCGGCCAGAGGGACATATTTCTCCCCCTTTTGAGCTTGGGCATCGCAGAAGGCCAGGGTCCTGTTCTCGAAGGGCACTGTGACATCCACCATCATGATCTTCTTCTGGTCCTCGTTGGTGATGACGATGTCCAGTCACAGTTGGCTGTCGGTTCCGGGGATGGCAGAGTTTACAGCCACCTTCCCTACGGGTGGCAGGATGGCTCTGGCCAGGCAATCTTGGATGGCGTTATCTTGCAGCTGCCAGGCTCTGGAATAGAGCTTGCAGCTACACAGGACATGAGGTAGTGTCTTGTTGGCATAGCCGCTCTTCCTGCATTGCTTGTCCCGATTCCTGTGGCAGATGGCTCCGTTCAACAGAACATAATTGAGCCGGACCCTGTGGATGAACCTCCAGTCAGCAAATCAGGTGAAGCTGCCCCTGGGGAGGAAGTGGTTGCTGATGTCCCACTCGCACATCACCTTGAACCTGTAGCACCTTCTCCTCCAGCCACCTGGTAAATGGCCCAAACTATATGGGTCAAATTCATCAGTAGTTTGGGATTGACTGAAACTGCATTTTTGTTGAGCAAACTATTTGTCCAAAAAGTTTCGCCCAGCTCTAGTGCCTAGTGCAACAGGGTCCTGATCCGGGAGTAGGGCTGTGAGATGCTACCACAATACAAATAAAAAATAAATCTTGTAATCTAAGTTTGGTCAGTACTTAGATAGGAGATCAGCATGGAAATCCCCGGGACTGCACAGCGTGTGTTGCTGGTATCCCTGGGCAGTGTACTTCCCCTTGTTTCAGAACTGACTCAGTGCCCCAGCATGGTTCAAGAGGACATTGTACACCTGGAGGTGTCATCCTTCATGTAAGTGTAACCCACACACCTCCTGGGTGTGGTGTTCTGTCCAATCTAGGGGCACCAAGACCACTTAAAGAGAGATTAATGAGTCTGCTCTACAGCCTTAGCTAACAAGCAGTTGGCGTTTAGCTCATGCAGTAGAGGCTCATGCACTAAGCTTCAGAGGTCCCAGGTTTGATCCCAGCCGCCGCCAACTGGGGTCTGTCAGGCTGAGGCATAAGGCTGAGGTCTTGACTTGTCCTTAAAAACCCCATGGGATTTTGCAAGGCTATGGCCCCAACCCTGAAACTGGATCAGCTGTGCAGAGCCACTTTAATTTCACTGCCCCCTCTCCTTGCTGACATTCAGGGCTGTCTGTGTGGAACCGATGGTAGGAGCAGGAGCTAGGGATCTCTGCTGCCCTTGCTACGTGATTAATTCAATCCTGCCTGCCTACATTCTCCCAGGAATTTCAATTAGCTAAGCAGTGACACTGAAAAAGATTTGGGGGGAGTGGTGGATAATCAGCTGAACAGGAGCTTCCAGTGCGATGCTGTGGCCAGTAGGGCTAATGCAATTATGAAAGGATTGACTTACCGCTGATGCCTCCTTGTGGCCAGGCATGGCATAGCAAGTCTCTTCCCAATGGATTTCTCCTGCCAATGGCCAGGCCCCTTTTGAAGTGTCTTCCCTTCCGGTTTAGTCCAAGAACAAAAAGCAAGGGAATTAACACAAATAAACTGAGTTTATGAGAGAGAGAGAGAGAGAGAGAGAGAGAGAGAGGAATGACTCCCTCTCAGGGTGCATCAGAATCTGGCCCTCCCTTCCCTTAGGGAGGGGCCTACAGTCAGCCCTTTCCGCAGGAGCTGAAGGTCTGTCCTTTTCCCTGACCGGCCGACAGGTGTGCTGTTCTGCTCCCCTTTTAAGCTCCTCCTTCAGCCCGTGCCTGCCATGCAGGTGTGTGGGGCTGAGCTAGCCAAGCCCAGAGCAGCTCCTGAACCCCTGTGCAACGTGGGATTCGTATACCCCATCACAGATACATAAACAACGGAATCTCGAGTTGGCGCAGAGAGGTGATTTTACCTCTGGATTTGGCGTTAGTACGACCACTGCTGGAATGGTGTGTCCAGTTCTGGTGCCCACAGTTCAAGAAGGATGTTGATAAATTGAAGGGGTTCAGAGAAGAGCCACAAGAACAATTAAAAGATTAGAAAACCCGCCTGATAGTGATAAACTCAAGGATCTCAATCTATTTAACAAAGAGGAGGTTAAGTGAGTGATTTGATCACAGTCTATAAGTACCTAGGTGGGGAGCAAATATTTGATAATAGGCTCTGCAATCTAGCAGAGAAAGGTCTAACACAATCCAAGGGTTGGAAGTTGAAGCTAGACAAATTCAGACTGGAAATAAAGTGTAAATTATTAACGGTGAGAGTAATTACCCATTGGAACAATTTGCCATGGGTTGGGGTAGCTTCTCCTTCACTGATAATTTTTACATCAAGATTGGATGTTTTTCTATAAGATCTGCTCTAGGAATTATTGTGGGGAAGTTCTCTGGCCTGTGTTCTACAGGGGTGCAATGGTCCCTTCTGGCCTTGGAATCTATGAATAAACATGGTTTCTCTTAATTTCCTGTCTTGGTGTAGCACTGCCACTTTTATACCAGTAAACATGTTCTCCTTCCAGTCAAGGATAAGCGTGGTGGAATTTTCCCTTTTCTTTTGTTCGTGAGATCCCAGCTCTGTACTGCTAGGTGTTAGTGCACTTGTGAGATAACCAAAAAGGCTCACTCAGCGAACCAGAACTTGGGATGGGGGGGGGCGAGGCTGGACAATCTGTGTCCAGAGATCTACTAGAATTTATATCCATTTAGAATAATTGCTGTGTTACAGGTGATAGGGCACTGGATTCAGGCTATTGAGGGTCTAATCTCAGCTCTGCTCCAGACTCCCTGTGTGATCTTGGACAAGTCTCTGTGCTAGTTTCCCACTCTGTTACAGGCTGATCTAGATAATGGGTGGTCTAGATAATACTTAGTCCTACCATGAGTGCAGGGGACTCTACTAGATGAGCTCTCAATGTCCCTTCCAGTCCTATGATTCTATGCTGCTGCTAATGTTTGCCCACTTTTGTCAAGGGTTTTAAGATCTTGGAAAGTGTTATTGGCGTAGTGGACTGGGGGAAGCGGTAAGATGCAATATATCTTGATTTCAGTAAGACTTTTGTTATATCCCACATGACAGTCTCCTGAGCAAACTAGGGAAATGTGGTCTAGATTAAATTACTATAACATGGGAGCACAACTGGTTGAAAGATTCTTCTCAGAGTAGTTATCAATAGTTTGATGTCAAACTGGGAGGGTGGATGGAACGGACTCCCGCAGGGATCAGTCCTGGGTCTGACACTACTCAGTCGTTTCGTTAATGACTTGGGTAATGGAGTAGAGACTATGATTATAAAGTCTGTTGATGACACCAAGCTGGGAAGGGTTCCGAGCACTTTGGAGGACAAGATTAGAGTTCAAAATGACCTTAACGAAATTGGAGAACTGGCCTGAAATCAACCAGATGAAATTTAATAAAGACAAGTGCAAAGTACTGCACTTAGGCAGGAAAAATCAAATGCACAACCACATAATGGGAAATAACTGGCTCGGTGATAGCAATGCTGAAAAGTATCTGGGGGGTTACTGCAGAACAAAAATGGAATATGATGCAACAGCGTGACGCAGTTGCAAAAAAGGCTAATACCCTTCTGGGGTGTATTACCAGGAACATTGTACGTAAGACATGGCAGGTCATTGTCCCACTCTCCTCCACAGTTGTGAGGCCTCAGCTGGAGAACTGTGCCCAGTTCTGGGAGCTGAATTTTAGGAAAGATGTGGACAAATTAGTGAGAGTCCAGAGGGGAGCAACCAAAATGATCAAAGGTTGAGAAAACCTGACCTCTGAGGAAAGGTTCAGAAACACTGGGCATGTTTAGACTTGAGGAAAGAAGATGGAGGGGGGACCTGAATACAGTCTTCAGATATGTTCAGGGATGTTGTAAAGAGGACTGTGTCAAATGTTCTCCATGTTCACCGAAGGCAGGACAAGATGTCATGGGGTTCATCTGCTGGAAGGGAGATGTAGGCTAGGTATTAGGAAAACCTTTCCAACTCTAAGGATAGTTAAGCTCTGGAATAGGCTGCCAGGGGAGGTTGTGGAATCTCCACCGCTGGAGGTTTCTAAGAACAGGCTGGACAAACATCTGTCAGGGATGGTCGAGGTTTACTTGGTCCTGCCTCAGCGCAGGACTAGATGACCTCTCAAGGTGCCTTTCAACCCGACATTTCTATGATCAGCAGGTAAAAATCATTACATAAATGCTAAGAATTATTCATTATAAGTAACACTTAAGTTTTCACTAAACCAAAACAGTTCTGAAGCACCATCCAGTGACGCTGGGTAGTGTGCGTTAGTGCCAAGAGAACTCCCACAGCAACTCTGTGGCAATATGTACAACTTACTACTGAGCAGCTCTGTCCTAGACAAACACTACTACAGTTCAAGAGCTAATTATGTCAGAGCACTGGATGCAGGCATCCTGAAAACCCCAAGTCAGCGGCTGGATGTGTGCAGCAGAAAGCCGTGGCTATGGGTGCTGAACAGTAGCCATCTGCTTTGGGCTTTTTTCAGAACATGAATCCTGGGGTTCGTTGGAGGAGCCTGTTTATCTTTGTTGCTTTCATTTCCCAGTTCAGGTGCTCCGCTTTTCTGGTACCAGCCAGACCCATGGGCAAACTGAGGCATTAGTCAAATGAGCAAGCGTGTCACATAGGGCTGTGCACCAGCTAGGGAGATGCTGAGTTCGTTTAAATAATAAAATAAATAATAATAATCATTATTGTTGTTATTATAATACCTTGTGCTTATCTAGTGCTTTTCATCAGTAGATCTCTCAGCACTTTACAAAAGGGGGCAGTATCATTATCTCCATTTTATAGATGGGGAAACTGAGGCACTGAGAGGGGAAGTGCCTTGCCTAAGGTCCCCCAGGAGGTCAGTGTCAGAGACAGGAAGGTAACCCAGCTCCCCGGAATCCCAGTCCAGTGCTCCATCCCCTAGGCCACACTGCCTCCCTCGACTGTCTCCTTGGTCATCGTCCGGGATTTAATCCAGCACTTCCCAGATTAAAGTAGGGTTGTCTGAGTCCCTAAATGGACAGACTTCTGTTCTCTGTGGATCAGGTACAGCGAGACGCACGTAACACAGTGAACAGTAGGTTCTCCCTGCAAAGGGTTCTCCCGTCAGCAGAGAATGGGTATTTTGGTTTCAAACACCATGCACAATGGCCTCTAATGGCAGTGTGTGACTCTTAGCCCCTCTCATCACCTGCCAGCCAGGGGCATTTGAAAGGCTCATAGCAGGAGGGGCTGTTAGCACAAATGGGCTGAGACAGAGGGCCCCTGATACCAGGCTTCCCAATGGGCAGAGGCAGAGATACCCAGCCATCTCTGACTGCCCCTCTCCAACTCTCTCATCCCTTGTGTCATAGGAAGGCTTTTCATAACTGTGATCCCTAGGCTACGTCTACACTCACCACAGCGTACACTTCAGTGCAAGGCAGGCTGGGTCCACGCTTGTAACTGCGGGGTGTAGCGATGTGATGTCAGGGAATCTCCGGCCACATGGCAGCAACGGGACCCTACACTGCTAAAAACAGCAGTGGAGATGTGGGAGGTGCGGCTTGGGTGTCTAGGGTCTGTCTGCACTGCGATTAGAAACCCACTGCTGGCCAGGGCCAGCTGACTCATGCTGGCAGCGCTCGCACTGAGGGGCTGTTTCATTGTTTGTAGACGGGAGGGTTCGGGCTGGCGCCCGGGCTCTAGGACCCTGCAAGGTGGGAGGGTCCCTGAACTCAGGCTGTAGCCCAAGCTGGACACCACAATTAAACAACCCCTTCGCCCAAGCCTAAGTCAGCTGGCACCAGCCAGCCAACGGTGTCTAATTGCAGCGGAGACATAGCCATGGAGAGCCATGTAGCGGGGTTCAGGCATGTAAGGCACTCTATGCTATTCGCCTATGCCACGCCTCGCCATCTACACTCCTGTTGTTACCTGTGCTAGCTGGGCGTGCAGTGTCTGTGGTCTACCCGACTCCAGCAGTGTAGTCAGACCTTTGGAGAACCCAGTCCACAAAGCAGCCAGTGCCAGGTGTAGCCCAATCTCTAGATTATGTCATTAATTATAGGGATTACCTAAGAATTCCCAGTTCTCACGCTGTGGCTTGACAGGTTCTTGGCCCAAAATCAGGCCCAGAATTATTAAAATTACTAGATAGTTGGGAACCCCAATGTGCATAATTGCAACACTCACACTATAGGAACTCTTCTGGAATAAATTGCCCAGGGAGGTTGTGGAATGTCCATCAATGGAGATTTTTAAGAGCAGGTTGGACAAGCACCTGTCAGGGATGGTCTAGATAATACTTAGTTCTGCCTTGAGGGCAGGGGCCTGGACTAGATGACCTCTTGAGCTCCCTTCCAGTCCTCTGATTCTATGATTCTATATTTCCAAATAGTTTATGAATACATTTAGCAAAGTCACAAACATGCTAGCTCAGTAAGGTAGACAGAGAGACTGCAGAATGCACATCTGCACATCCATACACTTAGATCATCCCTTGCTGAACAACCTGAAATGTTAGCCATCATCTTCCTCATCACTATTGCCTTCCTCCTTATCACCAGTGGCCAACATCCTGGTCCCTTCCAAGGGCTACATCTGTCCCTCCTCTATTGCCCATGGGCTGGGATGCAACTTTTATAACATGTTATGCTGACACCACTATACCTAATGTTCAGTAGGGGGTGTCCCTATAGCTCTGACTGCCAGAAGCTGGGAGTGGACAACAGGGGATGGATCTCTTGAAAATTGCCCTGTTCTGTTTATTCCCTCTGAAGCATCTAGCACCAGCCACCATCAGAAGACAGGATTCTGGGTTAGATGGACCACTGGTCTGACCCAGTATAGCCCTTCTTATGTAATACACTGATACACATTTAACCCTTATTATTGGTATTACACTCTAAAGGCCTCACCCAAGATCTGAATCACAACATAGCCTCTGCCCCAAAAAGCTTGGGCAACACTAAACCTTTGACAAAGGCAGTAACATTGTAACCACCATTTTACAGATGCGGAACTGAGCAATTAAGTGACTTGTCCGTGGTCCTACAGCAGGTGATTGGCACAGCTAGGAACTGAATGCAGGTCATCTGGGTCCTAGAGTCAGTGCCTTAGCCACGAGACCAGCTTCTCTCTCTACCTTTTATGCTGATGGCAGTCAGCTGTTCACACCTTCCTTGACAACCTTCTGCCCATTTGGGCCAATCCTATCTGTGTCTTCTACTCAATTTATATCAGGTGAATGCCTCTAAGATGGAAATGTTTCCTTTGGGCATTTGGACCCACCTCAAGCTCTTCTGTCTCCCTACGCAGACATCTTCAACCATGCTTTTATCTCCTCTCACTTTACCCGGTGCAACTCCCTTCCCTGTGCTTTCCTCCAGCAGGCATATGATACACCCCAGCCTCGTACCAAGGGGATTAATAGACACCAAGGATTGTTGTGATCATTTCCGGCATGACATAGGCCATCCCTGAATTAATTTCTGATTGAGCTAAGCATAGCTGTTTTACAACAGCAGCCAAATCTCAGCTGATTATCATGACATGTCTATAGACCTTCTCCAGGTTTCAGCCCTAGGTTGGCTTTGAACTGACTCTAGTGATAAGCCAGATTCAATGGTGTCTACACAGTCCCTTGAGCCACCCAGCTTGCGCTGGTTTGCTCTTTCTTGCACTCATGCTCTCTCTCTCTTATGCATGTGTGCACACCCTCTGTCACACTCACACATGCACCCCACGCGAGTGGGCTTGTATTATAAGCAGTGGGCTGGGAATCAGGAGCTCTGGGTTGAATACTCAGCTCTTGCACTGACATTCTGTGTGACACAATCTCTGTACGTGACATCCTGGCCTCATTGACGTCAAAGGCAAAACTCCCACTGACTTTAACAGGGCCAGGATGACACCTGTGTCTCACATCCCCATGTATAAAAGGGGGATAATATTCCTTCCTGTCTCTCACCTTTTTTGTTCTTATCTCGTTTCTTTAGACTGTGAGCTTTTTGAGGTAGACTGTCTCTCGTTATGTGTTTGTGCAGTGCCTAGCACAACAGGGCCCCGATCTTGCGACTGTGATACACATAGTAACGTTCATGCTTCTCATTCATTCAAGCATACGGTTCAAAATGATCATCACTCACTATCTGCTAAATAACACCCATGTACTTGGCATTGGACAAGATCCGGATGATGACACTGTCCAACCTAAGGAGCTCCCTGTCAGTCAGATCTGACTCTTCTAGTTTCTAAAACTTCCCATCCTTACTCAAAGACCTCCTCCTCTCTCCCTCACCTTCCTTGCCAGGAAGCTCTCTCCTCTTTGTCCCTCCATGGTGAGACGGTGCCAAATTATTGTGAATCACTGCAGCTGATATGACTAAGTGTGCTAAGCATGAGTTTGGTATGGCTTGCGACATCTGAACTTGCTAGAGGATTCTGAGAGCAGGATTCTCTTAGCAGTAGATAGATGGTGTGAAAATTTACTGGAAGTGCTGAAACTGTACTTGAATGATTAATAAAGGCTCTATCTGCGTGTATGTTTCAACATCAAACTTTGGAATATATCAACTGGAGGACCACCTCGGGGGACCAGCTTTACCAAAGTAAAGAAGACATAAAAACATGCAGTCAGTGGGCTTTGTACAGGCTGACCCGGGTCAAAATAACCCCTCTGGTGGCATCTTGCTAGAAGCTTAAGTGAATGATTGATGAGAGGATAAATGTTGATTGAGCTTTGCTCTGTGCCTGTTTTGCAGCCCCCTTCTAAAATATTAATTAAAGAAAACCAGTAATGAAACGCCCCCAGGGCATATTTCTGGGACATATGACTCCTTTGAGAACAAAAGGTAGAAATACTAAGCAAAGTAAATTAGTTAGTTCCCAATTAACATCTGAAGAGGCCCTAAAGACAGAAGGCCTTGGGGTAACTAAGACCCTGCTGCGAGGGACTTTTGAACCAGGGGGCCTCGGGTCACCAAGACCCTGCTTCGGGGGACATTTGACAGACCAAGTACCTAAGTGGGAGAAAGAAGAGAAGAAAAGAAGTCTCCATCTAGGACTGGTAGCTATACCTGCTTTGTTTGCCAATCAGGATATTGTGAAAGGCCAGCATAGTTACTGAGGGTTTGTGCTTGGGGAATTGAGGCTTATTAGGGATGCGTTACTGCTTGTGTGATTTTGTCTCAAATAAATGACTATGCATTCAGCATATTGTTTTCCGAATTTTCCCTGGTGCTGGTAACAATCCTCCCAGCTGCGGGCCATTAAAGATCTGTTTCAACACTTCACACCACCTCAGCAGTGCTGGCGAGAGAGCCTTCCCCCCTACAGCACTTGCCACACAGCTATGAAATTTGCAAACCACATAGTGACTATGAAATTGGCAACAAGTTTTATGAATTTCCCCCCCTAATTTTTCTACCAGTTCTAATTATTATTCATATTGCGATGGCACCTACATGCCCCATTTTGGGATCAGGGCCATGTTGTGTTAGGTGCTGCACACAGAACAAAAAGACAATCTCTGTCCCAAAGAGCCCATGCTCCAAGTAGAAGACAAGAGATGGATATGAGTGACCAGCCAGCGCAGCACCAGTTAGCTGTGAGACCAGCGTGACTCTGTTGGTATGTCTAAGCTACTGAAACTCATTTAAATTTGTGAAGTATTCAGGGTACAGCCTTTATGAAAGGGACTGTACAAAAAAGAGTTGTGTTGTATATGACAATTCTGACCCTTTTCAGCCATTGGGCATATTGCATACAGCATTGCCAGCTCTTGTGATTTAAAAGTTTCACTATATTGTCTTCCTTAAAGCACCAGTTCCTGGAGTCATGTCATTGAGAGGCAGTGTGGCCTACTGGATAGAGCAGTGGGGTGGGACTCGGGCAACCTGAGCTCTATTTCTGGTTGTGCCACTGGCCTGCTGATCTTGGGCAAGTCACTGTTCCTTTCTGTGCCTCAGTTTCCCC
The DNA here is from genome assembly GCF_009764565.3 of Dermochelys coriacea. Classification (NCBI taxonomy): domain Eukaryota; kingdom Metazoa; phylum Chordata; order Testudines; family Dermochelyidae; genus Dermochelys; species Dermochelys coriacea. The sequence goes on from NC_050069.1 coordinate 266,831,051, forward strand.
ATCTGTGAGATGAGGAAAATGATACTGACCTCCTTTGTAAAGCACTGTGAAATCTACTGATGTAAAATTGTTATTATGTGAGAATCTCGGCTTTCATTTTTAAAAAGTTTCTAGGCCTCCCAGCTGTAGAAAAAAGCTGGAAAATGGGAACACTATGGCCTCAGACGCCAGAAGATAAAATCAATAAATAAGTAAAAGGAACCCACCATCATTTTATTTAAAAAAAAATCATGATTTTTAAGCCAATCTTGTGAATATTGTTTTTGGAGGGCAAGGGGCTGGCTCAGGAGTTTTGAACACTTAGGGTTGGCCAGACTACATGTGCAATTGCCTTAAAAAAAATTCAGCTCAATGGTTATGGAGAAGGCCTCTATCCTGGGCTCCCTGAGGGGACAGAAGGGGGTGTTTACCCCAGGCCACCTGCTGGAGAGGGCCCCCAAACCAAGTGGCCCCCTGTACAAGGTCGCAACGCTCGGAGAGAGAAGCCTGGCCCAGCCCTGGGGGACAGGAACTGCCGCTGTGAGGTGAGTGCAGGGTAGACTGGATCTCCAGGCTACCCTGCAGTGGTGATTTTTTTGGAAGGGTTTCAGATTTTGCCCCAGGCCCCCCAAAACGGCCATGCAGCCCTGCCACGCTCCCTATCTCGCTTTTAGTATCCCTTTCCAATGGCTCCTGATTTGATTTCTCTGCCCCGCCTGCTCCCTCCCAAAAAAATACATTTCCAGCTTCAAGCTAGGAAAAGAGATCAGTTCAATTCACCTGCTTTCACTCACACCACCACCTCTGCCTCCCCACAGCTCCTTTTACCATGCTTGGCTTCCAGTACAGCACGGGCTATTCCCCGTCCTGCTCCATCTGAGAGGGACCATTGTGCCCTTGTTAATTGCCCTGTCTTGAAAGGCTCTGGCTGATGGGGAAAGCTGGCCATGCCGTGAATGGAGCTCACAAGGTGATGCATGTCGGGGGACGCGCTCCTGCCCTAGACAGACGGCAGTTCAGCCAGGTTCATTTCTCCATAAACACTTCTGTTTATGCAGCAGTTTTGTCCCCCCCCCACACAAAAGGCCTGGTTTTATTTTTATGTTTGTTGATTCCTAATGATACATTTTTTTAAAACGAGCATAATAAACGCAGTATTTCTCTCCTCAAAATAAAAATAAATAAGTACATGCTGCCTAGGCTCCAAGTCGAATTATCTCCTTTCGTCCCCAACTCCAGCCTGGAGCAGATTAACACAACCCGGGGACCTAGGCACACTTCAGCATGGGAACACCTGTGACCCCATTCCCTCCTTAGCGAGGTTGCTGGGCTGGCGCTCTTCTCTGGCCACCTTGGACCTCCTCCCACTGGGGATCACCACCCCATGTCTTCAGATGGGCTTGGGTCTGCCCTAGAGGAAGGAGGACCCAGACCCCATCCATCCAAGCATGGGATGCTTTATGTAGGGGCCCATGGTCAGCTGGCAGGGTATCCCTACACAGAGCCCTGCAGAGCAACTGGTTTCCATTAAGATGAATGCATCTGCTCACCCCATTCTGAGCTATTGTTTCAGGCTCTCTGCAGACTCAGGTACACGCTACAGCATCAGTTACATTTAGACCACTTCAGAGCCATTAGGGTTAGAAACTTTTTGTTTACTGAAATCTGAGCTGGTGGGTTGGGAATGGATTTATAATGCTTATGCCGTAATCCAGTCCTGACCCAAGTGCCTTTCGTTCTGCAGCATTTCACTACCTTCATTAAGCCGATCTACCCTTTCGCAGACTGTGATTTATAACAATTCTAGGAAGCTGAAGTCGGGGGCACCATAGTGCAGCCACAACTAAAATGCAAGGCAATTTACAAAGTGAGGCCCTGGAAACCACACACGGGCAGCAGGACAAATTGGTCTGGTGGTTTATTACAACGATGCTTAGCAAGCTTAGCAAGCTGCAATGCTAAAGGATTACAAGCAAGGTAGCCAGCAGAGTGGGGAGCAGGAAGGCTAAAGAAGGTGGCTGTCTTATTCCGAGTGTGGTAACAGAGTGGTAATCTTTTATCTTTTTATGCCAGTTGTGATAAAGTTCCTCCTCTACCTTGGTGGGTCTTGTGCTTATTGGCGGATTTACTCACCTCGGAGATTCACGGCAGCCCTCAGTTTGGCCGTTTTCGTGAACCCACAGTCCAGGTCGACTCCTCCTGTGTCTGACCAGGAGTTGGGAGGTTTTGGGGGAACCCAGGCCCGCCCTCTACTCCGGGTTCCAGCCCAGGGCCTTGTCAAATGCAGCTGTCTAGAGCGCCTCCTGGAACAGCTGTGAGACAGCTACAACTCCCTGGGCTACTTCCCCATGGCCTCCTCCCAACACCTTCTTTATCCTCATCATGGGACCTTCCTCCTGGTATCTGATAATGCTTGTACTCCTCAGTCCTCCAACAGTCCACGTTCTCACTCCCAGCTCCTCACACACGCACCACAAACTGAAGTGAGCTCCTTTTTAAAACCCAGGTGCCCTGATTAGCCTGCCTTAATTGATTCTAGCAGCTTCTTGATTGGCTGCAGGTGTTCTAATCAGCCTGTCTGTCTTAACTGTTTCCAGAAGGTTCCTGATTGTTCTGGAACCTTCCCTGTTACCTTACCCAGGGAAAAGGGACCTACTTAACCTAGGGCTAATATATCTGCCTTCTATCACTCTCCTGTAGCCATCTGGCCCGACCCTGTCACACAATGCAAAATAGTCACATTGCTGGCTGGAGGTGAAACTTCTGGGTGGCCACTATGATGACTACTATAATTAAAACTAGAGCTGGGTGGGAAATGAACATGTCTGTGATGTCATACATTTTTCCTGTTCTGCACTGAGACCTTTTGAATTTTTTCACAAAGAACTAAACAGACACCCCAAGCAGACCATACCCCAGTGATGCGGCTACCATTTAGGATGTGAGAAACCCCAATTCAAGTCCTGAACCAGACCCACTGGGAGGGGTCTCTCTTCCCCTCATCCCCTCCCTAAAATTCCATCCTGGAACCCAGCAAAAGTTCTGTCAGAACTGGCCCCTCCCGCTCCCTTTCTTTAAAGGAAAGTTTTGATTTCAATGAATCAGCATTTTCCAAAGAAAAACCACGTGATCAAAAAAATAATCCCTGACCAGCTCCAATCTAAACAGCAGAAGTGGGGCGAACCACGGAGCACGTTCTTCTTGTAATTTGTGAGGATCTGGTTTTCAGAAGGCACATATCAGAAAAGTGACCTTTTCCATGCTCCAAAACCCATTGAGATTGACCGTTTAAATTATAAGGAGTACTTGTGGCACCTTAGAGACTAACAAATTTATTAGAGCATAAGCTTTCATGAGCTACAGCTCACTGCACGAAAGCTTATGCTCTAATAAATTTGTTAGTCTCTAAGGTGCCACAAGTACTCCTTTTCTTTTTGCGAATACAGACTAACACGGCTGCTACTCTGAAACCTGCGTTTAAATTATATAATCTCTCTGCTGCAAGTGAGACAACTTAATACATGCAGGAAATCATGCACTTTTTGTATACCATCAGGTATGTACGTGCATAGGTGCCAACTTCTACTGGTGCTGGTGGGTGCTCAACCCCCCTCTGCCCCGGCCCCACCCCAACTCCACCCCCATTCCAACCCCTTACCCAAAGTCCCCGCCCCAACTCCACCCCCTCCCTGCCCCTATTCCAACCCCTTCCCCAAATCCCCTCCCCAGCCCCACCTCTTCCCCACCACCTCCCCTGAGCATGCCGTATTCCCGCTCCTCCCGGAGCTTGCTACAGCTGTTTGTCAGTGGCAAGTGCTGGGAGGTAGGCAGAGGAGCAGGGACACGGCATGCTCAGGGGAGAGGGAGGAAGTGGAGGTAAGGTGGGGCCAGGGAGGGGAGCTTGACTGCCAGTGGGTGCAGTACCCACTAAATTTTCCCCGTGGGTGCTCCAGCCCCAAAGCACCCACAGAGTCGGCGCCTATGTGTACATGTGAAAGGTTGTGCACATTTACAAGTGGAGGCTGGTTTGAAACCTCCCTTGAAACCCAGGCTCTTCAAGTTTATTTGCAATTCTCTGGGGCATTTTAGGACATGATGGTCTTGACAGTTATCTTCTCACTGCTTCCATACGGCAATGGGTGTTGCCTAGCGACTAGCACGTGGACGAGGACTCTGGAGACCTGGCTTCTAGTCCTGGCCCTGCCATTGGCCTCCTCAGTGATCTGGGCAAGTCACTTCCTCAGTCTCCCCATCTAAATGGATGTAATGATACTGACCTAATTTGCAAAGCACTTTGAGATCTGCTCAGGAAGAGGTTCTATATACACACAGTCAGGGTGTACATTATTATTTCTACAGATCAAAATGGTTGACCATCCTGAAGACAAATTCTTTCCCCCTAGATTTAGTCAATTCTGGCTCACATTAACCCGATCCAGCTCCTTGTCCGTACCTGTGCTCCTTAACTGAGGGCATTCCAAGATAGCCCCTGGGTCACATTTGCTATACAGGGCAAAAGTCCTCCCTGAGCATTGCCACCTCTAATGGAATGTAGGCTACACAGCGTCACAGGCAGTGGGATGTCTGTGGACTATCTGGAATAGCTAAAGCTGTTGACGTTAGGAGCTGTGAACTGGAACAGTTTCCTTCTGCGCTCTTGCCATGAAGGTCCCGGTCCCTGGTGACCTAATGGCCAAACCACCACAACATGCTGGTTTGTGTTGTATGTGTGTCCCACTGCCACCAACAGAGCACAGTCAGTTCTGCTTAAAGCTTGGCCATTGTCTAGCCCTTTGGGGCAGGAGGCACATAAAAATACAAGCCCCACAAAAAGTAGGTTTCAGCTGGACCTCAAGGCATTCAATCCAGCCCAGGCTGACAGAGACCAAAGCTTTTTGCCATGGGGCAACTGCTTTGCAAAGCAAACAGGTGGGTCTCAGCCATTTCCTAGTGGAAGACTTTGCTATTTGGATGAGTCCCACAGGATTGGGGCTGGGTTTGGCCCATCTACCCCTTAGGAGACTCAGACTGGCCATGGGTAATGCAAGCCATCTTTGTCTTCACTATGCTCCTCTGTAGGAGCTGAGATGTCCGTTCTCCTTCCAGTGCTCTCCTCCAGTACTGCCATGCCTCACGGGTGCAGCAGGAAGGGGCTGCTTGAACCCATAGTTCCTCTTTAATCCCTTCCTGCCCATTGTGGGGTTTTGTGTACCCCATCATAATAGCATAAAAGCCACTGGCACAAGAGACATCCTCATCAGGAGTCCCAGAGAAATCCATGATGAAATAAGCTTGGAAACACGATGCCTTTGCCCATCTATGGTTATCCCTGGAGGAAAGATCCGTTAGCTGATCGGTGACATTTGGTTAGTAGTGATAGAGGATTAATTTTACTTGTGACCTAGAGATTTTTTTAAAAAAAAAAAAGCTCAAGTACCTCTTAACTGGAGCTGGGCAAAGTTTTTCAGTCAAAACTTCTTCTTCTTTTTTTTTGAGAAAACCGAAACATTTCACAAATTCCCATTGGTTTTGCTGAATTATTGGTTTCAGGGAAACCAATCAAAACATTTCATTTTGACATTTTCAAACCATTTCAATCTTTCTATTTCAAATAACTTTCCAGTTCAACATTTCCTTTCATTTTATTTTTAAGTGTAAAAATGGTTGAAATGAAACTTTTTGATTTTGTTGAAACAAAACATTTTGTTTGACCTCAAACATTTTTTCCTTAAATTTTTCAAAATTCTCAACGAACCAAAAACTCCATTATTCCCCCAGTTGAAGCAATGATGTTTGGTTAGTAATGAGGGAGGTTTGATCTAATTGGTGCCCTAAAAGTAAAAAGCTCATACACACCTTTCAAGTTCTCTGAACCCTCCAGCTCCATATAAGTCTCTACTTTAAACCTAGAGCCTACAGTAGTTAAAGTTTTGTGTGTCTGTGTTTGAAAGATGGGGAGAAGGGGGGAGAAAGGAAGTGCTAAGGTGAAACGAAGTCTTGGCCAAGGTCTTGTGAAAGTCAGTTTTGTTTTTTGATCCCTCTCTGCTTCTCGGCTTTCTATATTTGGTGTGAAGTGAAATATGATAGTTTGGTTCAGCTGCAGTTCTGTCCAATTTTTCCCCAATATGAAACCTGAAGTACGATTATAACCTTTCCCTTCCGTACAGAATAAATCACAGTGCTAGGCTTTTACAAGAATGTGAAACTGCAGCTCTGCTCCCCTAAACCGAAAACAACAAAAAACACAACATTGAAAAACAGATACACCAATCCAGTCGGGTAGAGAAGCAATGTTGATGAAGTTAACACAAATGGTACCAATTACCACCTCCAGTGCCTGAGAGCTACTAAATACCAGGAGAAACCAAATTTCACACCTCATCTGGCTGCTGGGGATATAATTGCAACTCCAGAGAGCCTTGGTGACTCCCCTCCCTTTCTTTCCACCTATTTCAATTGGTCTATGTTTCCTTGCTGGGATGCAACACTAGACTTTCCCTTTCCAATAAAACTCCATAAAAGAGTTGACCTTTTCACAGCCGTATTAGTGTTTAGCCCAGATCCTGCAAACACTGATCAAACTTTGCACATGTTCATAGTTCCACATGTGTGAAAGGGCTTATAACAGAAGAAATCAAGTGCCCATCACAATGAAAGGGGCAAAACCAGCTTCATTAAAGACTGAAATCTATGAACGTCGAAGACCATGGTGCTTCTCTGGGACAATTATTTAGGATTTGTATTATTGTAGCACTGAGGAGCCCCCGGTCAAAGTCTAGGTCCCCATTGTGTTGGGCACTGTACAAACACAGAACAAAAAGACCATCCCTGATCCAAGGAGCTGACAATCTAAGTATAACACAAGAGACAGGCATCCGATGAAGTGAGCTGTAGCTCACGAAAGCTTATGCTCTAATAAATTTGTTAGTCCCTAAGGTGCCACAAGTACTCCTTTTCTTTTTACAAGAGACAACAGATGGAGACAGACAGATAGGGAAGTGCAAGGAAACAATAAGACAATATTGGTCAGCATGATAAGCAGTCACGTTTTTTGTAGGCATCCCAGCAAAAGGAGAGTTTTATAGGAGGGATTTGAAGCAGGACGCTTGTGATCCTTTGACGTGCCTGGCACTTTTTGTAAGAGATGAGGTGTTAATCCCATGGTCCTAGCCAAATTCCAGAATGAGTAAAAACATTCTTCCTGCTTGAATTCTCCCTGCAGGTGTCCTTCACTTGGCTATTGACAGACTAGAGTATGCATCTCCTTCACTTCCTGCCACCAAACTGTTGTGCCCTGTTGCTCTGTGCTGCTACATAGTGGCCAGAAGTGGCTGCATTTCAATGGTAGGTGAAGCGATCTCATCTACATTAGTTACTTCACAGTGAAGTCAAGAAGCATAACTAATTTAGTGATATCACAGCAACACCTAGAGGACCCAAACAAGATTTGGGCCTCACTGTGCTAGGTGCTAGATGTACTGGACGCCCCATCATCTCAGGCATTGGCACCCTGACAGCAGGATTGTCTGGCTATGTAGACTCCCTCCTCAGGCCCTTCGTTACCAGCACTCCCAGCTATCTTCGAGACACCACCGATTTCCTGAGGAAACTACAGTCCATTGGTGATCTTCCTAAAAACACCATCCTAGCCACTATGGATGTAGAAGCCCTCTACACCAACATTCCACACAAAGATGGACTACAAGCCGTCAGGAACAGTATCCCCGATACTGTCACGGCTAACCTGGTGGCTGAACTTTGTGACTTTGTCCTGACCCATAACTATTTCACATTTGGTGACAATGTATACCTTCAAATCAGCGGCACTGCGATGGGTACCCGCATGGCCCCACAGTATGCCAACATTTTTATGGCTGACTTAGAACAACGCTTCCTCAGCTCTCGTCCCCTAATGCCCCTACTCTACTTGCGCTACATTGATGACATCTTCATCATCTGGACCCATGGAAAAGAAGCTCTTGAGGAATTCCACCATGATTTCAACAATTTCCATCCCACCATCAACCTCAGCTTGGACCAGTCCACACAAGAGATCCACTTCCTGGACACTACGGTGCTAATAAGCGATGGTCACATAACCACCACCCTATATCGGAAACCTACTGACCGCTATTCCTACCTACACGCCTCTAGCTTTCATCCAGATCATACCACTCGATCCATTGTCTACAGCCAAGCGCTACGATATAACCGCATTTGCTCCAACCCCTCAGACAGAGACAAACACCTACAAGATCTCTATCATGCATTCCTACAACTACAATACCCACCTGCTGAAGTGAAGAAACAGATTGACAGAGCCAGAAGAGTACCCAGAAGTCACCTACTACAGGAAAGGCCCAACAAAGAAAATAACAGAACGCCGCTAGCCATCACCTTCAGCCCCCAACTAAAACCTCTCCAACGCATCATCAAGGATCTACAACCTATCCTGAAGGACGAGCCATCACTCTCACAGATCTTGGGAGACAGACCAGTCCTTGCTTACAGACAGCCCCCCAATCTGAAGCAAATACTCACCAGCAACCACACACCACACAACAGAACCATTAACCCAGGAACCTATCCTTGCAACAAAGCCCGTTGCCAACTCTGTCCACATATCTATTCAGGGGATACCATCATAGGGCCTAATCACATCAGCCACACTATCAGAGGCTCGTTCACCTGCGCATCTACCAATGTGATATATGCCATCATGTGCCAGCAATGCCCCTCTGCCATGTACATTGGCCAAACTGGACAGTCTCTACGTAAAAGAATGAATGGACATAAATCAGACGTCAAGAATTATAACATTCAAAAACCAGTTGGAGAACACTTCAATCTCTCTGGTCACTCGATCACAGACCTAAGAGTGGCTATACTTCAACAAAAAAGCTTCAAAAACAGACTCCAACGAGAGACTGCTGAATTGGAATTAATTTGCAAACTGGATACAATTAATTTAGGCTTGAATAGAGACTGGGAATGGATGAGTCATTACACAAAGTAAAACTATTTCCCCATGGTATTTCTCCCTCCCACCCCACCCCCCACTGTTCCTCTGATATTCTTGTTAACTGCTGGAATTAGCCTACCTGCTTGTCACCATGAAAGGTTTTCCTCCTTTCCCCCCCCTGCTGCTGGTGATGGCTCATCTTAAGTGATCACTCTCCTTACAGTGTGTATGATAAACCCATTGTTTCATGTTCTCTGTGTGTGTGTATATAAATCTCTCCTCTGCTTTTTCCACCAAATGCATCCGATGAAGTGAGCTGTAGCTCACGAAAGCTTATGCTCTAATAAATTTGTTAGTCTCTAAGGTGCCACAAGTACTCCTTTTCTTTTTGCGAATACAGACTAACACGGCTGCTACTCTGAAACCTCTGATATTCTTGTTAACTGCTGGAATTAGCCTACCTTGCTTGTCACCATGAAAGGTTTTCCTCCTTTCCCCCCCTGCTGCTGGTGATGGCTTATCTTAAGTGATCACTCTCCTTACAGTGTGTATGATAAACCCATTGTTTCATGTTCTCTGTGTGTGTGTATATAAATCTCTCCTCTGTTTTTTCCACCAAATGCATCCGATGAAGTGAGCTGTAGCTCACGAAAGCTCATGCTCTAATAAATTTGTTAGTCTCTAAGGTGCCACCGGTACTCCTTTTCTTTTTGCGAATACAGACTAACACGGCTGCTACTCTGAAATATTTCCCCATGGTATTTCTCCCTCCCACCCCACCCCCCACTGTTCCTCTGATATTCTTGTTAACTGCTGGAATTAGCCTACCTGCTTGTCACCATGGAAGGTTTTCCTCCTTTCCCCCCCCCTGCTGTGGGTGATGGCTTATCTTAAGTGATCACTCTCCTTACAGTGTGTATGATAAACCCATTGTTTCATGTTCTCTGTGTGTGTGTATATAAATCTCTCCTCTGTTTTTTCCACCAAATGCATCCGATGAAGTGAGCTGTAGCTCACGAAAGCTTATGCTCTAATAAATTTGTTAGTCTCTAAGGTGCCACAAGTACTCCTTTTCTTTTTGCGAATACAGACTAACACGGCTGCTACTCTGAAACCTTACAAATTGTCTTTGCCCAGCTTATCTTGTAATGGAGCTATACCCATGGGCCGATTTGAGAATTTTATGATAAGAGGCGGGCCATTTGCGCAGAAGGCTGACCAAAATTTTTTTTTAAAAGGCTGCCAATAAATAAAGACCTTGATTGCAATACAAGTATTAGTGTTTCTATCTTTTAACAAAGCTTATAAATCAACATTACCTGTGTTTGAGGCAATCTCTAATGGGAAAGGTGACATCAACGATCCCCGGCAAGCTTTTTGTGAAGACTGGTTTGTGGGAGGTCAGGGGAAGGCACATGCACTGGGGAAGATGTTCATCTGTCAGGTGATTGAGGTGTTGGTTTTTTATTATGTTCAGGATAGAGTCAGATTCACAGTGATACATTGATCCAAACATCGTTAAAATACAGATGGCTAGATACTTGCTATTCTGAAACTGGTCAGCACATTGAGTCCAGAAGTCGCAAAGTTCTACTTCTCTGAATTTTGCCTTCAAGACATCTGAGCTTTGGAGCCTTACAATTTCTAATTGAAAGACACCTTCATCGACTGACTCAAGAATGTGCTTTGCATCAGAAGGGCAAGGTCCACCAGCAGAGACAACAAACAGAGCATGAACAATTAAAGCAAATCCTTCGGAATTTTAAAATTCTCAAATTGCATTTTAAAATTTTCGATCGGCTTGTTTAGGAATTCTTGCATTGTTTTCATCGAAGTTGCATCGGTAGCAACAACGCGCAATGTGAGAAAGTACATATTTCCTGTTAAGTCTGTCTGGAAGATTTCAAGATTCCTCTGAAAGGCACACTCTTTTTCAAACAGATCCCTGACACTGCTTGCACAGCCTTGGAGCTGCAGGTTGAGAGAATTCAAGTGATCAGGAATATCGCACAGAAAAGCTACCTGTGACATAAGGGGGCATCATTAATAAATTCCATGCACAAGTTTGCCTTGTTGGTTTTGTGGTTTGAAAGAAATTCTATTATTTCTTTTTGAAGGCACAAAACCTCTCTCACACGCACCCCCCACTTAACTAACAAACGTTATGCTGCAACTGATCACTGTATTCAAAAACAATGCAAACTAGAAGTTGAGTGTATGTAGTTCACTAATCTCATCACAATGCTTATTGTTTTTCTCAAGTTCCCAGACAATTTACTGCACCAGACAGGCTGGTGAATGCTGCAGTGAAATGTATTTAATGAAGGGTGTATCACTGCACAGTGAACTGAGGGTGCAGGGTAGGGGCCGGGGGCGAGCCTCCCAGGCCAGGAGCTCAGGGGCTGGGCAGGAGGGTCCCGTGGGCCGGATGTGGCCCGCAGGCCGTACTTTGCCCACCTCTGGCTTAATATGTCCTGTGGCTTGCCGGCATCTCTTTCATTACAAATTAAGCACTACCAGTAAGTTACTCACTAAGGAAGTCATAGGCAAATGATAGTGTTCTTCAAATTTAATTATAAATATTTTTAAGGTAAGTGGGTGGGCCACACAGGAAGCCTTGGCAGTTCACATTTGGTCTGCAGGCCACCTATAAATTATCACTGATTTAATGTGACAGGTTTCAGATTGTTAGCCGGGTTAGTCTGTATCAGCAAAAACAACGAGGAGTCCTTGTGGCACCTTAGAAACTAACAAATTTATTTGGTCATAAACTGTCATGGGCTAAAACCCACTTCATCAGATGCATAGAGTGGAACACACAGTAGAGAGGTATAAATACACAGCACATGAAAAGATGGGAGTTGCCTTACCGAGCGGCGGGGGAGGGTGGTCAGTGCTAACGATCCAATTCAATTAAGGTGGAAGTGGGCTATTCTCAACAGTTGATAAGAAGGAGTGGAAATCACTTTTGTAGTGCTAATGAGCCCAGTGTAAAAAAGATGGCCCATTTCAAACAGTTGACAAGAAGGTGTGAGTATCAGCAGGGGGAAATTAGTTTTGTAGTGACCCATCCACTCTCAGTCTTTATTCAGGCCTAATTTGATGGTGTCCAATTTGCAAATTAATTCCAATTTAGCAGTCTCTCGCTGGAGTCTGTTTTTGAAGTTCTTTTGTTGAAGAATTGCCACTTTTAGGTCTCTAATCAAGTGACCAAAGAGATTGAAGTGTTCTCCGACTGGTTTTTGAATGTTATAATTCCTGATGTCAGATTTGTGTCCATTTATTCTTTTGCGTAGAGACTATCTGGCTTGGCCAATGTATATGGCAGAGGGGTATTGCTGGCACATGATGGCATATATCACATTGGTATACATTGTGCCAACAATGCCCCTCTGCCATGTACATTGGCCAAGCCGGACAGTCTCTACCCATATGGCCAAATAAATTCGTTAGTCTCTAAGGTGACACAAGGACTCCTCGATGTTTTTACTGTTGTAATGTATAATCATCCCTGACTATATAATTAATAGACTCACACTGGGTACACTGCCCTACAAAGCAATTTGGGTCTCATTGCCACAGAGGATATTATGGGGCAAGAAAATGCCCAACACTCCTCCTTTGCATGCAATTCAGGGACATCAAAATTCAGGTGGACCACGCTGGCCTCTTGAGCGAGGGAAGGATGCAAATAGCTCAAAAGACAGCAGTGCTCTGCCAAGACAATTCAGGACAGCAGGACTGATGGTGACTGGCAGCTAGTCTGAAACAGAGCAGCCTCCATCCTCCGCTTGATTGATCCTGTGCCAAAGGCCCCTCTTTTATGAGTCTATTCAGACTGTGTAGGCAGGAGAGACGGTGCTTGATTCTTTCATAAAAGGAACCTGGGGAATTTAGAGAGCTTTACGGCCTGCATAGCGTGTTCAGTTTCTTGTGTCTTGAACATGTGAATCTTGCCTTCAGACAAGAAGAAGAAAAAAACCCTTAGACTTCAGTTTCTCTCGGAGGCAAATATCATCCACAACTTAATGCTTTGATTCAAGGAACTGCCAGCACATTTAAACAGCAATTAAGTCACTCTTGTGACTCTGAGCTAGTTTCCATTGAAGGCTGCCATGGGTGGCAATTAGAAGAGGGGCTAATATTAAAAGTGGGCAGGAAGGAGACAGGACACAGACCAGGGAGAGAAGCTGAGAAAGGAACAGAGGTGAGGGGACTTTACAATCCGGGGTGTGAGAGTTTGAACGCGAGGGACATGGAGACACAGAGACGGGGAGAGAGAGGGAATAAAGGGGTGTTGCACTGCATGGGTCAGCTCTCGGTGTAATAGCAAGAGACACAGCTGCCAGAGACATTTCTCTTTGTGATTCCTCTGGCTACAGAGCCCAGGCCCTGAGAACAGCTAGAGCTGCCCTGCGACCGGAGCAGGAAAGCTGGGTTTGGAGCGCAAAATGGCAGCCAATTGAAACGAAACCAGCAGTGCTGCCACAAAACCAAGTGGATTTCTGTGGCAGGGAGGAGGATTTCTGCAGCTGCCGGTCCAAGGAGGGTAATTCAGAGGCTGCAGCCAGGGAATTTACAGGGCCCTAGTTTCAGGCGAGGATTTCTCAATCACAGCATACGTGGAACAGATCTGGGCCTCCGCCTGTGGAAATCAGGAGGGAACTAACCAGTTCGGCAAACTGGTAGGCATGGCAAATACTTTCGCTGCTGGGTTGCTAGTTCATATCCACACCGGGTCTTTACTTCCCAGAAGTCTTTGATGGATGTCCAGTGGTCCCTGTTTGATCCGATGAGGGCCTGATCCAAAGCCCGCTGAAATAAGTAGCAGTTTTTCCATCATATTCCATAAGCCTTGAGTTAGGCCTAAAGTTAATAGTAGTCTCCATCTAGTTCCTGGTGGACAACCGTACGCCTCACCATAAATACCATCACAACTGGCCTTCACCAGCTTGTGAAAGGTCTCCATAGAGACCAAGGCCCTACTGGCCATGGAGAGCTATTTCCTCACTACAGGCAGTTTCTCCTGGTCCAGATGGAGACACACGACCATGGGAAGCAGGGGTGAAGCATGTGCTGTTGTTGACTGCTGTACCCGGTCTGTGAGCCAGATGTACAAACTGGGTCTGATTTACAGGACAAGCAGCTTACGGGGAGGAATGCAGCACAAAGTAACTTGTTTCTAGCTTGTCAAACAGCCAGATAAATTATTCTCCAATTTTTTGTTATGTTCATTACAGTGTATCTTTATCTACTGCCAGGGATAACTTGATTTATACAGGGGTTTGTAACAAAAAAAATTGAATCAATAGCACTATACAGGAAATAGTTCAGTCAATAGCAGTTTAGACAGAGGGCCCCATTTTTCTGCATTGCACACAGTTTATTGGATAGAAACACTGAAAGTTATGGGTGTCCACTCAACATTCATCAGCTCTAGCTATGGGTTACATAGCTAGCCTTATGGATACACTTTTTCTGACTAGATTTCCCCATTGATGGAGAAGAATAGAGCCAAGAGATAAGTCTTTAAGGGTCCTGCTTTCCCATTACCATGGAGGAAGAAAATAATATTTGGTCTTTATATGCAGAACCCATCTTAACAGAAGATCCCAGATATGTAGTAGTGTCTGGTTTTGCACTGTCTAGTCTTGCAGCTTTGATGAGTTGTAAAACTGCATAATTTTATTGAAGAACCAATGAAGCGTTCAGTGTTCAGGAACATAGACAAGCTGTAAGTCATTTCCTTTTTTGTGTTTTTCACTGTGTCTTCATGGGGAAAAAGAACAATAAAAAAACATAATCACACAAAAATAGCAGTGTAGGGAGGCAGAATGTAGTTTCCCAAGTTGGAATCTAGCTAGGACATGGGGGAATAACACCCCTGCTCTGGCTAAAAGTGTCCTGGGATTTTTAATTACCATGAGTGGTCAGAAGCTCTGTTTTCTTGTCCAAATAGAAATATGAATGAGAGAACAAACTTCATTGTAAGGGTTGTTTCAGGTCCACAGTCAAATGATTTGTCACAGCTGTTTTCTGAATCAGTTACTAAAGCAGGTTTTAGAGGAGGAGGTCTGGGATAGATACATAAATAAAAAGAGTACAGAGAGCATCAGCCAGCATGTATCTATTGCTGTCAGCCCATTGATATCAAATGGGATAATACAGCCTCAAGAGAACAGCTTAGATCAAACTGATGGTGGGGGAAAGCAAGTGTCACGTCTCAGCAGCTAGTTATACATGTAGGGGTGGGGAAGAAGTCTCCCATTCTATATTGAGTAGAGCTAGGAAGGAATCCACTGCCCATAATAAGATATTTTATAATTGTCTAAGTGCACAATTAGGGGGAAAGGGAAGTTTTCCTTCCCCTTAAAACGTTAAGAAAGGGACGACTGTTAGAGGAAGGGCAGCAGATTAGATGGATCATTGTTTTATGCCCATGGAGAAACAAATCTTAACTTGCCACACTGGGTTTGTTTGTTCTTGTTCTTTAAATAATTTGCATGTTAGAGCTCTTCTCATGGGGGGGGGAGTATAGTGCCATCTTGTGGATCGGGTGGGAATTAGCAGGAAGTAGACTAGAGTGAGACATGGGGACACATGCTCAACATACAGCGGCAGTCCAAAAAGCTAATAGGTACCATTAGGAAAGGGATAGATCAGAAGACAGAAAATATCATAACATCACTATATAAATCCATGGTAAGTCCACACCTTGAATGGCGCATGTAGTTCTGGTCACCTTATCTCAAAGAAGATATATTAGAATTCAAAAAGGTGCAGAGAAGGGCAATGGAAATGACTAGGGGTATGGAACAGCTTCCATATGAGGATAGTTTTAAAAGAGTGGGACTGTACAGCTTCGAAAAGAGGCAACTAAGGGGAGGGAGGAAATGATAGAGGTCTCTAAAATTATGAATGGTGTGGAGAGAGTGACTAGGGAAGTGTTATTTACCCCTTCACATAACACAAGGACTAGGCATCTCCCGATGAAATTAATAGGCTGTGGGTTTAAAACAAACAAAAGGCAGTACTACTTCACACAAGGCACAGTCAACCTCTGGAACTCATTGCCGTGGTATGTTGTGAAAGCCAAAATTATAACTGGGTTAAAAAAAGAATTAGATCAGTTCATGGAGGATAGGTCCATCTATGGCTTTTAGCCAAGATGGTCAGGGATGCAACCCCATGCTCTGGGTGTCCCTAAGCCTCCAACTGCCAGAAGCTGGGCCTGGACAACAGGGGATGAATCACTCGAAATTGCCCTGTTCTGTTTATTCATCTGAAGCACATGGCATTGGCCACTGTCAGAGACAGGATGACATGGCTAGATGGACCATTGGCGACCCAATATGGCCGTTCTTATGTTCTATGACAGACAGGGAATATGGGGTGGGGGCGTTCCGAGTCACACATTGATCTGGGTTCATCCATTACTGTTGCTGATATAATTGCTCAATGAAGAGCATTTCATTAAAACCTAAAACTTGCTGTTCCCTCAAGAATACTACCATTAGGCAACAAGAAATGAGACAAACTTTCTTAACAAGGAGGTCATTAACCAGAGGGACAACCTACCTAGCCACATGCTGGATTCTCCATCACTTGAGGTCTTTACAGCAAGACTGGCTGTCTTTTTAAAAGGTAAGTTCTAGCTCGAACAGAAGTTATGGGCTCGATGCAGCAATCACTGGATGTGGCCCTCTGGCCCATGTTCTGCAGGAGGTTAGACCAGATGATCGTAATGGTCCCTTCTGGCCTTACAGTCTCTGAAGCTATACAAGGTGATCACAAAGCATTTTGCAGGTGCTAGACACAAATAAACCCTGCTTTCAGTGGTGCCACGCTCTTCAGACATGCCCTGATCTTAGCTCAAGTTATGTGTACTCAGCCCTTTTGAAAAACCAGAGCCTTGTAAGTGATGTGCACAAGGTCACATACTGAGTCAATGGCGGAGCTGAGGAAGGATCCAGAGTCCCAACTATGACTTTCCTGATATGACACCTACACAACACTGCCTCTCAGTCTCAGTGTGCCTATACAGGGCCACGTGAGAACAGCCTCAGGGTCCATCCAGGCTCCTTCTTGAAAGTGGAAACAGAACCACATTTCAGTTTATATAGCCCGGAGTAGCTGTCCTAGGGACAGAACAAAGTGCTTCTTCCAATATAAATAGTTCATATTTATCTCTCTCTCTCTCTCTCTCATCAGTGTTAGGGTGTGTTTGTTAAATTTCACTTCAGGGGAAGGATGGCTGCAAACGGTCTGGCCCTTTAAATTTGTAGGCAGAACTCTTGCCTGGGATCTTTTACCAATGGTCACAAGAAAATCAGATGAAGTGAGCTGTAGCTCATGAAAGCTTATGCTCAAATAAATTTGTTAGTCTCTAAGGTGCCACAAGTACTCCTTTTCTTTTTGAGAAAATTAAAATCAGTTCCAAGGGACAAGGGTTTTTCACACCGTAACGAACCCTCCTTTCCAATGGCAAATCCATGTTGAGGTGGAAGGAGGGGAGCCAGGAGGGGGCCCCTGGGGACCTTTTAATTAGAAAGAAGGTCTCGTTAAAACCTTTCCAAATACCTGCATTGATGCCCTGCTGGCCTGGTCCCACCATGCTGACAGTCAATACTCTGTCTTGTGGCCTCCCCCCTCGCTCCCCCCTTCTCAGGAGAGTCAGGAGAACCCTGGCACTCTCTGCGAGGTGTTGTGAGCGGTCAGACGGAGAGAGGGAAGGCCATTTGCCCGGCAGCTGGGGAATTTCCCATTAGATAAGCTCCCTACGTATGTCCCCATACAGAGTGGCCCAGAGAGGCTTGGGAAAATACAGGACAGTGGGCCCAGACACAGGTAAAAGCTCAAAGAAAGGCAGCTGGGCAGAGAAGAAAATTCTGTAAGGGTATCTTGTCTCCCAGCGGAGACATCCGAACACTCCCAGGAACCGGGGGCATCCAAACACTCCCACTTCCTGTGTTATTATGTGTGCTCAGCAGCACAGACACCTCAGCCAAGATCCATGCCCTATTGTGCGAGACTCTGCACATGTGTTGTGATAAATGAGGGGGGGGGGAGTAGCTCCCTTTTATGGACACCCAGCCAGCCAGTTAGCTATGAAATCCCTCTTACTTGGGCCAAGTTTGAAAACAATCATAGTATCATATCTAGAAACTACTCATTTAAAAATCCCAGACATGTAAGTAGATCAGGAAATGGCTAGGAAGACGGTGATTAGGTCTATTGCTTTTCTTTCTTTACGGCTTGTGGATTCCTCTGTGCTAACCCCAGGTGCTTTTGTTTTGCTTCTAACCTTTAAGCTGGACCTCAGGAAAGCTATTCTTGATGCTTAATCCTTGTAGAGATTTTTTTTTAATCTATCAAAAGCCTAAATTCCCAGATGTATTTTCTTCTTTTTTTATTAATAAAATTCACCTTTTTTAAGAACAGAATTGGATTTTTGTGTCTTAAGAGGTTTGTGCACATGTTGTTAAATTAGCTGGTGGCAACAGCTGATTTCTTTTTTTTTTTTTCCTTTCTCTGCTTTCCCCCAGAGAGGGGGTGAAAGGGCTTGAGGGTACCCCACAGGAAAGAATTCCCAAGTGCGCCTTCCTGGGTTCTCAAAGAGGCTCTGCACTTGGGTGGTGGCAGCATCCAAGGTCAGAGAGAAGCTGTAACCTTGGGAGTTTAATATAAGCCTGGAGTGGCCAGTATTAATTTTTCGAGTCCTTGCCGATCCCCCACCTTCTGCACTCGAAGTGCCAGAGTGGGGAATCAGCCTTGACACGTGTGTAGTAAGCCAGCTGCCACCCTGAATAGCTGAAAGTGCTAAATAGACAAGGGGTGGGAGATAGGAAGGATCAGTCACCCCCATTTTATAGATGGGCAACAGAGGGACAGAGAACGAGCGCCACTTTCTCCTTTTCTTTGCCAGAGGATGTTGTGAAGGCCAAGACTATAACAGGGTTCAAAAAAGAGCTAGATAAATTCATGGAGAATAGGTCCATCAATGGTCATTAGGCAGGATGGGCAGGGATGGTGTCCTTAGCCTCTCTTTTCCAGAAGCTGGGAATGGGTGACAGGGGATGGATCACTGGATGATGACCTGTTCTGTTCATTCCTTCTGGGGCACTTGGCACTGGCCACTGTCAGAAGACAGGACACTGGGCTGGATGGACCTTTGGTCTGACCCCGTATGGCTGTTCTTATGTTCTTATGTTAAAAGCCCCTCAGGACCCTGAGTCTCACTCCCTTTCAATGGGACTTAGGGGCCTCTGAAAATGTTACCAAATGTGACTTGCCCAAGGACACCCAGGGAGTCTGCAGCAGAGCTGGGAACTGACTTCAGGTCCCTTCAGCCCCAGTCTAGCACTTTCACTGCAAGATCATCTGTGGTCATCATTCTGTCCACAGCAACCAAGTGGTGTCAGCCCCTGTGGTGTGAATGCCAGAAAATCGGCCTGTAGAACCAACACTTGGATGAGGGGGTTGAGGATACTCCAACAGCACTGGAAGGGCAAGAATCAGGGTGTCTTTCTAAAGGGTCTGCTCTAGTCCAACCCCAAACTTATTCGGCTCAGTGGGGTTCACTTAACTAGAAGGGCAGAGTCATGCCCTAAGGAGAGGCATAACGGTGAGCCTAGATGATCCCCGTGATCGTTCTTGCAGTGTTGGTCCCAAGATGTGAGAGGGACAAGATGGGTGAGGGAGAAGCTTTTATTGGACCATCTTCTGTTGGTGAAGGAGACCAGCTTTCGAGCCAGCTCTGTGGAACTCAAAAGTTGGTCTCTTTCAACAACAGAAGTTGGTCCAATAAACGATATTCGCTCATCCATCTGGTTTCTTTCATTTACTCTGGATGACAGCTGTCAGGGTTAAATGTCTGTCTAATATACCTTGAGTTTTTTTAAGGCCTTTCTCACCGTAGGGTTCTGACATTAGCTATGTGGGGGTGAGCTCTGTTGACTTCAGTAGGAGCTGCACCCATGGGAGTAAGGGCAGGAGTTCTTCTCTCCAGGTAATGACCTGAAGTGTGATGGGAGGAAGGAGCTGTAGGCTGACTTATGGAGTGCCATGTTAGCGTAGGTTGGGAGTGCATCAGAGCTCATGGGCTATTGCAAAAGCAAATCCTCAACACGTAAACATCAGTCTTCCTGGCAAAAGCCAGATTCCAAGCATTACACTCATCCAATCATGCCATCTGACCTGTGTGTCCAATCACAATGCCCAAGCAGAGCGGGGCAAAGAAGAACAATTCTGTTTCATGGAGGATTTGAGTATTTCATAGTTTGGCTTCTTTCCAGTTAGCGACAGAAACCTAAAAGTTCAACGTTGTCCACAAAAGGGAATGGAACCCAGCCCCGGGGCAGTCTTCCTGGTGGGCTGCTGCCTAGAGCCAGGAAGTCTGGGCTCCTGAGGAGCCATATGGGAGGGCTGGCTGGAGTCTAGGCAAGATTCCAAACTGACCTGGCAGGGGGTCTATTGGAACCCTACTTGGATTCCAAGTTTCAGAGTAGCAGCCGTGTTAGTCTGTATTCGCAAAAAGAAAAGAAGGACTTGTGGCACCTTAGAGACTAACAAATTTATCTGAGCATAAGCTTTTCTGAGCTACAGCTCACTTCATCGGTTGCGTTTGGTGGAAAATACAGTGGGGAGATTTATATACACACACAGAGAACATGAAACAATGGGTTTTATCATACACATTGTAAGGAGAGTGATCACTTAAGATGAGCCATCACCAGCGGGGGGGGAGGGGGAGGAGGAAAACCTTACATGGTGATAAGCAAGGTGGGCCATCTCCAGCAGTTAACAAGAACATCTGAGGAACAGTGGGGGGTGGGGTGGGGGGGAGAAATAACATGGGGAAATAGTTTTACTTTGTGTAATGACTCATCCACTCCCAGTCTCTATTCAAGCCTAAGTTAATTGTATCCAGTTTGCAAATTAATTCCAATTCAGCAGTCTCTCGCTGGAGTCTGTTTTTGAAGTTTTTTTGTTGAAGGATAGCCACTCTCAGGTCTGCAATCGAGTGACCGGAGAGACTGAAGTGTTCTCCGACTGGTTTTTGAATGTTATAATTCTTGATGTCTGATTTGTGTCCATTTATTCTTTTACGTAGAGACCGTCCAGTTTGACCAATGTACATGGCAGAGGGGCATTGCTGGCACATGATGGCATATATCACATTGGTAGATGCGCAGGTGAACGAGCCTCTGATAGTGTGGCTGATGTGATTAGGCCCTATGATGGTGTCCCCTGAATAAATATGTGGACAGAGTTGGCAACGTGTATGATAAAACCCATTGTTTCATGTTTTCTGTGTGTGTGTATATAAATCTCCCCACTGTATTTTCTACCAAATGCATCCGATGAAGTGAGCTGTAGCTCATGAAAGCTTATGCTCAAATAAATTTGTTAGTCTCTAGTGTGCCACAAGTACTCCTTTTCTTTTTGGATTCCAAGGTAACTTTTCGTCAAATTTGCAACATTTTGATTTCAACCAAAAAAATGGCAAATTCTCATGAAAGAAGGTAAGATTCCAACAAACCTACCAGCTCTACTTGATAATTCAGAGCTCAAGGGGTACCACTGGAAAAGGATCTATACACTAAGGACTATCCAGCAAGTCATTTCACATGCCAAAGAAATTCGAGAAAATTGGTCACTGGAAAAGCAGCAAAACATGCCCCAAATTTATTCACCAGTCCTGATTAGCCTCCTCTTAACTTTGCTGCTGCTTCTCTGTTAATTGAGTAGCCCAACACCACAAAAACAGGCAATTTTATGGCTCCTAGTCTCAGACTCACATCACTAGCCCAATCTTTTAACTTTGCTCGTCTAGGGTTTACCAATAAACCTAATCAAAGCACCACAATGTCACACATTCATTGTTAAGGCCTATAATATAGTCATCGGTATAGATCAGTCAGCTCTGCAAAGAAATCTACTATCAATCAAGTAGGCTCAAATGATTTATACAAATTCCCTTACACTGAATAAAGAGATACAGCTTAAGTGAAAACACTACATATGACATTCCACTTGAATCTCTGGCCAACCTATTATTCATAAACTAATTCATTGTATTATCCAAGATTGGTATCTCAGCCAAGATATCTCATCTGTGCTGTTCCTCCTCCATATATCGATTTTCCATTTCTAAGTGTTATTCTCTCTCTTGAGTAATACCCTTTGGAAACAAGACAAAAATTTGTGTTGTTTTGTTTTTGAGGGAATTGCTGACCAGACAGGTTAGCTCATGAACGTAACAGATTTGGCATGACCCCAAAGGAAAACAATAGGAACCAGATCCCCTCCATTGAACATAGGGGTCCAGAACTTCATGGATGACCTCTCTATTTAACAATTGGCAGTGTATACAATGGGCAGAGCAGGAGACCGAGAGTAAGATTTCCGGGGTTCTACGCACAGTATTGGAGAGAGCCCAGAAAACAGCAATAAAAATGATAAGAGGTTTGGAAAAGCATAATTTGTTGGCGGGGAAAGGATGAAAGAACTGGGCATGTTTAATTTAGAGAAGAGAAGACTGAGGGGGAACATGGTAACAATCTTTAAAGATGTAAATGGTTGTTATAAAGAGGACAGTGATCAATTGTCCTCCATGCCCACCAAGAGTAGGACAAGATGTAGCAAGCTTAATTTGCGGCAAGGGAGATTTAGACTAGACATCAGGGGAAACTTTCTAACCATAAGGACAGTTAAGCTCTGGAGTGCGTTACCAAGGGAGGTTGTGGAAACCCCATCACTGGAGGTTTTCCAGAACAGGTTAGACAAACACTTGTCAGGGATGGTCTAGGTATCCTGGGTCCTGCCTCAATTCAAGGGCGGGATGGATTAGATAACCTTGAGCTACTTTCTGGCCCTACGTCTGTATGATTTCAGGGGTGTCAAATTCTGTTGGGAGAGTCAAACCTCATTTTTAATTATGGTCACCAGGCCAGGGTATGCATGTAGGATGCTATACTGCCCGTACTGCCTAAACACACAGGAGACCTCCCAATGATGTCAACAGAAAATTAGCTCAGAGATCAAGATATGGCCCTCTGTATAATAACTAAGCTGTTAATCATTTATAGAGCGGGTTGGAAAATAGGCTCCTCCCTACCCCCATACAACATTTCCACTTTTTGGCAAAAAAAAAAAAACCCCACAGAACAAGTATTTGGCTTTTGGGGGAATTTTTTCCATGGAAAGCATACTTACTGCTCCAGTTTTCATTTCTTCACAAACCCTGTTTTGCATTAGAAAGAGTTTTGATGGAAAATGTTCAGCCTACTTTGTCTATTATCATTGGTCTCAAGTTGCAGTGGGGGAGGTCTAGGTTGGATATTAGGAAAAACTTTTTCACTAGGAGGGTGGTGAAGCACTGGAATGGGTTACGTAGGAAGGTGGTGGAATCTCCATCCCTAGAGGTTTTTAAGGCCCGGCTTGACAAAGCCCTGGCTGGGATGATTTAGTGGGTGCTAGTCATACTTTGAACAGGAGATTGGACTAGATGACCTCCTGAGGTCTCTTCCAATCCTAATCTTCTATGATTTTGTCATATTCAGCATCTCCCAATGAGAAAATATATAACCCCCTTTAGAACCATTGCTATTTCTGCCTTTTATTCTCTTCCTTTACCATACTCCTTTCTGTTTCTCACCCTCTCCCCCATCTTTATGCATCTCTTCTCTCCCTCCCTCTACAGCAGCTCCCAATTATTTAGGTTAACAAAGAGAAGGTTGAGTGGTGACTTGATCACAGTCTATAAGTACCCACACAGAGAACAAAAATTTAATAACGGGCCCTTCAATCTAGCAGAGAGAGGCATAACGTGATCCAATGTCTGGAAGTTGAAGCTGTACAAATTCAGACTGGAAATAAGGTGGAAATAAATTTTTAACAGAGAGAGTAATTCACCATTGGAACAATTTACAAAGGGTTGTGGTGGATTGTCCATCACTGACCATTTTTAAATCAAGGTTGGATGTTTTTCTATAAGCTCTTCTCTAGGAATTATATTGGGGATGTTCTCAGGCCTGTGCTATATCGGAATTCAGACTAGATGATCACAATGGTTCCTTCTGCCCTTAGAATCTATGAATTCCCACCTGCCCATCAGCTTCTCTCTCCTTTCCTTCTAAAAAAGTGACCCAACTAAAATGATCATTGTTGGGCTTAGAGTTGACACTCCAGAGAGAATGGGCGAGTTCATGGCCATGTCAGCCTCCTGGCAGACTCAGACAGACATCAGTGTATCATTCACATTATGGTCTCATTTTGGAAGGTTACCTTGACAATCATGAAAGCTAGAAACTTTGTTTGTTTGTGTTTTAAATGAAAGCTGGGATTCTTGGCAGTCAGAACAAGTCCACATAAATACAACCGCCCTAAATCCAGACACTACAAACTGGTATGAAGATGCAGAGTAATTCCAGCTGGCTCAGAATGGAAGGTGGCTCATGGTAGCGGTATTCCTGCTATAAAAGGGAATGCAGAGGCAAAGGCAGTTAGCTACAAGGACATCGAAAGATTTCAGAGTAGCAGCCGTGTTAGTCTGTATTCGCTAAAAGAAAGGAGTACTTGTGGCACCTTAGAGACTAACAAATTTATTTGAGCATAAGCTTTCATGAGCTACAGCTCACTTCATCGGATGCATTCGGTGGAAAATGCAGAGGGGAGATTGATATACACACACAGAGAACATGAAACAATGGGTTTTATCATACACACTGTAAGGAGAGTGATCACTTAAGATGAGCCATCACCAGCAGCGGGGGTGGGGGGAAAGGAGGAAAACCTTTCATGATGCCAAGCAAGGTAGGCTATTTCCAGCAGTTAACAAGAATATCTGAGGAACGGTGGGGGTGGGGGAGAAATAACATGGGGAAATAGTTTTACTGTGTAATGACTCATCCGTTCCCAGTCTCTATTCAAGCCTAAGTTAATTGTATCCAGTTTGCAAATTAATTCCAATTCAGTAGTCTCTCGTTGGAGTCTGTTTTTGAAGTTTTTTTGTTGAAGGATAGCCACCCTCAGGTCTGTAATCGAGTGACCAGAGAGATTGAAGTGTTCTCCAACTGGTTTTTGAATGTTATAATTCTTGACGATGCTGACAGTTTGTGCCACACACTCTCAAAGAAAATGTGGAACCACCTGATCAACATCCTCTACAGCAAACCGGGAAAGATTAAGAATGAGCTCTCAAAACTGGATACTCTCATAAAGAACCAACCTTCCACACAAACTTCCTCGTGGCTGGACTTTACAAAAACTAGACAAGCCATTTACAACACACACTTTGCTTCTCTACAAAAGAAAAAGGACACTAAGCTATCTAAACTACTACATGCCACAAGGGGCCACAACAGTGGTTCCCGTAACCCACCCAGCAATATTGTTAATCTATCCAACTATACTCTTAGCCCAGCAGAAGAATCTGTCCTATCTCGGGGCCTCTCCTTTTGCCCCTCCACCCCCATGAACATGATACAGTTCTGTGGTGACCTAGAATCCTATTTTCAACATGTCCGACTCAAGGAATATTTCCAACACACCTCTAACCAACGTATTAACCCACAGAGACCTTCCTACCAACACTACAAAAAGAAGGATTCTGGGTGGACTCCTCCTGAAGGTGGAAACAGCAGACTGGGCTTCTACAGAGAGTGCTTCCGCCGACGTGCACGAGCTGAAATTGTGGAAAAGCAGCATCGCTTTCCCCATAACCTCAGCCATGAAGAACACAATGCCATCCACAGCCTCAGAAACAACTCTGACATCATAATCAAAAAGGCTGACAAAGGAGGTGCTGTCATCATCATGAATAGGTCAGAGTATGAACAAGAGGCTACTAGGCAGCTCTCCAACACCACTTTCTACAAGCCATTACTCTCTGATCCCACTGAGAGTTACCAAAAGAAACTACAGCATTTGCTCAAGAAACTCCCTGAAAAAGCACAAGAACAAATCCGCACAGACACACCTCTGGAACCCCGACCTGGGGTATTCTATCTGCTACCCAAGATCCATAAACCTGGAAATCCTGGACGCCCCATCATCTCAGGCATTGGCACCCGACAGCAGGATTGTCTGGCTATGTAGACTCCCTCCTCAGGCCCTACGTTACCAGCACTCCCAGCTATCTTCGAGACACCACTGACTTCCTGAGGAAACTACAATCCATTGGTGATCTTCCTAAAAATACCATCCTTGCCACTATGGATGTAGAAGCCTCTACACCAACATTCCACACAAAGATGGACTACAAGCCATCAGGAACAGTATCCCCGATAATGTCACGGCAAACCTGGTGGCTGAACTTTGTGACTTTGTCCTCACCCATAACTATTTCACATTTGGGGACAATATATACCTTCAAATATACCTTCAAATCAGCAGCACTGCGATGGGTACCCGCATGACCCCACAGTATGCCAACATTTTTATGGCTGACTTAGAACTACGCTTCCTCAGCTCTTGTCTCCTAATGCCCCTACTCTACTTGCGCTACGTTGATGACATCTTCATCATCTGGACCCATGGAAAAGAAGCCCTTGAGGAATTCCACCATGATTTCAACAATTTCCATCCCACCATCAACCTCAGCCTGGACCATCCACACAAGAGATCCACTTCCTGGACATTACGGTGCTAATAAGCGATGGTCACATAAACACCACCCTATATCGGAAACCTACTGACCGCTATTCCTACCTACATGCCTCTAGCTTTCATCAAGATCACACCACACGATCCATTGTCTACAGCCAAGCTCTATGATATAACCGCATTTGCTCCAACCCCTCAGACAGAGACAAACACCTACAAGATCTCTATCATGCATTCCTACAACTACAATACCCACCTGCTGAAGTGAAGAAACAGATTGACAGAGCCAGAAGAGTACCCAGAAGTCACCTACTACAGGACAGGCCCAACAAAGAAAATAACAGAACGCCGCTAGCCATCACCTTCAGCCCCCAACTAAAACCTCTCCAACGCATCATCAAGGATCTACAACCTATCCTGAAGGACGACCCATCACTCTCACAGATCTTGGGAGACAGGACAGTCCTTGCTTACAGACAGCCCCTCAATCTGAAGCAAATACTCACCAGCAACCACACACCACACAACAGAACCACTAACTCAGGAACCTATCCTTGCAACAAAGCCCGTTGCCAACTCTGTCCACATATCTATTCAGGGGACACCATCATAGGGCCTAATCACATCAGCCACACTATCAGAGGCTCGTTCACCTGTGCATCTACCAATGTGATAGATGCCATCATGTGCCAGCAATGCCCCTCTGCCATGTACATTGGTCAAACTGGACAGTCTCTACGTAAAAGAATAAATGGACACAAATCAGACGTCAAGAATGATAACATTCAAAAACCAGTCGGAGAACACTTCAATCTCTCCGGTCACTCGATTACAGACCTAAGAGTGGCTATCCTTCAACAAAAAACCTTCAAAAACAGACTCCAACGAGAGACTGCTGAATTGGAATTAATTTGCAAACTGGATACAATTAACTTAGGCTTGAATAGAGACTGGGAATGGATGAGTCATTACACAAAGTAAAACTATTTCCCCATGTTATTTCTCCCCCCCCACCCCCCACTGTTCCTCAGATATTCTTGTTAACTGCTGGAAATAGCTTACCTTGCTTGTCACCATGAAAGGTTTTCCTCCTTTCCCCCACCCCCGCTGCTGGTGATGGCTTATCTTAAGTGATCACTCTCCTTACAGTGTGTATGATAAACCCATTGTTTCATGTTCTCTGTGTGTGTATATCAATCTCCCCTCTGTATTTTCCACCAAATGCATCCGATGAAGTGAGCTGTAGCTCACAAAAGCTTATGCTCAAATAAATTTGTTAGTCTCTAAGGTGTCACAAGTACTCCTTTTCTTTTTGACATTGAAAGAGTTGGTTCTGCACAGGGCTCACCAGAAAGCAACAGTTCTATTTTGGGGAAAGTTTGGAAGTTTCAACAATTTTGTGTGGAGCAATACCAAGACCTCTGGAAACTTTTCATGAAGAAGGGGGAGAGATATACAGGGAGATCTCCACCTCAAAATAGCCAATAGCCTGGTGGCTAGGGCATTCACGAAGCATGTGGGACAGCTGGATTCAAAGGTCTAGGGGGAGGGACTTGAATCTGGTTCTACCACAGTGCCCTGACCACTGGGTTATTCTATTACATAATTTGAGCAAAAATTCCATTCCAGATCTGAGAACCATTCCCAACCAAAGTTTCAATGAAACTGGTGTTTCTGTGGAAACGTTCAGTTTTGACAAATCAACATTTCCCTACAAAATATACACGTTGTGCCACAAAGCTCCCAACTAGTGCTAGAACTGCAGGGAGACCCTGGGCACACCCAGGTTTGGGGAGAATCTTTAGGCTGAGGGTTAGGTTTGGGTTTTGTTTGTATTACGAATAAAGCCGGGGAGGAGGAGGGTGCAGACAATATAAAGTGTCTGCACATTCCCCTGGGAGCATGGCGGGAACTCCACTTTAAGCAGGAGATGCAAACGGTAACCTGCAAAGCACACTCCCCAACTCAGTAGCCTTTAGAATTATCATTCATCCAACCAGCCCTCTAATTCTTCAATACGATACAGACTGCATACATAAAACTGCATTCCGAACATACTACAGAGGTACCTAATAATAGAGAGTGAGAAGTTAAGAGCTATTGGAAAGGCGGAGAGGAGGGGAAATGTAGAAGTTTTCAAATGGGACTTGAAAAGAGAAGTTTTAGAGATCCTGGAAGGATGTCCCTGATAGATGGCAGCTGCAGATGAGAAAACTCTGGCACCAGCAGTAGCAAGGCCAAGGGAGGAGACAGCAACAAGAATAACCCTTTCCTTTGCATTGAAGTCAAGATCTTCTGCTTCAGGGCGAAAGCTAATCACGTCACCCATTGGGGGAGTGTGGAATTAGAATTCAGAGATTACAAGGCCAGGAAGGACAATGTGATTAGCTAGTCCGACCTCCTGCATAACACAGACAATAGGACCTGACTCAATAATTCATGTATCAATCCCAATAACTTGTCATTGAAACGGGCAGCAATCACAAATCTACGAGACAGGGCACAATTTTAGGGGACTTCTGTTTCTTCAATTTAAAAACGTTGCTGGCTCTTTTTTCACCTAGCGGAAATATAATAACCAGGAGCATAATGAGTAACACAGAGAAGGAGATTTGGGATACATTGTCCTTGTGGTATGACAACATCCCTTGAATGTAAGATTTTTGTCAGCTTATGGACAGACCTCCTGAGCAAACAATCCCACTGTGCTGTCTCCTCTGGCTCTGCAATATTTAGCTATTGCTCCTCTCTCTCTCTCTCTCTGGGTACAGCCATGTCACGATACACCACTTAGACTGTCAGCTCTTTGAGGGCAGGGACTGTCTTTTTGTGCTGTGTTTGTACAGCACCTAGCACAATGGGGTCCTGGTCTGACTGGGCACTACTGCAATACAAATAATAAATAAATGTGTATGAATTGATCCTCATACTCTACCTCTGTGATGCAGGGGAGTACTCTTCTTACCCCATTATACAGATGGGAAAAGACACAGTGGAGGGGGGGCTATTTCCAGAGGTGCTGTGTCTACAAGTCCATTTCGAGTCTACTGGAGCTGCAGGTGTTCCGCACCACTGAAAAAAAAATTAAATCTTGAGTGATTTGCCTATGATCACCCGCATAGGGTACAGCAGAGTCAGGAATTGAACGTAGGTCTGACTCCTAAGTCAGTGGCCTAAGCACAAGACCATACTTCCTTCGCTACAAAGAGATATTGGGTATAGTATTGTATTTACACACATACACACTTTATACAGATCTACAAACAGCACTGCAACATTTAACATCAAACAGCCAGCAGAAAGCACTGGGTCATTTCAAACAATCTTCCACGTCTCAAGTGTCTGACATGGGAGTTAATTAAAGGAGTGCCTCTCTTCCTCTCGTTTACCTGAAAAACAATTGTTTTAGTGTTGCCATCAGTTATTTGGATGTGGCCAACTGGTCCGATATCACCAAAGCGTCTAGGTTTTACAGCTCACAGCTAAGGCTTAAGAGTTTTCATAGCGTGTCCAGTTAAAGTAGAATTAAGCCAATCTAGGTTCCACTGGGGAAGGCGGCCCCCAGCAGCAAAATATTAATTTTGATCATGCCCCAAAATCTGGAGTAGGAATTCAGCACCTTATAAAGAGTTTCAAACAACCCCAATGTGTACAGGCCTCCATCGTGCCTCGGTGTGTGGATCGGCTGCAGATGAATTGCTGCAGGCTAGATCCTGGAGCAGCATCAGAACGAGTATGTACCTAGGGTTTCAGATGGGATTGTATTCAGGGCAGCTAGCCCATCTCACAGCCCTTACAACTGTGGCCACCTAGCTATTTTTAGCACACCAACTCAGAGCTAGCGTGGGTATGGAAATTACACCTCCAGCTCCAATATAGACATGCTCTTCATTACCAGCTACTTTGAGTACCATTACAGTGAGTGTCACGCTGAAAGCCCTGTTTCTAAGAACTAGCTTTTATAGCTGTGTTATTAATACCACTTCAAATGAGTTCTATGGCAAGATCTTTTCAAATCAAATTACTCTGTCCCCATATCTGCTGTTTGTCTGCATTTTCCTCAGATTGGGCAATGCTTTTATATAGACACAGGCCCATTGCACTTCAGTTCACACTTTCTGGCCCTCATGCGCCACTCCAGTGCTGTGGCGATTGAATTATTTTTGCACGCTGAGAAGGAACGCTCCAGTTCAACCCTCAAAGCCCTCCTTTAATGGATGACTTGATTTCAGTCTATAAGTATTTACGTGGGGAAGAAATATTTAATAATGGGCGCTTCAGTGTAGCAGAGAAAGGTCTAACATGATCCAATGACTGAAAGTTGAAGCTGGACAAATTCAGACTGGAAATAAGGCATAAATTATTAACAGTGAGAGTAATTAACCATTGGAACAACTTGCCAAGCTATATTCTCCATCACTGACAATTTTTAAATCAAGATTGGATTTTTTTTCTAAAACATCTGCCCTAGGAATTATTCTGGGGACATTCTATTGCCTCTTTTATACATAAGGTCAGATTGGTTGATGAAAATGGTCCCTTCTGGCCATTGGACTCTATTAATCTACTCCCTGCTGTTTGACTATCTATCCTAGACACATCCCTGGGGAGCTTACATTCTACAGAACATCTTTTACAGAACTTACTGTAAATTTCAGGCCTAAATGGACTAAATTTACAACTCCCACAGTATTCTTGCCAGCAAGTTAAAGAAATACAGATTGGATGAGTGGACTATAAAGTGGATAGAAATCTGGCTAGATTGTCGGGCTCAACAGATAGTGATCAACGGCTCCATGTCTAGTTGGCAGCCAGTATCAAGCGGAGTGCCCCAGGGATCGGTCATGGGGCCAGTTTTGTTCAACGTCTTTATTAATGATCTGGATGATGTGATGAATTGCACTCTCAGCAAGTTCGCAGATGACACTAAACTGGGAGGAGAGGTAGATACACTGGAGGGTAAGGATAGGGTCCAGAGTGACCTAGACAAATTGGAGGATTGGGCCAAAAGAAATCTGATGAGATTCAACAAGGACAAGTGCAGAGTCCTGCACTTAGGAAGGAGGAATCCCATGCGCCGCTACAGGCTGGGGACCGACTGGCTAAGCAGTAGTTCTGCAGAAAAGGACCTGGGGATTACAGTGGACGAGAAGCTGGATATGAGTCAGCAGTGTGCCCTTGTTGCCAAGAAAGCTAACGGCATATTGGGCTGTACTAGTACGGGCATTGCCAGCACATCGAGGGAAATGATCATTCCCCTCTATTTGGCACTGGTGAGGCCACACCTAGAGTATTGTGTCCAGTTTTGGTCCCCCCCCCACTCCAGAAGGGATGTGGACAAATTGGAGAGAGTCCAGCAGAGGGCAACAAAAATGATTAGGGGGCTGAGGCACATGACTTATGAGGAGAGGCTGAGGGAACTGGGCTTATTTAGTCTGCAGAGAGAAGAGTGAGGGGGGATTTGATAGCAGCCTTCAACTACCTGAAGGGGGGTTCCAAAGAGGATGGAGCTTGGCTTTTCTCAGTGGTGGCAGATGACAGAACAAGAAGCAATGATCTCAAGTTGCAGTGGGGGAGGTCTAGGTTGGATATTAGAAAACACTATTTCACTAGGAGGGTGGTGAAGCACTGGAACGGGTTACCTAGGGAGGTAGTAGAATCCATCCCTAGAGGTTTTTAAAGTCTGGATTGACAAAGGCCTGGCTGGGATGATTTAGTTGATGTTGGTCCTGCTTTGAGCAGGGGGTTGGACTAGATGACCCTTCTTATCTCTTCCAACACTAATATTCTATGATTCGAACTTCTGGGATAGAACATGGAAGAGTGATATTAAGAAAGTATGAATCTTTAGCTGTATTTGAATGCAGCTTAGCCGATAAAAGCAAAGCAAGGAAGAGGAACCTATAGTGAGACTATAGTGCTCCATGGACCACCAGCAAGTGCCCAAGAACCTCTGACTGAGAGTATCTCAGTCAAATTCAATTTGCACTTAAACCAGAGTAGCTGAGCTGACCTCAGTGGCTTTTTAACATGCTAATCCCCTACACTGGAGTTTCTGCAGATTTACACCATCAGGACAGAGTGCAGAATTTGGCCCTTTACTTTAACACATCATTATACAATATCTTCCCACTCCCCTGATTAAACTAGTGACCGAAAGCTTCAAAACAGGATCAGGGAAGGAATTATCACATGTAGGCCACTTATTGCTGGGGAAAATAATTTCATGCAGATCCAATTAAGCTTTCATAGTCTTGGAAATAATTACAAATCCTGCATCTGAAATCTTCTTAAAATAATCACGGTTACCAACAGAGTTCACTGGGATTTTCCCCCTTGTGTTTCTTCTTTGAAGCCCATATGAAGCAGCAGTTTGAAAGTTCAGTGGCGGCCTATCTCAGTGTTGCAGATGGGTAAATAGAAAGCCCACCAGTGCAGTGCTGGGTGAGCATTTAGGACACCCGGACTCAGGATTGCTCTTTGATGATCTCACATTTTATTGGTGACTCTTTATTCTCTCATGATTATTTACTCCCATGACTGACGCTGGCTGTTTTTCCAAACCCTGTTCAAGTTCCTTTAACTATTCCCAACTGCAATCCCCTTCCGCTAAACTTCTTGAACAGGATAATGAAAGAAAAAACTTATTTATAATGGACTGGCCCAGATCCCGAGCTGCTGTAAACCAGCCTCATAGAATCATAGAATCATAGAATCATAGAATATCAGGGTTGGAAGGGACCCCAGAAGGTCATCTAGTCCAACCCCCTGCTCAAAGCAGGACCAAGTCCCAGTTAAATCATCCCAGCCAGGGCTTTGTCAAGCCTGACCTTAAAAACCTCTAAGGAAGGAGATTCTACCACCTCCCTAGGTAACGCAATTAGCTGAAGGCTCAATTAGCTGAAGGCTCCGGGGCTGGAGCACCCACGGAAAAGAAATAGTGGGTGCTCAGCACTCACCGGCAGCTCCCCAGATTGGCTCCTCCCTCTTCCCCCCAGTGCCTCCCACCTGCTGCAGATCAGCTATTCAGTGGCATGCAGGAGGCTCTGCGGGGGAGGTGGAGGAGCAGGGGCAGGAAGAGGCAGGGTGGAGGTGGGGACTTAGGGAAAGGAGTGGAGTGGGGTCGGGGCCTGGGATGGAGTGGGGGTCCAGCACCCCCGGGGAAATCACAAAGTCGGCGCCTCTGATTGGAGTCCATTGAAGTCCAAGGAGCGAGGCCAATTTATATCACCACAGGATCTGGCCCAAAATTTGGCATCATGGCTATTTCTCTCCAGGCTTAGTTAAACTGTTAAGGGTCAGATTCTGCCCCCTTACTCACACTGAGAAGTACCTGACTCTGCTAGGCTTCCCGCTGAGAAACCACAAGCCAGCCCCTGAATGTGTGCAGTGGAAACCATGTGAGGCATGAGACAGACTCTTATCCCATGAGAACGGGGTTGGCTATGCCACCATTGTTTCTAGTCAGCAGTAGCCTCAGCACTGCCCCTGAGCTTGCCGAGCTTCTTGTACTCGCACCCCAGCCTTTTTAGACACCTGCATGGCCCCCGTGACCCCCTACACCCATACAACTGGCCCAATGGCTCCAATTGCACCAGGAGCTCCTAGCTCTCCATCCGTTGCTTAGATAACCAGGTAACCCCACTTTGCTTCTCGTTCCCTTATGCAGGTGTAACGCGCTTATACAATCAGTGGGGCATTCCCCTTGCGTGGCTGGTACACATACGGGATAACAGCCAATTACTGCTGCAGCCTAATGGAGTCGCTCCTTTAGCTCACATAATAGGGGTGTATATTTGGGGGCTGAAGGGCCTAGGGTTCAAAGGATGTTGAGGAGTTGTGGTAGGCATATTTACACACAGTGCCCTTTGTACTCCAGTCTGCCAATCCCCCGCCCTGTTCTTCATTCAGGCCAGCCCTTAAGCATATCCACAACTTTCATTGGAGTTAAAGGGACTTAAGCGTATGCTTAACTTTAAGCAGGTGCTAAGGTGATGTCCTGAACAGGGACGTTTTCCTAAAGTCTCATTTCTTTTGCAACACCAGAAAAGAGCCAACAAATAGTATCCATGGAGCCATTGCCCAGTAATTTGGGTCAGATCTGCAGCTGGGGCAGGTATCACGGTTAAGAACCATCTTATACTCAGCTCCGATTCCTTCTCTCACTGGCCTCCTTGCTTTGCGGTAGCTGGTGCCTCTGCCTACAGAGTACCTGCTTCCTCCAGCTCTGACTTGTTCAAATGGAACAACAGAACCGGAGCATGTTGGTGGTCCGAAATACCAGAGAGAAAGAAAAAGTGCCAAGCGTGGAGGGTCACAGATCCTGTGGGACGCTGGGGAAGTCTGGGGTGAATCCAGATGCAGGCTGAATTTATGTCCTGTATATATGGATTCATTACGGCAATGGTACTAATTATCTTCAGACAATGCGCTCATGCAATGTGTTCTTCTTTAATTGGAGGCTGTTGGATTAAACCACCACAGCTTGATGGCTAGAATCTAAAGGATTTATAGGGTCCCCACATCACTGCAGTATCTGAGCATACCACAGTCTCAGCATCCCAGGCAAGGAAGTGCTAATGTCTCCATATTGCAGCAGAGAAACTGAGGAAGAGAAAGGCAAAGTGACATGCCCAAAGTCACACAGAAGCCAGCAACAGAGCAGGGAATTGAATCAGGGCTCCGAAGGGCAAGGCTAGCATGCACCCAAAGCATTGTGACACAAGCAGGACAGGCTACTACCTAAAATGCTAGGCTGAGCAACTCAGACCTGAATTTGATTCCCAGCTAAGCCATAGATTGTTCGTGCTACCTCTGGCAAGTCATTTAATCCATTTTGTGCCTCAGTTCCTATCCCTAATAAAATGCAGCTCACAGCTTTGTGGATCTTGGAGGGCTAGATTTGGCTTCCTTTGTCTGGGAGAGTGGGGAGATCATGCCACTCAGTTCTGAGCAGGGGGGAAATCTCCCCTCTCCTGCACAGAGTGGGTGGGGTCAGCCCACCCCAATGGCTCCCTCCCCCCCCCCCGGCTGCATTCCCCATTCAACAGAGCCTCCTCCACCATGCAGAAATGCGTTTGAGGAGAAGTGCTGGGGTTAGTCACAACCAGGGGCAGCCAGATGCATGGGAGCCGCCTTGCCAGCGAGCAGGGAGAGGACAGAGCTGGCCGGAGGCCTAGGTTCTCTGCCCAGATGGTCCTGGGAGCCATGCAGGGTGTGTGAGTGGGCCCCATGGCTCATTCCACAGGCAGGGCAAGCCCCACCCATCCCACCATCAGGGAGGCACCTCTGCAGAGACTTCCTCCCCATCAGCCTCGCCCCATGGGGGTGGGTGGGAGGGAGGTTAGTACAAACTGCCTGTCAGCAGTTGAGATAGTGCTGTCTGAAATTGGTACACATTGCTCTGAGCTAGAGCAGAACGATGTTACCCCTTGACCTTTCCAAGGGCTTTGCAGAGACGGTGGATGAGCTGTGAAGGGTTCAGTGCAGAGTGCGGAACAAGACACACACTACATGGTCTCCCATGGAGAAGTGACTCACGTTCTTCCCTGGTTTGTTGCTCTCCATCTACAATATCTATAAGCAGGGTCTGAACGAGCTCTCCCCTGACATCTCGTGACGAGCTGGGGGAAGAATCTCCAGGAGCGGGCTAGGATTGCACAGACACGCCTGCTCTTCCTAGGCGTGCAGCACATGGAGCTGCTTTGCCAAAATGATCATCTTTGGACTGGTTTGGGGTTGCAAATCACTCTGGGATTTGCATGCAGGAGTAATGAAAGGTTATTATCCATATTGTACAAGCAATGGGCTGCAGAACTCTGCTTATCATGCCCTGATTGGGCGGGGGGGGGTCACACTAAACTGAACCTCACTCGCTAAGCACTGGATAGGGATGCCAAAGCCCAGTGCAGATGAGAGCAGGTGGGAACAGGTGTTTCTACCCTTTGTCTAAAAAGTCCTACACTCCATTTGCCTGGCTCCTCTCTGGTATTTGAGGACAGAGCTGATTAGACTCCATTAAGAGTCCTTGTTTCTGGTTGGGGCTTCCTAAAGCTGATATCACTGCTGAGCAGATTGAGGGGCTAAGGCTGAGACTGTGTGTGAGGACAGTGAGAGACAACACAGGGATTGCAACAAGCAGCGTGGTAAGAGGCAACAGTCAGGGGTGCTCGAGAGACAGCCATAACAGAGAGCGGCGGTAGAGAGACAGCGGCAGCTGTGAGCCAGTTGCAAAGGCAGGTGAATGGACCTCTGAACTCTGGGTCTGCGCTAACCAAGACCAGCCAACTGCAAGCGGGGTGCAGCGGAGGGAGAGGGGAGTGGTGTGTAAAGGGACATGCTTTTGTCAGACTTCCACACCACCAGATGAGAAACTGAGACAAAGGATGCTGCCCAGTGCACTGTGGGGTGGGTATTTGCCTGGGGTCACATGTTTCTGAATTGCAGTTTTGGTGTTTTCCCAGATTAATGCCTTTTCACTTTTAATAAAAGTTGCATTTTGTTGCACGCACACTCAATGCTTGCGAGTGAGAGGCACGCAAGGGTGGTGGTAAATTTTCCCAGATTACTGGGTGAGGGCTCGAGTCGGTTCTATTGTGTGTTGATAAGAGAAACCCCTAGACACTGAACCCGCCCCTTGTGCCGACTCCACCTGGCAGACAGGTTATATATTGGCCGTTCAGCCTGACATATATGACGTGCTTGGTTTTCGGAGCTGCTGAGGATTTAAAACGGCCATCAAATTCAATTGGAGTGAATAGAAAAAAGAATAAATCAGGCCCTGTTATGGCTGGCAGAGCTGGAAACATACATCAGATCTTCTTGAGCTCAGCCTAGCTGTCACATTTCCATAGACTCTACCCCACTACCCACCTACCTGGCACTACCCCACTCCCCTCTACCCCATGCCACACCCTGTCTTCTATTTTCCATTTCCATACTCCTGTCTAGATTACAGGCAGCTACCCCTCTGTAAGTGCATCTGAGACACACGCAGGACCCCAGCTTTGCCTTCTAAGATCCAAGAACCTTCCTCCACATTTATTTAAGCATCCAGCTCATTTCAAACAACAATGTATAGCTGTTCATCTGAGGGGGAAATCTAGTCAATAACCATCTTTTTTTTTTGTTTAGAAAAACAGCTGCAACTGGAAAGCCACCCACATGGATTTTATGACCTTGCTAAATTCCCATCAGCCCTGCAAGCTATCAATTGCCTATGCCCATATAAATATTGTTCTGTCTCAGAGAGGGAAATTAGTGTTTTTAAAAAAGGGAGGAGGCATTGCTACATGTCTCTGAGGACTTCACTGGAATACAGAAATTTCCCCTCTATGCCTTAGCATGGAATCCAGCCAGGACAGAAGTGACTGAAATATTTACCATCCCACAGCTGATTAGTGACCACACATGGCATCTTCAGTGGGTACCAAGCCTCTTAACATTTCACTGCAGCTAGCAAGAGGATGCATTACACTCAAAGGATCTGACCCCCAGCAGGTGGTCTGCTGGCCGGGGGACAGCTTCTCCATGATGCTGAGAAGAAGGGAAGGGGTGCGAGCCACTTCTTTGGGGTGCAAACCAAAGAACATCAAAGAAGTGTCAGGCCCTATATGGCCTGCTGAGGGGGCCATTTCCAATACATGTTCATAGCTTCTAAGGCCAGAAGGAACCACTGTGACCATCTGGTCTGACCTCCTGCCTCACACAGGTCATGCCACAGGCTGCACACCTCATTATATATTCTATTTTAGGTTATTTGCAAATGCTATTTATTGTGTCATGCCCCAGAATGGCGCAGCACAAAATATGCCATGCAAGACAACTGGGGAACAGCTGCCTGCTGCATCCAATGTTGCTCCAAGGCTTGGCTTCTGTTGCCTCTTTCTTTAGACATAGCCATGGTACCTGTGCATCAACCTGTTCCCAGGCAAATCCCGCCTGTCTCTTTCTCCCCCAGCCACCTGCACTTTGCCTGCTGGTTCTTCAGAAGATGGCCCAGCCATGGTGATGGTAAGCTCCTACACCAAGTCCCCTCTAACAGCTGCTGGTACCCATCTATGCCCAAGGTCACATCTGGAACCCACCCACTGACAAGTACCCCAAGCTGCACTATGCTTAGTGCGGGTGGCTCGTTCCTCTGGGCAAGAACACAAACATTTCCCTTTGCCTGGGAAGAACCAGTTGTACGTAACCCATGATTCCACAGCGTAGTTCTCTGTTTCCCCGCAGAGACTAGTCCATGTTTTGCAATACGAGTCTGTCACGGCTGTGGAGCTATGACACCTGGTTACTCTCATTCAGGCTTTCAGATGCAGGGTTCTCAGGTTCAGGCCCGGTTGACAATCCCATAGTGCGTCATGTTACACTTATACTATTCGTATTGTTTATACAGCGCCCTACATAAGGGGCATTGAATAAAGAGCTGTTCAATAAGGGAAACATTCCAAACCCCCTGGGACTCTTGGGTCCATTTGTATTTTATCCTGAAGTTGACGGATGGCGAGTTTAGTGCTAGCACAAAAGAGACCCATGCCATGAATATGTATGACCCAAGCAATCAAAATCCCCAATAACTTCTCAAATGTCAACTGCATAGGAGAGATTTCTGGGCCACAATAAAACAAACAGGTCTACTCTGGAGATGGAAAACAATAAAACCGGACAAACCTATTTGCTCTTCCCCCACCAGAGAAAAATAATCTTGCCCTACAACCAATTTATTCGGGCAAAATTATTGTCCTGAAAATTCAACATAAAACCTCGTACAGAAAAAAAAATCAAAGGTCTCTGAAGAAATCATTTCCAATGATGTACCACTTGTACAGCCAAGTCATTTTCAATAATGAATGTCATGAACAAGGGCAAGAAAACCAGACAGACAAACTGCATTAGTCCAAACAAACCAAAAAAAAAACAAAACAAAAGAAAGCCTAATCATATAATTCAAGCACTGGGGACTTGAGAAACAAGATATGGATCTGGAAATGAATGGATCAAAATTGATGTGATGAATATCAATGGTGGACAAAAGAATGAGGAAAGGAACAACTCCGCCCACTTTTGGTGGGTTTTAAAACAAACAAACCAAAACCAAACAAAAAATCTCACCCGAATTTATCCCACCAGCTCTCGTCTCATCTCAGCTCCCTTGACTCATTTCATTTCCTCTTCCCCAACCCCAAATCAGAGGGAATAGACCAGTCCAAAGGATTCCCCCCCCCACACACACACACAAGAGAAAGACCAGCAGCCTTGATATTGGTTAAAGAATTTTGATTTTAGCTGTGAGTTCTGAATGTCGACACATGATAATATCATGATATCTAGTCCTCACCCCATTAGTTCGGAGGCTTAATTACCAGCACCTCCATGGCACATGAGGTCCTGTTCTGTATCCCTCCCCTCTGTGTTACTTTCTGTCCCATTCCCGTGTCTTTCACTCTCTTGGCTTCTCATTCAATCCTGAAATCAATGGCACTGCATCAGCACAGCAAAAATCAAATGGCCCCAGCTCTACTCTGTCTAAGGAAAAAGAACTCAATCAAATGACATCCGTGACCAAAATATAAACCAACATGCAAGCGACAAGTGTCAGAGTCAACCTGCCAGCCAAAGCATCCATTTGTAACTGTCCAGCCATCCAGTCTTCCAAAAATATCAACGAGAGCCATATTTCTTCTGTCCTGCCCTGCCTTGTGTCTGTCTGTCTGTTCAAAGCAGAATAAGCGAATACCCTTCACACATCAAAACTAAAAGTACCCTTTTTCATCGAAGAAAGGTTGTTAATGAAAATAAGAAACTCTAATATTTTGCCTCCAAAAGACAGAGACTATAATAGGTTTTAATTAAGTTTGTTTTGCATAACCCTCAATTTCAGTTTCATTACAAATGCTTGGTTGCATTTCTTTAGGTTTTTGTGTGCAATCAGTAAACTTGGAGGAGAGGTCCATCAATGGCTATTTGCCAGGCTGGGCGGGGACGGTGTCCCTAGCCTCTGTTTGCCAGAAGCTGGGAATGGCTGACAGGGGATGGATCCCTTGATGATGACCTGTCCTGTTCATTCCCTCTGGGGCACCTGGCACAGGCCACTGTCGGAAGGCAGGATACTAGGCTAGATGGACCCTTAGTCTCACCCATGACGGCCGTTCTTATGTAACTTTAAAATGAATGCTTTTGAGTGTCTGCCAAACTAATAAGCAAACCAGGGCCTCTATTAGAAAAAATACTCAACCTTGTGTATCACTTTTTAAATGTCAGACAAGACATGGGATGAGTAGAAGCAGGCTAATCAGAGTTCAGTGAAATTATAGACAAGAAACATGTCCGGCTCTCCTCTTCTTTGCCCCTTGTGCAGTCTTGTGCACTTGTGAGAAATGGATTTAAAATGCAGCCATGCTGATGTACCCCAGACCTGCTGGGTGTGGTGCTCTGTTCCCCTCCAATGGCACCGAGATCACTTAGAGAGAGAGTAATGAGTCTGCTACAGCC
The DNA here is from genome assembly GCF_009764565.3 of Dermochelys coriacea. Taxonomy (NCBI): domain Eukaryota; kingdom Metazoa; phylum Chordata; order Testudines; family Dermochelyidae; genus Dermochelys; species Dermochelys coriacea. The sequence goes on from NC_050069.1 coordinate 266,872,089, forward strand.
TTAACTAAGGGCCATGTGGCTTTTAGCTCATGCAGTAGAGGCTCATGCATTTAGCTTTGGAGGTCCCAGGTTCGATTCCGCCCACCGGCACCAGGGTCTGTCAGTGTTACACTGATGCTACACACTTCGGTGTAAATGTTGACGTAACATATAAGGCAGAGAAAAATCAGGACCCAAAGAGGACCAGATCCTCAATTGGTGTAAATCAACATAATTCCATTAAAGTCCAAAGAGCTACCCCGATTTACCTGGCTCCACATTATTTATATTCAGGCTTCAACCAGGATCAGGGCTGCAATGCACTAGGCGCTATACAAACACAGAACACAACAGACAGTCCCTGCCCCAAGGAGTTGGTCATCTAAGTATAAGAGAAGATGAAACAATTGAGTGTGACAAACCATAGGGCAGCTGGGGTAATTCAGCATAACCCCACTGATTTCGCTGGAGCTATGATGCTTTACACCAGGTTTCTAGTCCTGCTGACAGGTTTAGCGTGGCCAGTACGGAATAGACTGGTTATCCACCTCCCTCTAATTCCTCTCATCATGTGAGCCGGAACAACTGTTACATGCACAGGAAACTATCCATTGGATTCCCAGAGAAGGAGCTAGCGAGAGATCCTGATACACACAAGACAGCTCACTACTCTCATCTGATCATATGCAACAACACCTGTCCAATCAAATGTGCTAACAAGGCAGTTAGATGAGCACCATG